>NC_086015.1:128858235-129166176 GCF_028858775.2 Pan troglodytes | reverse complement strand
TCAAAGTCTAAAACGTTTACCTTAGCAAATCCCTCATAAAACTCCATTTGGAAGAGTCCCGAGAGCTAATTTGTTAAGTATACTTGCAGAAGGTAGATGAGGAGACAGATTAAATCTTATTACCTCTTTCAGATGACAGGCACTTGAGCCCTGCTCAGCCGTGAGAATAAGAGGGGGAATTAATTCTAATTGAATACACTTGTTCTCTCACAGCTGTTGTTCCCCACCAGAACCAAATGAGCGCAAAATCTGACAAAGAAAAAAAAAGGTTCATCTTTTATTCCGCCAAACACTTTCATTTAAATCAAGAGGGTGGGATGTGGTTATTGCTGTGTTTTTAGACAGAATCAACAGTTTCTGGGTCTGAGATATTGCATACACCCTCTCAGTCCCTGTATCCTGAGATGGAGTCACCTGAGAATCCACAGCAAGTCCTAACCAGGGATGGGTCTGGGTGGTTAAGGAAGGTTGGCTTCAGAACTGGGCCAGGGGCACTGCTTTGCTTTTGCTGTTTTGATCAGCTCTCTGCCCGCAGGAGACAAGGAAAACCAACGGGAACAGGTTAGTTACACTCATAAATCCTGGGCTTATTTTATTAACTCACATAATAGCTATTAATTGCCTTTCCTCCAAGGAGCAAAAGGGCATATACGGTCAAGGCTATAATAAGTAACACTGTATTATGTTATACTAAAATATTAATAAATCTAGGTTGGTTCAGTCTTTCCTGATTCCACAGATTGGAAGCAGATTGAGGAAGGACCCTAGCGGACCACAGAGCTGAGCCATGCACACAGAAGAAATCTTTTCTTCTTTTTTTTTTTTTTTTTTTGAGACGGAGTTTCACTCTCTTGTTGCCCAGGCTGGAGTGCAATGGTGCGATCTCGGCTCACTGCAACCTCCACCTCCTGGGTTCAAGCGATTCTCCTGCCTCAGCCTCCCAAGTAGCTGGGATTACAGGCGTGAGCCACCATGCCGGGCCATTTTTGTATTTTTAGTGGAGACAGGGTTTGAACACGTTGGCCAGGCTGGTCTCAAATACCTGACCTCAGGTGATCCACCCGCCTCTGCCTCCCAAAGTGCTGGGATTACAGGCATGAACCACCATGCCCGGCCAGAAGAAATCTTTATCTTGGTGTGCGGGCTCGGATGAGGGCCACATGTCATCTATCTTGGATCTGAATCTGGAAGCATCAAGGCACTGAAGGGATTTTTTTGTTTCAGAGAGTCTCCCTCTGTTGCCAGGCTGGAGTGCAGTGGCATGATCTCGGCTCCTGCAACTTCTGCCTCCCAGGCTCAAGCGATTCTCCTGCCTCAACCTCCCGAGTAGCTGGGACTACAGGCATGCGTCACCACACCCAGCTAATTTTTGTATTTTTAGTAGAGACAGGGTTTCACCATGTTGGCCAGGAGTGTCTCAATCTCTTGACCTCATGATCCATCTGCCTTGGCCTCCCAAAGGGCTTGGGATTACAGGCGTGAGCCACCATGCCCGGCCTCACTGAAGGGATTTTTTTTAATGTCACGTGGCTCTCACAGGTGCAGTGTGTTCGGGTGCAAGTGAAGATTAGGACTGATGCTTAAAACCAAACGTAAAATTCCAGGTGGTGTTACTATGGGGAAGAGCATTAGGACAATCTGAGTGGTTTCAGTTGCAAGAGTGTGCGTATACGTGCAAGAACTACAGTCAAAATTCAACTTCTGGCTTTGAGGGTCTCTTTAATAACAGTAATAACAACCTAAGGCAGTTTAACAGTATGGAATGGTTGCCTTTTAGAAATTAAGCTATGGGCATGGAAGTTCAATCAGTACATTGAAGTTTTTCCTTTATCTCTCCTATGGTTAATGGTTTCTGCAGAAAAGGACCAATTGATTTCTTTCTAAAATGTTGCTTCAGGGTGTAGGGACCTTTATAGGTCATGTTTCAACTTACAGAAAATTTTATAGTTCAAATATAAATTACGTTCAATGTGGACTTTGTAATAGAATTTAAGGTTAAGTAAAGTTTCCGCTTTCCTTAGGCTGTTTGCAGTGCCCAGCAGGCCCCATGATATTGAGATGGAAGTTATGTTAAAGGAGGAGATTGGTCAGGGATGGGCAGAATAAGGAATATGGGCAGCTCAGGCTAATGATACAATGATTGAGGTGTAGAAAGAGGGCCAGGCACGGGATAACGCCTGTAATCTCAGTGCTTTGGGAGGCCAAGGCAAGAGGATCACTTGAGGTCAGGAGAGCAGCCTGGTCAACAGAGTGAGACCTAATCTGTACAAAAAAAAAAAAAAAATAGTTGGGCATGGTGGTGTGCTCCTGTAGTCTCAGCCACTTGGAAGGCTGAGGTCAGGGGATCCCTTGAGCCCAGGAGTTTGAGGCTGCAGTGAGCTATAATGACATAACTGTACTCCAGCCTGGGTGATAGGGTGAGGCCCTGACTCAAAAACAATTGAGTCAGGGAAAAAATTGGAAATCTTAATCCTCCGTAGCCAGGAATGTGACCTTATTTGGAAATAGGGTATTTGTAGATGTAATCAAGTAATGATGAGTCATACTGGATTGGGGGCTGCTGGTGAGGAGGCAGATGCAATGACTGGTGTCCTTATAAAAGGAGAGAATGAGGGCTGGGCATGGTGGCTCATGCCTGTAATCTCAGCACATTTTGGGAGGGTGAGGTGGGCGGATCACTTGAGGTCAGGAGTTCGAGACCAGCCTGGCCAACATGGTGAAACTCCATCTCTACTAACAACACAAAATTAGCACTGCGTGGTGGCGGGTGCCTGTAATCCCGGCTACTCAGGAGGCTGAGGTGGGAGAATCACCGGAACCTAGGAGGCGGAGGTTGCAGTAAGCCAAGATTGTGCCACTGCACTTCAGCCTGGGTGACAGAGGGAAACTCCATCTCAAAAAAATAAAATAAGGAGAATGTCAGGTGAAGACAGAGACACAGGGAGATGGCAGCCATGTGATGAGGGAGGAGAGATTGGAGCGATGCATCTACAAGGAACACCAAGCATTGCCAGCGGCCACCAGAAGCCAGAAGAGGCAAGGAAGTATTCTCTCTTACATGTTTCAGAGGAAGCGAAGCCCGGCCGACACCTTGATTTTGGGCTTCTAGCATCCAGGCCTGCGAGACAATACATTTCTGTTGTTTTCAGCCACATGCAGGGCCCTCGTTATTGTTATGGTTTTTTTTTTTTTTTTTTTTTTGGAGTTGGAGTTTCACTCTTGTGCCCCAGGCCGGAGTACAATGGCACGACCTCGGCTCTCTGCAACCTCCTCCTCCCAGGTTCAAGCTATTCTCCTGCCTCAGCCTCCTGAGTAGCTGGGATGACAAGCATGCGCCACCTTGTCCAGCTAATTTTTGTATTTTTAGTAGAGATGGGGTTTCACCATGTTGGCCGGGCTGGTCTCAAAATCCTGACCTCAAGTGATCCGCCTGCCTCAGCCTCCCAAAGTGCTGGGATTACAGGCATGAGCCACCGTGCCCGGTCTTGTGGTTTTTTTTTTAGACAAGATCCCGCTGTGTCATCCAGGCTGGAGTGCAGTGGTACAATCTCAGCTCCTGCAGCCTCGACCTCCCTGGGCTCAGGTAATTTTCCCATCTCAGCCTCCAAGTAGCTGGGACTACACGCTTGGCTAATTTTTGTATTTTCTGTAGAGATGGGGTCTTCCTAAGTGGCCCAGGCTGGTCTCAAACTCCTTGGGCTCAAGCCATCTGCCTGCCTTGGCCTCCCAAAGTGCTAGGATTACAGGCATGAGCCACTATCCCTGGCCACCCTTGTTAAAAAATAAAGAATTTCAAGATGGTGATGGCAGATTATTAAACCACAGTGGGGACTCTTCTGTGTCCCTGTGGGACTGTCCAGGTTGCAAACCCATGAAGCCAGCCCTGGCTGCTGGGTTCTTGGAGTGCTGGACCTCCCGTGGCATGTGGCAAGGAGTTGTCATGGGTTATCAAGACATATGATGATCAACTACGGGAGACCCAAAGACCACTCAGTCCTTTTTCCATCGAATTGCTGTGTATGTCACACTAGCAACAAACAGAACCGCAAGAGTTCCTGTGACAATGCTGAGCCCGATCACTGCGCCTTGCAGAGCAGATGCCCTCTGCACCTCCACTCCTGTTAAGAAACCAGAGGGTTTTTAATTGTCTGATTATTAAGAGGCTGTTCTGGCTGCTCCTGGTTCCCTGGGAAGTTTCCCATCTAGCCACTAGTGAGTATTAATTATGGAAATGAAGTGTACATTTAACCCAAGAAAATGCTCACTCTAGAGAAATCTCATAGGGGAAGTCGTTGAAAGCCGATTTACTAAATGACCTCTTCACCAAATGACCCATTTGCCTAATGACCACTTTGCCAAATGATCAATTTGCTGAAAGCCAATTCGCTGAAAATCTGTTTGTGGGATGTCCTGCTTATCAGTAACTGACAGTCAGACGCAGCTTATCCCAGGCTCCCAGTGGGATGTGGGACAGGGGAGGGGCTACAAAATAGTTGTAGCAAAACTCCAAAACTTAAAAAGAAGAAAAATCCTCCATAATTTAGTGAATTGGTCATTCATTTAATTAGTTTTCTACAAAAGGGACTGCTTTCTGTATGTTCACAAGGAGATCATGGGCAGTGGCTTACAAGAAGAGAAAGGATGTATATCACCCCTGCCCTCCCTTCTTTTCCTTTTTTTTTTTTTTTTTTAAGGCAGGAATCGGAGTGCCATAGTACAATCACAGCTCACTGCAGCCTCAAACTCCTGGGTTCCAGTGATCCTCCCACCTCAGCCTCCCCAGTAGCTGGGGCTACGGGCATGTGACACTACATCCAGCTAATTTATTGTAGAGACAGGGTCTCACTATGTTGCCCAGGCTGGTCTCAAGCTCCTGGCCCCAAGTGATCCTCCTACCTCGTCCTCCCAAAGTCCCAAGTATGAACCACGGTGCCCAGGCCATTACTCCTTTTTGTATGTAATTGCTTTAAGCGCTCGTTAGATCACTGGACAGTATCCAAGTCTCTCCTGGCAAAAGGAAAGATAGCCAGTGTTTGTAAACAACCCACAAAGGAAGGCAACAGCAAATTCTGAGATGATTTTATTCTTCCTTTGTATTACCCAGATTGAAGGGGTTTGAAGTCTTGAGAATTTGCAGTCTCGTTTCAGACTCTCCCCTCTCCTTTTTTCAGCACCGAGTGAACAGCAGGGTTTTGCTCCTCCACTATGAAGAGCTTTCTGTGCTATTGAAGGAGGGCAGATTTCCGTATCTGGAAGGGGCATCTTGGGGGCAGTGTGTACACAGTGATTTCCTTAGGACCAGAAGGATTACAGCCTGACTTTCTCTATAGAGCAACTTCCCTTTGCCTAAAAGGCACTATGTCAAATGTTACCAGCAGGTCGAGGGATTCCCTACCTCCCGTGCTATCTGTTTGGAGCTGTTGGAATCTTGTTCCTGGGGCTCCAAAGCTCCTGGGAAACAGGATTGTTCTGCTTGAATTCCCTCCGCCCCACCATGAGACCACTTTTTGATTCTTTTCTATCTCAGGACAGAGCAGACTCTGCTGACAGTTTTCTGGCAGCTGCTTTTGTGTCTCCCCTGGCTGCTGGTCATAAGAGCTCATGAGCATTTCCTGGGTGACTGCCAGGGAGCCGTTGTGGGTTTGGGGGTGACTCCCAGGAGCTTACACACGAATGGGTAGATGTGGATGCTGTTAAAAGGCTTGGCCAGGCGATTCCTCTTGAAATCTGGTCCGAAATCTCTGAATATGGTCTTCATATCCATGAGGACATTACCAAAGCCATGGCTGCCTTTGTTGAAACACATTATAATTCTCTGAAAAATAATAACAATAAAAAAGCCATTTTAGATTCCAATCCACTGAAAGAAAGCTGTCCCTTAGTTAATGTCATGCTTGTTGGATCCATGAAGTCTTTGAGAATTTAAACTACAAGGACACTGCTCTGTGTGGTGGTGGAGGGAATACCAAGGATTTAAAGGTCTTTAAGAAAGAGAATGTAGAAAGCGTACCCATTGGAAACAGCAAGATGATGATAATCGTACTGACAGTAGTAATAAGCTCAAATATATGGAGCTTACTATGTATCATGAATTGTTCTGAATGCTTCATAAATATATGTTCCCTCCTTTACCCTCATGGCAGCCCAGTAAAGGCACCATTCCCCATTTTACAGCTTGGGAATCTGAGTTACAGAGCTTGTCTGCACTGAGTCAACAGGAGCAAATGCTAGATCAGGTAATTGAACCCAAGCAATCCGGTTCCAGAGCCAAATAGATGTATTTTTTATGGTATAAATACACATACATACATTTTTAGGGGAAGGGTGGGGGTAGGATGGGATGAGGATTCTGGGTAATTGCTTGGTAAATGCCAAAAACCTTTCTTGTCTCTCCCTCTTTTCAAATGATAAAGAAATGTCAATTGCAACACTTTTTTTTTTTTTGAGACAAGGTCTAGCTGCAGTACAGTGATGCAGTCATAGCCCACTGCAGCCTCAAATTCCTGGGCTCAAGCAATCCACCCACATCAGCTTCCCAAGTAGTTGGGACTACAGGCCCACACTACTATGCCCAGCTAATTATTTTAATTTTTGTAGAGATGGCAGGTGGCGGTGAGGGGCGGGCAGTTTTGCTATGTTGCCCAGGCTGGTCTCAAACTCGACCTCAAGTGAACCTCCTGCCTCAGCCCCACAAAGCTCTGGAATTATAGGCATGAGCCACTGTGGCTGGCTACAATACTATTTATTTATATTTTGGACCAACAGATATTCTAGCATATAAGAAATGTGATGCTCTCTGTACATTGAAGAGTTGGTCTAATATTTGGCCTGGTGGATACAGAAATTGCCTGTCTGCTCCGCTCTGGTTGAAGAAACCAGTCCGATTGTCTCTGAGGCTATGGAGCAGTCCATCAAGAATGAAAGCCCTCGGCCAGCACGTTGGCTCACACCTGTAATACCAGCGCTTTGGGAGGCTGAGGCAGGTGGATCACTTGAAGTCACGAGTTCGACACCAGCATGGCCAACATGGTGAAACCCTGTCTCTACAGAAAATAGAAAAATTAGCTGGGCCTAGTGACGTGTGCCTGTAATCCCAGCTACTCAGGAGGCTGAGGCAGGAGAATCACTTGATCCTGGGAGGCAGAGGTTGCAGTGGGGAGCTGAGATCACACCACTGCATTCCAGCCTGGGTGACAGAGTGAGACTCTCTCAAAAAAAAAAAAAAAAAAGAATGTCCTCATGATGGCCTCAAGCACATTGGTCCCTGAAGAGAGTCAAGGAAGGCCCACTTTACTCTGCACTGCAAAGCAGGCAGGTGGACAGGATGAGAAGTGGATTCAGTGAGAGGCATTGACTCAAAGGATTTTCTGCCTAATGGTCGGTTCAGCAGAAGATTAAACTGAGCACAGCATCCTGTTCCCTCAAACTATCTGGTTGGTCAGTGGGGAATGTTCTTGTCTCATTAAATGTCCTCATGCTACTGTCAAGATATCCTGTTACAAAACATCAAAAACCAGGTTTACAAATAGGCCAGGTGACTGCGGAATTTCTCCTTGGCAAGGCCTTAGCTATGGGCATGCAATTGGTGTGCAGTAATCACAGTGTTCCGGGCCACTTGAGGGATAAAATATACCTTAGGTGATAAACCATTGTATTTTAATGTGAATATTTCCACCAACATTAAACAGTAACCCCATGAGTTTTCTCATACCTGTTACACTCTGGAGTTGCAACAAGCTAACATGAAGCAAGTTGCAAACAGAATTATTGCATTTGGCCCCTATTCACAGCAAGGGTTCTTCAAGCTGTACCTGGGACAGTCTTCCCTCACATGAGGTTTATAGCATCATTTATTTAATTATTTATTTATTTATTGAGATGGAGTTTCTCTCTGTTGCCCAGGCTGGAGTGCAATGCTGCGATCTTGGCTCACTGCAACCTCCGCCCCCCCCCGCCCGGGGTTCAAGTGATTCTCCTGCCTCAGCCTCCTGAGTAGCTGGGATTATAGGCACCCGCTACCACGCCTGGCTAATTTTTGTATTTTTAGTAGAGACGGGGTTTCACCATGTTGACCGGGCTGGTCTCAAACTCCTGACCTCAGGTGATCCACCCGCCTCAGCCTCCCAAAGTGTTGGGATTACTGGCGTGAGCCACGGTGCCTGGCTATAGCATCATTTAAACTTTGTTTCTGCCATGAATTGTTAGTTGGTAGTTAACAAAAAATAGACCACCTCATTTATGTCTCACAGTTAGCATTGGTTTTTGTGTTTTCTTTAGGCTTGTTTTTTAATTGTTTTTAAAATTGTGAAACACGGTCTTGTTCTGTTGCTGACGCCAGAGTGCAGTGATACAATCTTGGCTCACTGCAGCCTCAACCTCCTGGGCTCAAGCAATCCTCCCCCTTTAGCCTCCTGAGTAGCTGGGACTACAAACACGAGCCACCACCGCTGGCTAATTTTTAATTTTTTTTTTTGAAATGGAGTTTCGCTCTGTCGCCCAGCAGGTTGGAGTGCAGTGGCGTAATCTTGGCTCACTGCAACCTCCACCTCTTGGGTTCAAGCGATTCTCCTGCCTCAGCCTCGGCACCCACCACCATGCCTGGCTAATTTTTAAAAAATATTTTTAGTAGCAACAGGGTTTCACATGTTGGCCAGTCTGGTCTTGAACTCCTGACCTCAAGTGAACCACCTGCCTCGGCCTCCCAAAGTGCTGGGATTACAGGCGTGAGCCACCGCGCCAAGCCTAATTTTTAAATTCTTTGTAGAGACCAGGTTTTGCCATATTGTCTAGGCTGGTCTTGAACTCCTGGGCTCAAGTGATCCTCCTGCCTTGGCTTCTCAAAGTGCTGGGATTACAGGCATGGCCCTTATGCCTGGCCCTTAAAGCTGCTTTTTAATAACAGGCTTACTGAAAGATAATTCACATACCATACAATTTACCCATTTCAAGTGTACAATTTGGCCGGGCATGGTGGCTCACACTTGTAATCCCAGCACTTTGGGAGGCTGAGGTGGGAGGATCGCTTGAACCCAAGAGTTTGAGATGAGCCCGAGCAACATGGCAAAACCCTGTCTCAACCAAAAATACAAAAAAATTAGCTGGGTATGGTGGGTGTGTCTGCAGTCCCAGCTACTGAGGAGGCTGAAGTGGGAGGATGGTTTGAGCCTGGGAGGTGGAGGGTGCAGTGAGTTGAGATTGCACCACTGCCCTCCATCCTCGGCAACAGAGCCAGACCGTGTCTCTAAATAAATAAATAAAGTGTATAATTCAGTGGTTTTTAATATATTCACAGAGTTGTGCAGCCATCACCACCATCAGTTTTAGAGATTTTAATTACCCGAGGAGAAACCCTGTATCTATTAGCAGTCACCCTTTATTTCCCCCTGACTATCCCCACCCCTGGCTCCTGGCAACCATTAATCTACTTTGTTTCTTTGGATTTTCATATTCTGGGCATACATACGTATATGTGTGTGTGTGTGTATATATATATAGAGAGAGAGAGAGAATCAGCTACTATTTGTCTGGCTTCTTTCACTTAGCCTAATGGTTTCAAAGTGTATCCAGGTTGTAGCATGAATCAGCCCTTCATTCCATATTTTGGCTGATTAATGTTCCATCACACGGGTAGACTGTACTTGTTTGCCCATTCATCTGTTGTTGATAGGCATTTGTGTTGTTGCCACCTTTTGACAATTATGAATAATTTTGCTACGAGTATCTGTGTGTGTCTTTGTATGAACAGGCTTGCATATTTTTTGATATGGGCAAATGAGAACTAGTGGTGGGAGGCATTTGTGGTGAATTTTTTGGTGATCTTTGTGTACTCTGTATAATGATCACCCACGCAGGCTTGGGGGCAGCACTTAACCTTACATTTCTTTCTTTTTTTTTAAGATAGGATCTCTCTCTCTCTGCCACCCAGGCCAGAGCGCAGTTGATGCAGGGCAGGGGAGCCCCGCAGTGGAGCATAGTGTGTCCAGAACTGGTGGGTTCTTGGTCTCACTGACTTCAAGAATGAAGCCACGGACCCTCGCGGTGAGCGTCACAGTTCTTAAAGGCGGTGCGTCCGGAGTTTTTTCCTTCTGATGCTCGGATGTGTTCAGAGTTTCTTCCTTCTGGTGGGTTCCTGGTCTCGCTGGCTTCAGGAGTGAAGCTGCAGACCTTCAAGGTGAGTGTTATAGCTCACAAAGGCAGTGTGGACCCGAAGAGTCAGCAGCAGCAAGATTTATTGCAAAGAGCTAAAGAACAAAGCTTCCACAGTGTGGAAAGGGACCCCAGTGGGTTGCCACTGCTGGCTTGGGCAGCTTGCTTTTATTCTCTTGTCTGGCCCCACCCACATCCTGCTGGTTGGTCCATTTTACAGAGAGTCGATTGGTCTGTTTTACAGAGAGCTGATTAGTCCATTTTGACAGGGTGCTGATTGGTGTGTTTACAATCCCTGAGATAGACACAAAAGTTCTCCAAGTCCCTACTAGATTATCTAGATAGAGAGTGTCCATTGGTACACTCACAAACCCTGAGCTAGACACAGGGTGCTGATTGGTGTGTTTACAAACCTTGAGCTAGATACAGAGTGCCGATTGGTGTATTTACAATCCCTTAGCTAGACATAAAGGTTCTCCAAGTCCCCACCAGACTCAGGAGCCCAGCTGGCTTCACCAAGTGGATCCTGCACTGGGGCCACAAGTGGAGCTACCTGCCAGTCCTGCGCCCAGCGCCGGCACTCCTCAGCCCTTGGGTGGTCGATGGGACTGGGCGCTGTGGAGCAGGGGGCGGTGCTCACTGGGGAGGCTCAGGCCTCGCAGGATCCCACGGTGGGTGGTGGGGAGGCTCAGGCATGGTGGGCTGCATGTCCCAAGCCCTGCCCTGCAGAGAGGCAGCTAAGGCCCGGCGAGAAATTGAGCACAGCAGCTGCTGGCCCAGGTGCTAAGCCCCTCACTGCCCAGGGCCGGCGGGACTGGCTGGCCGCTCCGAGTGTGGGGCCTGCCGAGCCCATGCCCACCCGGCACTCGTGCTGGCCTGCCAGCGCCATGCCCAGCCCCGGTTCCCGCCTGTGCCTCTCCCTCTACACCTCCCCGCAAGCTGAGGGAGCCGGCTCCAGCCTCGGCCATCCCAGGAAGGGGCTCCCACAGTACAGCGGTGGGCTGAAGGGCTCCTCAAGTGCTGCCAAATTGGAAGCCCAGGCAGAGGAGACACTGAGAGTGAGCTCCAGGGCTGCCAGAATGCTGTCACCTCTCAGTAGCACATGAGGGTTCTTGCCTTTACCCAGGAAAGAATTCAAGGGCAAGCTGGAGGTATAGAAGAAAACAGCTTTATTGAAGAGGCAGCGTTACAGCCCTGTGACTGCTCCTGTAGGGCAGGGCTACCCTGGAGGTGGAGAGTAGCGGCAGAGAGTTTGCAATCACATTTATACCCACTTTTAATTGCATGCAGATTAAAGGGCAGTTTATGCAGAAATTTCTAGAAAATTGGTAGTAACTTTTGAGTCATTGGGTCATTGCCATGGAAAGGGGCAGTAACTCCCGGGTGTTGCCATGGCAATAGTAAACTCACATGGCACACTGGTGAGCATGTCTGATGGAAAGCTTCTTCTGTCCCAGCCCTGTTTTAGCTAGTCCTCAATTTGGTCTGGTGTCCAAGCCCTGCCTGTGGAGTCAAGTCCTGCCTCCTATCTCACAGTGGCGTGATCATGGCTCACTGCAGCCTCAACACCCCTGGGCTCAAGCAATTCTCCCACCTCAGCCTCCTGAGTTGCTGGGACCACAGGCACGTGCCACTGTGCCCAGCTACGTTTTTTTGCATTTTTTGTAGAGATGGTGTTTCACTGTGTTGCCTAGGCTGGTCTCAAACTCCTGGGCTCAAGCAATCTACCGACCTTAGCCTTCTAAAGTGCTGGGATTACAGGTGTGGGCCGCTGCACCCAGCCCAACCTTCCATTTTTAATCTCAAGTCACTTCTCTCTAGGTTTTGATTTCTTCTTTAAAATGGTGGAACTAAGAACATCTATTTTATAGGGTTGTTGGGAAGACAAAAATGAAAGCACTGCTATTCAATGTTTAGTGAAGCACTATGCACAATTTTGAATAATGAAGTTGGTGTTTATTTTTTATTATTTGTTTATTTCTTAGAGACGGGGTCTTGCTCTGTTGCTCAAGCTGGAGTGCAGTGGTGCAATCACAGCTTACTGCAGCCTTGACCTCCTGGGCTCAAGAAATCCTGCCACCTCAGCCTCCTGAGTAGCTGGGACTACAGGCATGCATCGCCATGTCTGGCTATTTATTTATTTGTTTGTTTTTTGTAGAGATGGGGTCTCCTTATGTTGCCTGGGCTGGTCTTGAACTCCTTGCCTTAAGCAATCCTCCTGTCTTGGCTTCCCAAAGCACTGAGATTACAGGTGTGAACCGCCATGGCCAGCCTTATTTTTATTTTTAAATCAGCCTTGTCAAGTTGAATTGGTCATTAATCTTGTATAATGGTAATTTGGGGCAGCATTGGTTGGGCGGGGGGTGGGGAACATTTAGGACCCTATGGGCTACAACTCGTAGTGTGTGCACTTATTTTATTTTATTTTGTTTTGTTTTATTATATTATATTTTTTTGAGACAGGGTCTCACTCTGTTGCCCAGACTGGAGTGCAGTAGCATGATCTTGGCTCACTGCAACCTCTGCCTCCCAGGTTCAAGCGATTCTCCTGCCTCAGCCTCCAGAGTAGCCGGAACTACAGATGCACGCCACCACGCCTGGCTAAGTTTTGTATTTTTAGTAGAGATGGGGTTTCACCATGTTGGCCAGGCTGGTCTCAAACTCCTGACCTCAGGTGATACCCACCGTGCCTGGCTGTGCACTTATGTTTGATTTTTGCAGAACCACCCTTCCCTAATGGTTGTCTCCTAGTTCCAAAGTGACTTTATTCATTTTAGAATGAACTTACCCCATTGATACTGTAACCACAGTTGGCATACATCACGATTGGCAGAATTTGGTCATGTTTAGCGAGATGGAAGTGTTCTGGAAACTCCTTCTTGTAGACGTGGAGGTCAGGGTGCACATTCTTCAGTGCCTGGTAAAGGGCTTCCTCTTGCCCCAATTTGGTTAGGGGCATCCCAAAGCCACCATAGCCCACAATATCAAACTTGACGCAGTCCCTGAACTTGATGTAGTTGGACAAGGGATCTTGTTGACATTGGGTCTCTTCTTCACGGTGGTCATCCCATGGTCTCATGTGATGATGACGCTGAGGTGCTCTGCAGGCTGTGCTTCTCAGTGGCTCCCACCAGATACCCGATGGTCCTGTCGATTTGCTGAATCATCAACTTCCTGTTCTCTGCCTTTGGCCCGAATCGATGTCCCATGTTATCTGGCTCTCTGTAGTACAGAGTCACAAAGTCAAAGTCTTCCTTGGTGAACCAGTTCAATACGGTATCGATGTTCTCCCTCCGCTCTGTCTCCTTGCTGTTCGGGTGAGTGTAGGACTCCACCAGGGACCGCTTGACAGCCTCACCCTCATATTTAGCACCTCCCCTGGAATAGTGGGATGATGCTGCTTTGTTCCCCTGCAAGTACAAGAAGAAAATTCCATCAGGGCCATTTCTCATACCTTTCTCACAATCAGCAAAGCTCGAGTTGTCTACATCTGTGCCCCAGTCCAAAGACGTAGAAAATATGTGGTCTTTGGAGTCAGACAGGGTGGAGTTAGATTCTGGGCTTCCCCAGGATCTCATAGCATCTACAACACTGTTAGTTACAAGATGTGCTATTATTTTATGGGCTACTAAGCAGAAAAATGCTGCCAACGAGACCGTGACATTCCAGTGATTGTAAGGTGTATTCCAACTTCAGAGATGGCAAAATGAAAAATGATTCCTTAGAATAGAGGGAGATGGCAATTTCTGAGTTGGTGGTGGTGAATCCGTGCATGTGTGTTTTTTTTATATATACACACATATATATACACACACATATACATGTATAGATATGTGTATATATAGACATACCTATATACATACACATATATATGTGTGTATATATAGTGGTGCAGTGGTACAATCATAGCTCATTGCACCCTTGAACTCCTGGGCTTAAGCGATCCTCCCACCTCAGCCTCTTGAGTAGCTGGGGCCACAGGCATGTACCACCATACCTATTTTTTTTTTTTTTTTTTTTGAGACACGGTGTCACTCTCTCACCTAGGCTGGAGTGCAGTGGCACGATCTCAGCTCGCTGCAACTTCTGACTCCTGGGTTCAAGCAATTCTCTTGCCTCAGCCTCCCAAGTAGCTGGGATTATGGACACGTGCCACTATGCCCAGCTAAGTTTTGTATTTTTAGTTGAGACAGAGTTTTGTCGTGTTGGCCAGGCTGGTTTTGAACCCCTGGGCTGAAGTGATCCACCTGCCTTGGCCTCCCAAAGTGCTGGGACTACATGTGTGAGCCACCGCGCCTAGCCCTAATTTTTTTTTTTTTTTTTTTTTTTTTTTTTTTTTTTTTTTAGTGTTTGTAGAGATGAGTTCTCACTAATTTGCCCAGTCTGGTCCTGAACTCCTGGGTTCAAGTAATTCTGCCTCAGCCTCTCAAAGTGCTGGGATTACAGGTGTGAGACACCGCTCCTGGCTGGTGGTGAGTTTTAACATTTTCCAGTGTCTCAGTGTTTCCACCTGTAGAATGCCAAAAAGTAGATGGCATCTTTGCGAGGATTAAGCCAACTAGCTTTTTTTTTTTTTTTTTTTTGAGACAGAATTTCTCTCTCGTCACCCAGGCTGGAGTGCAATGGCATGATCTTGGCTCACTGCAACCTCTGCCTCCTGGATTCAAGTGATTCTCCTGCCTCAGCCTCCCAAGTAGCTGGGATTACAAAGCCAGCTAGCTTTAAATACAGTGTTGGGTATCACATTTTGGCACAAAGCAGGCAATCTTTTCTTTGACCCCAGGTGGGACTAAGCCACCACAAGCCTTCCCTGGTGTGTGCAGTGGGTGATGAATACTTGCCTGCTCAGCACCCACTACACGGTGGGCTCGGTCACATTACTCTGACTCCCCCTTGAGCTTCAGTCCGTGCCTGGTTCTAGATGTATTGACTCAACTCGAGGATCCAGAGGTGGGATGTGGCTCTGGCCTGGCCAGAGGACAGGGGATGCTGCATGCCATGGCTACAGCAACTGGTTCAGTTTGGGCTCATGTCCCAGTCAGAGCCAATGAGATGTAATCTTGGGATATCTGCTGGGCTGTTGGGAAGGGGACAGGCTGCCCTGTTCATCCCCATTCCTGATGCTGAGGGATCTGAGAAAATCACTTGTAAAATTTGGGGGTGTTTGGAAGAAGGGGAGACTGATGTCTCCTTCTCTCTACAGACATCTGATCAGCTACAGAGCTTGACTGACCTACCCAGAGGCAGAATGATATGGTGGTTAAAAGTGTGCTCTGGGCCGAGATCTTGCCACTGCACTCCAGCCTGGGTGACAGAGTGAGAATCCGTCTCAAAAAAAAAAAAAAAGTGTGCTCTGGGCTGGGCGCGGGGGCTTACGACTGTAATCCCAGCACTTTGGGAGGCTGAGGCAGGAGGATCGCTCGAAGTCAGGAGTTTGGGATCAGATCCTATCTCTAGAAAAATGATTTTTAAAAATTAGCTGGGTTGGTGGTGAATGCCTGTAGTCCCAGCTACTCGGGAGGCTGAGGCGGGAAGATTGCTGGAGCCCGGGAGTTCAAGGCTGCAGTGAGCTATGATCAGGCCACTGCACTCCAGTTTGAGGGACAGAGAGAGATCCCATCTCCCTAAAGAACAAAAAAGTGTGCTCTGGTGCCGCACTGCCTGGTTAGATCCTTTGTCCACCACTTAGATGCATGTTATATAAATGCTGTCCTCAATTTCCTCATCTGTAACTTGGGGATGATAATGCTGTCCCATGAAGTGGTTGTGGGGACTAAATGCACGTGGGCACATTGGTAAGTATTCAACAAGCTTGATTTTTCCTGGAGAGGGAGAAAGAGCATACAGTGAAGTGGCATGGTCAGGTGCATTGGGGCAAGGATTATTTCCTCTGGCTTCTGCCTCCTGGGAGGCACTAAGGATGGATCTGAAATGTGTCTGCAGACCCCAGAGTTGGGGACTGCAGAGGGAAATTGAGATCAGGGACCCCAGTCTGGCAGAAATGGGTGCAGCATGGGGCATTGGGTTCCTTCCATCAGAGGTATGGGGTGTGTTGCAGACAGTCATGAGATGTGGCTGAATCTTGCAAGGGAGCCGCTGTCCTAGGGTTGCTGCTTGAGACAAAGACCACTGTCAGTGGAACCTGGTGACCTTCACCCTTCTGTGTCAGGCTGCAGACAGCAAGAGATGGCAGCAGATTACACCCAACAGGAAAAGGGCCATTGCTATCCCACAGGTTGCCATAGGAAGGGATGATATCTCTTCCCTCTCCTCCTCCAGCAGTGTCAGCTGGGGAAGAGGTGGGTGGGTGTGCACAAAAGAGTAGACCGCAGACCATGCTGCTTCTCCTCCAGTCTGCTGGGGCCCCAAGAGAGTCTGCAGCCCTTGGCCAGGGACCGGCTGACACAGGAGAACAAAAGATCTCAGGCTGGGATAACATGGTGGTGCAGTTCATCCTCTGGAGCTCCCTGTGAGATCAGACTGGAGCCAGTCTCCAGCTGAGACCACATCTCACTTAGCTCCTTCCCTGCCATATCCTGTTTTCCTTACTCCTATCTCCTGAGAGTCCTGAATGAATTACATGCACTCAATCCGTGCCTCAGGCTCTGTTTTTCGGGAACTTGACCTAAGACAGATATCTTAGTACTAAATACTTTGCAAGGCCTCAGAAGCTCTGCTATCCACAGGCAGGTGAGATATTACCTTCCCTACCACCTGGCAGTCATAGTCTATGATGCGACTCAGCTTTGTGGAAGTGCTTCTCTAAAGAACTTCCCCCAATTTAAGATGATCTTAATTTGCTTACTTGTTTACTGTCCATTCAGCTGCTCTAAAATGTGAGCTCCAAATCAGGGGCCATGTCTGCTTGGTTACCCATTTCCTGGGACCTAGAACGGGCCTAGCTCAGAGCAGGTGCTCACTATTGATGGAATGCATGTTGAAAGAATGCGTGAATCTCATCTCCTTTTGTGGGTGAAAATCTCATCCTATTCTCACTCCTGATTAACTTTCTTTCTTTCTTTTTTTTTCAAAACGTAGCCCTGATCTGTCACCCAGGCTGCAGTGCAATGGTGCAATCTCGGCTCGCTGCAACCTCTGCCTTCTGGATTAAAGCAATTCTCCTGCCTCAGCCTCCTGGGTAGCTGGGATTACAGGTGCACGCCACCACGCCCGGCTAATTTTTTGTATTTTTAATAGAGACAGGGTTTCACCATGTTGGCCAGGCTGGTCTCAAACCCCTGACTCTGTGATCTGCCCGCTTTGGCCTCCCAAAGTCCTGGGATTACAAACATGAGCCGCCGTACCCAGCCACTCTTGATTAACTTAATGGAAATATTTAGAGATTCTTTCTCTTCTGGGTTCTAGAGTCTTCTCTGTAACCTCTGCAGGTAATACATTTTCCTTCCTGATAAAGCATTTCTATGGTTGCTTTCACTTGCAAATCCTCTAATACTTATTTATTCCATTTCTGATTGGCATTAGACATAATTCTCAATTTTTAGTGACAGCACTTTTGTTAACTTACATATAAATCGACTTTGCCTTGAAATGTGACATTGACTAGAAGGATGACACTTCTAACATGCTGTAGAACATAGTTTGACTGGCTAATTTATTATTTAGAAGAAGCTAATATTGCCATTATGAGGGACTTAGGTGGCTCTGAAGAACAAGTTGTATTTCTGATGTTTGCAATGTTAAATCACAGAAATTGCCAATGTGAAATAGTTTCCGTATGCTATGTTCTCAATACACACCTTTTCCAAAGATATCCCAAGCTGTAGTCTTAGGAAACTGTGATTTTTCTTATTTGGTCTCATAGGAATTTGGGGAGCTATGCGGGATCTCCATAAAATGAGCTCCAGAAAGACACATGTGTGCACACACACACACACACTCACACATGTACCACACCACACTTAACTCTGTTTATTTGGGACCCATGATTATTTTCAACAAACACTTCTGAGAAATAATCTGAACACTTAATTGGATGCAAAAGAGTGAGTATTTACTATTCTACCCTTTAATTAGCATAATCAGTGTTTCCAGCAGCAAAAGCAATTGGAAAATCGCTAGTTTTATTAGGTTCATTATTCTCCCTTAGCGTAGTGTGGCATCAGCATGGCTATTATTCTTAAATTGCCTCCTTAAAACAAGGGCTGGTGCTTCTTACAGGCAATTCCTAACTCTTGGGTTTTGTAGAGAGTCCAAAACTCTTTAGAACCTATAATTCAAGGAAAGGCTCCACTTTGGTTTTGCATTTTGTCTGGTCTTTTTGGCTGACACAATTTATGTCACAAGGTGCACATGTTTGTGCGAGGCTCATGGACAGCCCATCACGTTTGTGCTTTGGTAGGAATTACGTGCCATTAAGGGGAAGGAGTTAGTTACTGATTCTAGGGAACAATTGGGTAGAAAGAGATGGACTCCCTGTGTTTGAAATTCAGAACTCAAGCTTGGCTCTAAGTGTTTCCTTGCTTTGCTGTGCTCCAGGGGAGTCCTTGAGCAGAAGGAAGCAAGTTGCCTGAGATTCTTCAAAGCCCGCAGCCCTTTTGGATGTTAGATGGTTATTCTCAGAGCCTTTATGATGCATAATAAAGACCTAGCTTGGACCAATATTTGGATGAGTTATCTTGCTATTAACATTCTTTTAGGTAGAAGTTGCTGGTCCCATCTTGCTCACAATCCTCCAAAGTTTGAAAGTTATTTTCCAGGAGACTTGGCTTGCACTGAGAGCTGCCCTCCCACCCTCTCTCCAAATTTCCTCTTGGGGGTAGCCTAACAAGGTGCTGTCACAGACCCTTGTCAGCCACTATGACCCCACCCAGACCATCCCTCTGCTGTTTCACTCTTTGATAGTCTCTGGAGCTCTCTGGGGAGGGGTGAGACCTGCCGTCTGGTTTGTATGGTTTGCCCAGGTCTTACAGTCATGGCTGGCTGCCTCCCTCTGAGAACTAGAACTCCTGAACTTGGTGAAATACCTCAGCCATCGATCATGTTGAATTATCGGGGACACTCATTTAAAATCCGAGCCCGTTCCAGATAGACTCTCTCTCTTTCTGCCCTGACCGTGAGAGAAGCCCTGCTGGACGGTGGAGACACTCGTGGGCTGTGAGCAAGGGATGCAAAGGCTGCCGGGAATCCCATCTTTCCAGCATCATCTGCCAAGGCACATTAGTTCCTGGGTATCTGGATGGGTTCTAGCAGCATTACTGTCATTGAAGGAAAAATTTTAGCCATATTAAAGGTTAATGCAGCAATCTCCACATAGGCTGCCTGGAAGGGAAGCAGGACAAGGTTAGGTTTTCCTTGTGATGGACAGGAGGCAGGCGGCCCTCCCACAGCCCTGCCTGGCAATGCAGATGTGTCCCCAAAAGGCACTGGGGGCCAGCTGGAGTGCTATGCCGAGGCGGGCTCACCTGGGCTGCGGTTCGCTCTGATTGCAGCGGTTTCCCACCAGCTCCTTGCAGAGCTGGCAGATGGCCCAGCCCCACAGCAGGAGCCGGGAATGGCAGAACGAGACACAACAATTTGATATCCACTTGCCAGATGAGCCGGGTGTCGTCAGTCGCCTGGCTCTGTGCCCAACCTCTTTTTGCATAAACACTTATGAATTCAGCCAAGAGGAAAAGCACTCTGATTATGAATTGAGCAGAAGGAAACAAAGTTCTGCAGATAAACACCAATGAAACAAAAAACCACGAATAAGAAAAATGACAGAAAAGGAGAACCTTCCCAGAATCCTCCTGCCAGTGAACGGTCACCAGAGCAAGAGCATAGAGTCCCTGGGTTTTGCACTGTGAGATAAGGAAGATGATGAAAACCTCCCTAGCAGCCAGGTAAGCACAAGATTCCTGTGAAATCCAGGTCTAAGTGTTTTGACCACAGAAGTAATATTATGTCATAGATGAGAGCTGTGAGTTGCTGAACCCAAAGTGAGTTCAAATACGAGTTCTGTCTCCTGCAAACTGTGTGACTTTGAGAAGTTCCAGCACCACTTTGTGCCTTAGTTTTGTCATCTGTTAAATGGGTGTAATCACAGCTCCTGCCTCAGAGTTGTTGTAAATTAATACATGTAAAGCACTGAAATCAGCCTGGTATACAGTAAGTGTTATGAATGTTACTTTCTTGGAAGGACAGAACTTATTTTCATGGTCTAAGCCTGAAAATCTAAAAAATGTGAGAGAAGAGGAAAGAATCTAGAGTGTCACCATGAGGGGGAAAAGTCAACTTGAAGCAGGACAGGGTCATTGACAATTTCCTGTGATTCTACAGCTGCCTTGTACACGATGGTAGCTCCTAGCCACTTGTTTAGATTTTGTGATTTAGAAATGAATTAAGGCCGGGCATGGTGGCTCACACCTGTAATCCCAGCACTTTGGGAGGCCAAGGTGGGCAGATCACCTGAAGTCAGGAGTTCAAGATCAGCCTGGCCAACATGGTGAAATCTCATCTCTACAAAAATACAAAAATTAGCCGGCCATGATGGTGGGTTCCTGTAATCCTAGGTACTCAGGGGGCTGAGGCAGGAGAATTGCTTGAACCTGGGAGATGGAGGTTGCAGTGAGACGAGATTGTGCCACTGCACTCCAGCCTGGGGAATAGAATGAGACTCTGTCTCAAAAAAAAAAAAAAAATTTTGTTAAAATAAGAGAAAATTGAAAATTCAGCTCTTCATTCTCACCAGCCACATTTCAAGGGCTCAACAGCCCATGTGGGTGGCTAGCAGCTCCCATGTTGGACAGTGCAGAGTAGAGCAAGTCTGCCATTGCAGAATGTTTGATTAGACCGTGACTGAATAGTCTATTGCAGTGGTCCCCAATTTTTTTTTAGCACCAAGGACCAGTTTCCATGGATTTGTTGGGGGAAGTTTCGGGATGATTCAAGTGCATTACATTTACTGTGTACTTTATTTCTATTGTTATGAACATTATAATATATAATGAAATCATTATACAACTCACCATAATGTAGAATCAGTGGGAGCCCTGAGCTTGTTTTCCTGCAACTAGATAATCCCATCTCAGGGTGGTGGGAAACAGTGACAGATCATCAGGCATTAGATTCTCATAAGGAGCACACAACCTAGATCCCTTCCACATGCAGTTCACAATAGGGTTGGTGCTCCTATGAGAATCTAATGCCACTGCTGATCTGATAGGAGACAGAGATCAGCCAGGGGGATCAGCTGTAAATACAGATGAAGCTTCACTCGCTAGCCCGCTGCTCACCTCCTTCTGTGCAACCCAGTTCCTAACAGGCCACAGACCACTACTGGTCAGTGGTCTGGGGGCTGGGGACCTCTGGTCTATTGGATAACACTGGCTTGGAGCATACTGATCATCCAAAGAAGCGCTGAGATGATTTGGCTTCCATTAGTAAGAATGATGGACTTTTTTTTTTTTTTTTTTTTTTTGTGAGACAGAGTTTCACTCATGTTGCCCAGGCTGGAGTGCAGTGGCACCATCTCGGCTCACTGCAACCTCTGCCTCCCAGGTTCAAGTGATTCTCATGCCTCAGCCTCCCAAGTAGCTGGAATTACAGGTGCCTGCCACCGTGCCTGGCTAATTTTTGTATTTTTAGTAGAGTCGGGGTTTTGCCATGTTGATCAGGCTGGTCTTGAATTCCTGACCTCAAGTGATCTGCCTGCCTTGGTCTCCCAAAGTGCTGGGATTACAGGTGTGAGACACCGCACCTGGCCAGATGGACTTTTTTTGAGCATTTAGTTCCAAGCACCTTCCCTGCACTTTCTCAGTTAATCCTCCCAGTGACTCTTTGAAGCAGGGACTATGACAATCTTCAGTTCCCAGATGGAGCAACTCAGGCACAGAAAGCTAGTCATTGGCCACAGTCGCCCAGCTGAGGAAGGATGGAGCCAGCTGAGATCCTGTTCTGGGGATCTAACTCTGCAGCCTGCATTCTGGGCTGTTGTATTCTCCCATGCTGCTATCTGATGAGCACAGCATGGCTCAGAGTACAGAGAGGAGGAACCAGGTGATAAGGATAGGTCTGGGGTGAAGGCTGGTGCCTTGGGGAAGGAGAGAGAGGCCCCATTCTAAAGGGATGCAATTGGAAGCTCATAGTGATAAAGCAAAGCCGACAGGTTTTGGGGCTGGGAGTTAAACACACAGCTCTGGTTTCTGCCTTTTCACAGTGGTGATGAATGGGCACTGAGACCCTCTCAAGCTAAAGTTGTCATCACTGCTCTTCATAGTCTGTAGGTGCATGAAATGGTCAACTTTCTTCCAAAGGGCTTTTATGCCTAAGTCTGTGGTTAGTGTATAAACAGATATTTACTGAAGTCCTGCTGGGTGCAGACACTGTGGCCAGCCCTGAGGCTACAGTCGAGATGAAGCCAGTTTCTGTCCTCATGGAGACCTGTCTATTGATAAGAAAAGAGAAAGCTCACTGAGCATTGACCCTGTGCCCACTGCTTTTGATGCATCTCTCATTTAATCCTTCTATCAAATCTGTGAAATAAACACATCACCATCATTCCTATTTCACATTTAGGGAAACATATGCTTAGAGAGGGTAAGTAACTTGGTCAAGGTCGCACAGCTTCGAACTCTCATCCCACAGGCACAGGAATGAGAGGCAGCAGCCGGGGAAGCCAGGGTCTCTGGAAGTCCTTGTCTCTGGGTGGTGATCCAGAGAGAGAGAACACGATTGTCTCAGCAATGGGTCTTCTCAGTCTTGAGGGAGCACTTCCAGAGCCTCTCGGTGTTAAACATCATGTTGTGAATGACTTCGTGAGCTCTGGCCCAGTGACCTTGGGGATAAAGGAGGGGAGGTACGGATAAGCTCTTTGAATGGATGTTGCCGGGGTGTCAGTGTTCTTTGAGGGCACAGACTATGTGTCACCAAGGAAAGAGCCCAGTGCCTTTTCTCATTGCTCAAGAGATTGAAGGGGTAGGAAGAAAAGATGTTAAGTTATAAATACGTTTCAGTTTTGGTACCAGTTGAACCAATTTACGTTTTGAAGAGGAAAGAGTCTTGCCTACAAAGTCAGCCCCCGGGTTTTCCTTCTGCTTATGGAATCCAGGCAATGGGCAAAGAGAAAAAGAAAACTAAGGAATCAGCCAGGTGCAGTGGCTCGTGCTTGTAATCTTGGCACTTTGGGAAGCTGAGGCAGGTGGACTTCTTGAGTCCAGGAGTTCAAGACCAGCCTGGGCAACATAGTGAGACCCCGTTTCTACAAAAAATACAAAAAAGTTGCTGAGCGTGGTGGCATGCACCTGTAGTCCCAGTTACTTGGGAGGCTGAGGTGGGAGAACTACTTCATCCCAGGAGGCTGAGGCTGCAGTGAGCCATGATCGTGCCACTATATTCCAGCCTGGGTGGCAGAGTGAGGCCCTGTCTCAAAAAAAAAAACCCAAAAAGTTAAGAAAAAGAAAACTAGGGAATCTAGACAGAATAAGTTTATATATATAATAAAGAACTGAGATAGAACTGGGTTGACTGAGTAATTATTTGAATTGCTTTTGACTGAATTTTTCCTATTGCAGTCTACCTTTGTTTTTGTGTGTGTGTGGTTTTTTTGTTTTGTTTTGTTTTTGTTTTTGTTTTTGTTTTTTTGGTTTAGTTTTGTCTTTGTGTTTTTTTGAGACTGGGCCTTGCTCTGTTGCCTAGGCTGCTGGAGTGTGGTGGCGTGATCTCAGCTCACTGCAACCTCTGCCTTCTGGGTTCCAGCAATTCTTCTGCCTCAGTCTCCCCAGTAGCTGGGACTGCTGGGCATGCACCACCAAGCCAAGCTAATTTTTGTGTTTTTAGTAGAGATGGGGTTTCACCATGTTGGCCAGGCCTGGTCTTGAACTCCTGGGCTCAAGTGATCCACCTGCCTCGGCCTCCCAAAGTGCTGGGATTACAGGTGTGAGTCCCTGCGCCCAGCTAGAGTCTACCTTTCTTTGAATTCACTGCAGAGCAAAGACTGAGGCATGTGGAACTCCAGGTGTGTATGGGTTACATAGAGATGCTAGGGGCTGATTAAGGAAGGAAAGATATGAGAAGCCTGCAGAGCATGCTTCCCCAGACTGTATGGGCCCTGGGAAAGGAGAAGTGGACAGAAAGGGAACACTGGATGCCCTGGAAGAGAAGATTCATCCAAGTCATCAGGGAAGTTACTAATGCAAGGGAAGAAATGCAGAGACAGGGCCAAACACGCTTCTTCCAAGTCCTTTCTGTCCGCTCAGTCACCTCTATGCTTATTTTTCTTCTTTCCTGTAAATAGTGTCATGCGTTTTCTTCCCATTCCTAGTCACTCCTAGTCAACTAACTCCTCTCTTTACCATCTTTTCACCAGAACTTGAAACCTCCTCTCCTTCATGTATTAGTGATCATGTTTCTCCATAATACTGCTAGAAACAAGAATTGAAACCTGGAAAACCTGCATTTGAGTACCAGATCTGCCTCTGCTAGCTATTTGAGAAGTTATTTTTTTCCATTCTTTTTGTTGTTGTTGAAACAGGTTGTCACTCTGTCGCCCAGGCTGGACTGCAGTGGTTCAATCTTGGCCCACTGCAGCCTCAACCTCCTGGGCTCAAGCAGTCCTTCCACATCAGCCTCCTGAGTAGCTGGGACTACAGGTGTGTGCCACCACACCTGGCTAATTTTTAATGTTTTTTTTTGTTGTTGTTATTTATTTCTTTTTGTAGAGATGGGGTCTTGCTATGTTGCGCAGGCTGGTCTCAAACTCGTGGGCTCAAGCGATCCTCCTGCCTTGGCCTCTCAGATAAAATGGGAAAAGTTCCCTTGTCCCCCTCGAAGGGCATGTGATGGGGGTGTGGTTCGCTTCATCAGTGCCCCACTGCTCAAACCTCTAGGGGAGCATACAGACAGGCAGGGAGCCCCATGGCAGGGTCTAGGAGTGAATGTTTGTAGTTGAAGCCCCAGTGGGCGTGTGTTACAGGGTGCTCTTTTAGTTTAGCCGTCCGTAGGTAGCTTGTGTTAGTCGGCTCAATTAGACCCCCACCTTATTGCAAAGACAGAGGGCTCTCTTTGTCCTGGGGTTCTTGTCTTTGTGTACCAGAAGCGGTGCGATCTCAGCTCACTGCAAGCTCTGCCTCCCGGGTTCACGCCATTCTCCTGCCTCAGCCTCCCGAGTGGCTGGGACTATAGGCGCCCGCCACCATGCCCGGCTAATTTTTTTGTATTTTTAGTAGAGATGGGGTTTCACCTTGTTAGCCAGGATGGTCTCGATCTCCTGACCTCGTGATCTGCCCGCCTTGGCCTCCCAAAGTGCTGGGATTACAGGAGTGAGAGTGCAAGGTTTTATTGAGTGGAAGTAGCTCTCAGCAGATGGCGGAGCCAGAAGGAAGATGGTTTTCCCCTGGAGTCAGGTGAGTGGCCCGACTCTTCTCTGACTGTTCCAGCCAAACTCTGCTTGTTGTGCCAGTCAGTGGCCTGCGGTGTGCCGGTGCCCATTGGTGCATTCCTCTTGACGTGCAGCGCCCATGTGTTCCTCCGCTGATGTGCTCCTCTCGAAGTCCAGCCGCCTGTGTGTCTGCCTGCTAGGGTCTCAGGGTTTTTATAGGCACAGAATGGGGGTGTGGGAGCCAGGGTGGTCTTGGGAAATGCAACATTTGGGCAGGAAAACAAAAATCCCTGTCCTCACCTAGGTCCGTGGGCACAGGCCCTGGGTGGAGCACTAGCCAGCAACAACACCCTCCTCTACCCAGTACTTCCCTTCCTCACTTCCATATCATTTAAAGGGACCACATTCTTCCCTTCCGATCACTTCCCTTCTGTATCACAAAGTGCTGGGATTATAGGCATGAGCCACTGGTGCCAGCCAATTCTGTTCTTTTAATGCAAACTAGAAAATAGGTGTTCAGAAAGGCCTGCCCTATCCACCTCAGGGAGTTGCTATGAAGATCAAATTAGATCATGTGCAACAGAAGTTTAGAAAAGATTCCAAAAGCACTGCACAATGGGAATGTATTTTTAAACTCCACTGAGTGGACTTAAAACTATGTTTTCTTACTTTCTTATTTTTTTGTTTGAGACAGAGTTTCACTCTTGTTGCCTAGGCTGGAGTGCAATGAAGCCATCTTGGCTCACTGCAACCTCCGCCTCCCAGGTTCAAGTGATTCTCTGCCTCAGCCTCCCAAGTAGCTGGGATTACAGGTGCCCACCACCATGCCTGGCTAATTGCTTTCTTTCTTTCTTTTTTTTTTTTTTTTTTGTCTTTTTAGTAGAGATGGGGTTTCACAGTGTTGGCCAGGCTGGTCTCGAACTCCTGACCTTAGGTGATCCACCCACCTTGGCCTCCCAGAGTGCTGGGATTAAGGCTTGAGCCACCGCACCCAACCTGTGTTTCTTTTTTAAGCAAGAAAACAAATGCCTCTCCCCAGCACTCACTAAACCAATCCCTCTTTTTTTTTTTCCATAGGATTCTTATCCTTCTTGCCCCAGTGCAAACAATCTATTTTCTTTTGGCCCCTCTGTCCATCTGTGAAAGGGTCAGGCTTTCTAGCTAATCCTTAATCAAATATTTTTGATGACCACAGTCAAGACAGTACTTATTATTTTTTTTTTGAGATGGAGTTTCGCTCTTGTTGCCCAGGCTGGAGTGCAATGGTGCAATCTCAGCTCACTGAAACCTCTGCCTCCAGGGTTCAAGAGATTCTCTTGCCTCAGCCTCCCAAGTAGCTGGGATTACAGGTGCGCAATGCCACGCCCAGCTAATTTTTGTATTTTTAGTAGAGATGGGGTCTCTCCATGTTGGTCAGGCTGATCTCGAGCTCTTGACCTCAGGTGATCTACCCACCTCAGCCTCCCAAGGTGCTGGGATTACAGGGGTGAGCCACCCTGCCCGGCCAAGACAGTGCTTATTAATGCCTGAAATGCATTCAGGAGCACATGAGCTGGCTGTGGCTGTTCTAACAAACTTCCCCAAATGGGTGGCTCAGGACAACAGAAAGTCATTCTCTCCAGTTCTGGAAGCTTGATGTCTGAAACCCGGCAGGGCCATGCTCCCTCTGAAGGCTCTAGGGATGAATCCTTCCTTGCCTCTTCTGGCTTCTGGTGGCTCCTGGCAATCCTTGGCTTGTGGCCACATCATTCCATTCTCTTCCTTCATTCTCATGTGGCCTTCTCCCCTGTGTGTCTCTGTCTCTTCTTCTCTTCCCATGAGGATGTCATTATTATTCCATTTAAGGTCCACGCTATTCCAATATGACCTCTTTGTAATTATATCTGCAGTGACCCTATTTTCTTTTCTTCTTTTGAGATGGAGTCTTGCTCTGTTGCCCAGGCTGGAGTTCAGTGGCACAATCTCAGCTTGCTGCAACTCTGCCTCCTGGGTTCAAGTGATTCTTCAGCCTCAGCCTCCGAAGTAGCTAGGATTACAGGTGCATGGCACCATGCCTAGCTAATTTTTATGCTTTTAGTAGAGACAGGGTTTTGCCATGCTAGCCAGGCTGGTCTCAAACTCCTGACCTCAAGTGATCCTTCTGCCTCAGCCTCCCAAAGTGCTAAGATTACAGGCATGAGCCACCATGCCCCGCCCCTATTTTCTAATAAGGTCACATTCTGGGATTCCTGGTGAATGTGAATTTTTGGAGGACAGTATTCAGTCTAGCAAAAGGCAGGGCATCCTCATTTTCTTCCCTACTTCAGAAATAAGGAAGTTAACTTCAATCCTTGGAGAGAGAGAGAGACTTCCTGAGCTTCCAACAATCAGTTATCCAAATATTAGTCGCAGAAGAGCACTAAGGGTTGTGCACAGCACATTGCCAGCCCGTTCTCAGAGTCTCAAGTTTAAGGTGAACGCTAATCCTGAATGAGTTTTAAAATGTGTTTGGCATTTCCTCGTCATTGTAAAATGTTCTCACATCGTGATGGCTGGGCCTTCCCTCTCAGGTGTAATCTGCGAAGTCAGACGTGACACAGCCTGGGTGAGGTGGGCCAAGCTGGGAAGTGGGTTAGGAGGGAAGCTGGGGAATGAGCACCAAGGTCTCAGATCCCAAACTGGCTTTAGCCTGATTCGCCCAGAGGGACCTGGTAAAAAATACACATTCCAGAGCCCACCAAGGACCTAATGAATCAGAATTACCTGGGAAGGAGCCTGGGGAGCTCTGTTTTCAGAAGCAGCCCAGCAGAATCCTACCGTCAGACAGAGCTAGGAAACCGAGCTCAGTCTAGGGCAGTAGTTCCCAAACTCATCTGTGCTTCAAAAAATACAGATGCTGATGGCCAGGCATGGTAGCTCAGGCCTGTGATCCCAGCAATTTGGGATGCTGAGGCGGGAGGATCACTTGAGCCCAGGAGTTTGAGACCAGCCTGGAGAACATAGGGAGATACTGTCTCTATAAAAAATTAAAAAATTAGCCAGGCATAGTGGTGCCCGCCTGTGATCCCAGCTACCCTGGAGGTTGAAGTGGGAGGGTTGCTTGAGCCCAGGAGTTGGAGGCTGTAGCGAGCTATGATTGTGCCCCTGCACTCCAGCCTGGGTAACAGAGTGAGGCTCTGTCTCAAAAACCAAACAGAACAAAAAACAAAAAACAGATGCTATGTCCCATTCCAGAGGTTGAGGTTTAGTTATTCTGGGGTGGGGTGTGGCCTGGGTTTTGGAACACTTAGAAAATCCCAGGTGATCCTAAAGTGTAGATGAGTTTGGAAACCACACATCTAAGGCACACTTGAATGGGGGAGCAGTGAGGTGGTGTGGGCTAGCCGGCCAGAACCCAGGGGTGGGGCGGTAGAAACCAGCATTGCAGAGGCCATGAAGGCTGGGAAGCATAGTGTCTGGGGCCCATAACAGTGCTTGAACGTGAATGCTTTAGACCTAAGACAATTGGCTCCTAAATGTGAAAACTGCAAGGCTGAAATGAATGCATGTTTAATGCTTTGCAACACTGTCAAGTGATCAGCTGCAACTCCGTTCTGAGGGCATGATGCCTGAGATAGGCCTGTAATGGGGGTTGATTTTAATGAATTTAATATGGTGTGGAGTGGGGCCTTCAAAAGTAAAAATGTCAGTTCTAAGTTGGTTGCAGGGGTCTGGGCAAAGGTCTTAAAACCCCGTGGTAAACACCCCAATTTTAAAACAGGGCCTTTTTTCCAAGAGACTTTTTGAAAATAGCTCCTATTTTGAGGGGAGGAACCCTGTCAGGAGAGAGCCAGAGTTAAGCCCAGCTGAGAGGGGGTTGGCAGGCAGGGGTCTGCCTGGTCCTCACTGAAGCTTGCTACTCAGGGTGAGCTTCCTAAACCAATGCAGATTTGCTGGCCCACTGAGCCTCCCCGCTGAGAACCTGCATTTCAACAAGGTCCTCAGTGCAGCAAAGTTTGAGATATACTGGGCTAGAACACCCAGGGGACCTAAAGCTTCTTTGAAAACTAAGGAAAATAGGCAGGGTGTGGTGGCTCATGCCTGTAATCCTTGTATTTTGGGAGGCCAAGGTGGGTGGATCACTTGAGGTCAGGAGTTCGAGACCACCCTGGACCAACATGGTGAAACACCATCTCTACAAAAGATACAAAAATTAGCCAGGTGCAGTGGCAGATACCTGTAGTCCCAGCTACATGGGGAGCTGAGACAGGAGAATCGATTGAACCTGGGAGGCAGAAGTTGCAGTGGCCCGAGATCGCACCACTGCACTCCAGTCTGGTGACAGAGTGAGACTCCATCTAAAAAAGTAAAAAATAAAATAAATAAAAATAAATACTGGGCTAGAAGACCCAGGAGACCCGAAGATTCTCTCAAAACTAAGGAAAATAATCTAGGTCACAAATATATTCTCTTTCTCCTTCTCCCCATTGCCCCCCTCCACCAGTAATCTTTATAGAC
The DNA here is from genome assembly GCF_028858775.2 of Pan troglodytes. Classification (NCBI taxonomy): domain Eukaryota; kingdom Metazoa; phylum Chordata; class Mammalia; order Primates; family Hominidae; genus Pan; species Pan troglodytes. Next base: position 129,136,238 of record NC_086015.1, on the reverse strand, counting down.
TCAAATAGAGTTGATGTTCTATAATCATTTCTAGTCACTTTTATTTATATTTATTTATTTTAGAGATGGGGGTCTCACTATGTTGCTCAGGCTGGTCTCAAATTCCTGGGCTCAAGTGATCCACACACCTCAGTCTCCAAAGTGCTGGGATTACAGGCATCAGCCACTGCACCTGGCCATCACTTTTATTTTTGATGTTCAAATTCTAAGCTAATGTCTGTGAGACCATAGATTCTTTTTATGCACTCAATACATTTTTGTGTTTACCTTACATTTTTATTATGGAAAAGATTCTGTTTTTTCCACTTGTTTCTATTTGATAATGAAGCTCTCTGTGCCTATCACCAGCCTCAGCCACCATCATCTCATTACCAAGCTGGGTTATTTTGAAGCAAATATCTTCAGTATTTAGCCGGTCTTCAAATTTCCCCAACCATCCTAAATGAGTGTTTAGAATAGTTGTTTCATTGGAAACAAGGTCAAAACAAGTACATTTTACATTTTTAGGCCAGTCTTGAAAGTAAGGATAAAACCATGTGTGGGGTAGGAGGTGGGACTAGCCTCTCAAGATGGGGCCTGGATACCAGACCCAATTGAGGACTAGCTAAGACGGATTCCACAATGAATAACACCAGGAGGTGGGAATATTAAGGTCCATTGCAAAGGTTGGCTACCACAATTATTTGATCAACTAGTTATCAACCCTGACTGCAGCTGAGAGAGATTTGTTTTTGCTTTTGTTTTGTTTTGTTTTGTTTTTTTTCAGAGACAGGGTCTTGCTGTGTTGCCCAGGCTGGACTCAAACTCCTGGGTTCAAATGATTCTTCTGCCTCAGTCTCCCGAGTAGCTGAGACTACAGGTGTGTGCCACTGTGCCCAGCAAGATAGTAAAAAATACTTATGCGAGGACACCACTCTAAACCAATTAAATCAGAATCAGATATAGTGAAGTCATTAGTCATTTTGCTCCTGGGTCTTTATGACAGTTTTGCTCCTAGGAAACTCCTGGGAATGTGGTAGAGAGAGAGAAAGAGATGGGAAAATAAGATTTTAAGAAGTGTTGCTATGCATTTTGAAAATAGTTTTTCTTTGGTGTTTGTCTTGAGGGACGGCGGTAAACATTTCAATTGCCTTTAAGTATGCTTGCATGCTGGAATGATGGTTCTTTGAATGCAGCATCGAACTGGGATTGGGCCACATGGCAGCCAGCATGAGCCTTTATGCCACATTTATAAAACATGAATGTCATGAGCCCACTCTCAGGGACCTTACAATTTGGAGGGTTAGGTCAGATCCACAAATCTCCTCTATCTCATGGTAAAGGAAACCTGGCGTGTAGCAGGAGATGGTGTGAAACAATATCATATTGCATGATCAATATTTGTATTCTTCTTAGCAATATTAAACTTGTTGACCCCCTCCATTGTGTCATCAATCTGCTTAATACAGTTTCTGCTTCAGCGTCGGTTTTGAGGCCTGGCATAAGCTGTTTGAAACCCAGGCACGTACCCCGCCCATCATCTTTGGCCTAGTTAACACCTCCCCTCCCTGAGTGGTGGTTTGGAGAACCTGCTTGTTCCTCATCCCACTGATCCCAAACCCAGGACACCCCACAGCTGCTGACCAGGATTAAACCTAACGGAGATTTAATGCCTTTCTTCTGATTCTCAGGGACTGACATTCATTCACTTAAATACTTGCAGAGTCAGCCAGGTGTGGTGGCTCGCACATGTAATCCCAGCACTTTGGGAGGCTGAGGTGGGTGGATCACGAGGTCAAGATTTCGAGACCAGCCTGGCCAACATGGTGAAACCCCATCTCTACTAAAAATACAAAAATTAACTGGTGTAGCAGTGCATGCCTGTAATCCCAGCTACTCAGGAGGCTAAGGCAGGGGATTTGCTTGAACCTGGGAGGTGGAGGTTGCAGTGAGCCAAGATTATGCCATTACACTCCAGCCTGGGCAGCAGAGCGAGACTCTGTCTCAAAAAACAAAAAACCCAAAAACTTGCAGAGTGAATTTAGGAAACCATGAAGTCCAGAGTTTGATCCAATCCCTTCCTTTTTCTCTTTCTCAAATATTTTCAGCCAGGTACTATTCTAGATTGTCTTATGATATTTATAATCTAGGAGAAGGCGGGAGAGAGAACTAAGAACAGAGAGCATGTTCTGAGATGTCTGCTGTGTTTGCAGGTACCTTCCCTCAATTTCCCTACTCATTGGCCATGCTAGAAAGCAGGTCTTGACGCCATTACTTCCCCTCCCTTTACTCAATTGGTTGGCCAGAAGCTCAATTGTCATTCTCTCTCTCTCTCTCTCTCCCTCTCCCTCTCCCTCTCTCCCTCCCTCCCTCTCCAAGATATCCAGTAACTGACTGATCAGCTGGTGGTGGGTTCTGCTGGCTGCCATGATGGGCCACCAGCAAAAAGGGAAAATTGGTTGTGAGTGAGAGAAGCGGAGATAAGAAAGGCCACAGGGCTGAAAAGAAAGACCATGGGCTGCCGGGCGCGGTGGCTCAAGCCTGTAATCCCAGCACTTTGGGAGGCCAAGATGGGCAGATCATGAGGTCAGGAGATCGAGACCATCCTGGCTCACACGGTGAAACGCCATCTCTACTAAAAATACAAAAAATTAGCCAGGTGTGGTGGCGGGTGTCTGTAGTCCCAGCTAGTTGGGAGGCTGAGGCGGGAGAATGGCGTGAACCCCGGGAGGTGGAGCTTGCAGTGAGCTGAGATCGCACTACTGCACTCCAGCCTGGGCGACAGAGCAAGACTGCGTCTCAAAAACAAAAACAAAAAAAAAAAAAGGAGACCATGGGCTTCTGAGAGCCAGAAAGAGACATTTTGGTTTCTGTAACTGCAGTTTCCATTCTCTCATGGCCTCTCATTTATTTCTCGTGCCCATGAGTTTGCCTGTTAGAGATAAGGTATGCAGCTCATGCAAATGGATTTGTTTCTTACAATCATTGTTCCCAGATATGGATGGTGAATGATGCTCTACTAAATGTTGAAAAAAAGCAGAGTGGAAGCACAGAAAAGAGGGCTTCTCTGAGGAGGTGACGTTAGAGCCCGGTTGGAAGGCAGGAGTAAATGTGCACCATGATTTTTTAGGATTAAAACGAAGTATCTCACTGCTTGGGCACATGTAGATAGAGGTGATTTAACAATAAACTGTCCCAGTTGTACCCATTGTCAGTTACCTCACCACAGGGATTATGTAGCCCTGAGTTTGCTTAGTGCTTATTTATTTTAGGTTGTTGTTTATCCAAACCTCTTAAATGATATGCATTTGGAACAAGTGACAGCATCGTTCATTGATGTTGTGGACAAACCACTATTTTATTACTCAAGACTGGGTAATTTATAAAGAAAAACAGATTTAATGGGCTCACAGTTCCATGTGGCTGAAGAAGCCTCCAAATCATGGTGGAAGGCAAAAGGCACATCTTACATGGTGGCAGACAAGAGTGATGAGAGCTATTTTGGTCATTGTTCACTGGCCATAGAATTTACTTCTATATTTTGAACTAAGACAAGAGCCAGGCACACAAGACGGGTACAGGTCTGTCTTTTGTTTTTGATGATGATGATGATGATGATGATGATGATGATGATGATGATGATGATGAAATGGCTGACATGGTTGATGACTTGCTTTTTCTCATCATCTCAGACTTAGATTTTTGGCTGGACTATTGGCTTGGGATAGATGAAAATCATTCCTTGTATCCCCTGATGTTAAAGTCAAGACTGAACCAGCCTCCAGATGCAAGCCTTCATGGGGCTTCAGATACCATGAGGAATGGGCGTCCCTGCAATATCGTCATGGCTGTCAAAAGTGTTATTGGAGCTGGGCAAGTGGGCACTTTCCTGACATTCCATCCTGCTTAGATTTCCCATTCAACATCAATCTTATTTCCTTTTTTTTTTTTTTTGACAGAGTCTCACTCTCTCTCCTAGGCTGGAGTGCAGTGGTGGGATCTCGGCTCACTACAATCTCCACCTCCCAGGTTTAAGTGATTCTTGTGCCTCAGCCTCCCAAGTAGCTGGGATTGCGGGTGCACACCATCAAGCCTCTCTCTCTCTCTTTTTTTTTTTTTTTTGTATTTTTAATAGAGACAGGGTTTCGCCATGTTGGCCAGGCTGGTCTTGAACTCCTGACCTCAAGTGATCCACCTACCTTGGCCTCCTAAAGTGCTGAGATTACAGGTGTGAGTCACCGTACCTGGCCCCATTTCCTCTTATGCCATAAGTCATTGCCTGCAGATGTGTTTTCTCCATTAGTTTGCAAAAGCTTCCTGAGAGTAGGTCTGTGCCTCATTTATTCTGGAATCTTCCTGGCACAAAGCACAGGGCTTTATCCTCAGTAAGCATTCAACAAATGTTTAATTTCATTCAACAGCTCCTCTTACCACTGCCCCCACCTTATTCGCAGGTGGCTAAGTACAGTCAGAACAAGTAGGTATCATAAGATTTAGTCCAGAATCAATTTGGGAAGAAATTACTTCAGTGATATGAAAAGAAACCAAGCTATTTAGTCAGAATACTTCTGAGAGTATCCCCTGTCCAAGCATTTGCTGAATTTCGATCTACTAATTTTCAGGTGGAACAGTATGGTTGCAGAGAGTCCATTTGGACATAGATACACTTTCATGCATTCATGTCTTCAACAATAATTTGTGGCCCTACTGTGTTTGTTCACTAACTCCTTCGAACCTACCATATAAGCTATATCTTTATTTTCCTTGTAATTTGGGAGGTCCAATGCTTCATTAAGCTCACATGCCTGAAACTAATGAAGAAAATAGCTCGTTAACCAGCTAGTATAAAAATAGCCACCAAAACAAGTCAATCACCCGCCTTAAATCAGCCCAGTACTCCCATCTTGAGCAGAGAAGCCCATTCTGAATCACAGTCAAGACAGTGATGGAAAAACAGCTCTCTCTGGGTATCAAAACCACGCTCGCCCCAAATCCTCCTCCCCAGAGTTCTACTCATTGCTCACCCACTGAACCCAGAACAAACCAGAAAGTGCTTGAAATGAGGACGAGTAGCTCCGTGTACCAATTGGAATTTAAAACTATCAATTCCTGCTATAGACGTGAGGCTTCTCCCCAGGACCAGCATTCCATGAAGGCAGCCCTTTTCTAGATGGAGAAAACAGAACCTGAAGGCACCCGTTTCCCTAAACTGCTCTCACTCATGTGTAAGTACAAATGAAAAATGCTGACGCTGCTCTGTTGGCATTGATTTTTAATTATGGCCATCAATAAATCATTTTATCCTTGAACAAGACTTGAGAATGGCCCGAAGGCAGAGGCACGATTCCTTAGGAATTAGGCCAACAGAGAATGGGCTATCTCTCTTCCCATCCCTTCTCTTACTCTGCTGTCAGAAACAGAAACCTTCTCTGTGAGTAGCTGGGAGCACACGGCCACACTTGAGTTCCATCTGGGGGTTCTGTTGACACAGTTTTACCCCAGCCTGCCTTGATGGCCACTGCCACACAAGCTGCATCTGTTCTTTCTTCTGCGCCTTTTGTTACTTCGCTGTTTTTCTTCTTTCTAGTGTAGTGAGCTGAATGGTGGCTTTGCACAAGATATATCCAGATCCTTGTGCCTAGAATCTGTGGAGGTGGCATTATTTGGAAAAAGGGTCTTTGCAGGTGTAATTAAGTTAAGGATCTTGAGATGAGATTCTCCTGGAGTATTTTAGGTAGGCTGTACATCTAAAGACAAGTGTCCTTATAAGAGGACACTTTTGTACGGGCACAGTGGCTCATGCCTGTAATCCCAGCCCTTTGGGAGGCCGAGGCGGGTGGATCACCTGAGGTCAGGACTTCAAGACCAGCCTGACCAACATGGAGAAACCCCATCTCTACTAAAAATACAAAATTAGCCAGGCATGGTGGCGCGTGCCTGCAATCCCAGCTACTGCTGCAGAAGAGTTGCTTGAACCCAGGAGGAGTAGGTGGCAGTGAGCTGAGGTCATGCTATTGCACTCCAGCCTGGGCAACAAGAGTGAAACTCCATCTCAAAAAAAAAAAGAAAAATGAAGGACACTGTTTTTCACGTGCATCCGTGTGAAGAGACCACCAAACAGGCTTTGTGTGAGCAATAAAGCTGTTTATTTCACCAGGGTGCAGGCAGGCTGAGTCCAAAAAGAGAGTCGGTGAAGGGAGATAGGGGTGGGGCTGTTTTATAGGATTTGGATAGGTAAAGGAAAAAGGGGTTGTTCTCTGGCAGGCAGGAGTGGTGGGGGTCACAAGGTGCTCAGTAGGGGAGCTTTTGAGCCAGGATGAGCCAGGAGAAGGAATTTCACAAGATAATGTCATCAGTTAAGGCAGGAACAGGCCATTTTCATTTATTTTGTGGTGGAATGTCATCAGTTAAGGCAGGAACCGGCCATCTGGATGTGTACGTGCAGGTCACAGGGGATATGATGGCTTAGCTTGGGCTCAGAGGCCTGACGTTCCTGTCTTCTTATATTAACAGGAAAAATAAAATGAAATAGTGGTAAAGTGTTGGGACGGCGAAAATTTTTGGGGATGGTATGGAGAAGTAATGGGCGATGTTTCTCAGGGCTGCTTTGAGCGGGATTAGAGGCAGCGTTGGAACCTAGAGTGGGAGAGATGAAGCTGAAGGAAGATTTTGTGGTAAGGGGTGATATTGTGGGGTTGTTAGAAGAAACATTTGTCATTTAGAATTATTGATGATGGCTTGGATACAGTTTTGTATGAATTAAAAACTAAACAGAATAAGAGAAGGAGAAAAGCAGGTATTAAAGGACTAAGAATTGGGAGGACCTAGGACATCTAATTAGAGAGTGCCTAAGGAGGTTCAGCATAGCCTTGCCAGCAAAGATTATTTAAGAGTTAAGAGTGGCGGTTTGGGCATAGCACCTGGAGCTATCAGCTGCGATGGCTTGGAGAAACAGTGTAAACCGGCAGTGTAAACAAGAGCAGGGCATGTATGAGTAGTTGAGAATGGTGAATAGAAGTATGACTAGAGAGAAGATAGTAGGGATGACAAGTTTTTTGGGGCACAGTCCAAGTTGGTCTGGTGTCTGGAATGAGACTTGGGCCTAATAAAAAGGAGCATCTATACAGGAGCTTAAATGGGCTGTACCTTGTAGCATTCCAAGGACAGGCCTGAATTCTGAGAAGGGAAAGTGGTAAAAGTATTGTCCAGTCCTTTTTAAGTTGGTGGCTGAGCTTGGTGAGGTGTGTTTTTAAAAGACCATTAGTCTGTTCTACCTTTCCTGAAGACTGAGGACTGTAAGGGATATAAAGGTTTCACTGAATGCTAAGAGCCTGAAAAACTGCTTGGCTGATTTGACTAATAAAGGCCGGTCTACTATTGGATTGTATAGAGGTGGGAAGGCCAAACTGAGGAATTATGTCTGACAGAAGGGAAGAAATGACCGTGGTGGCCTTCTTAGACCCTGTGGGAAAGGCCTCTACCTATCCAGTGAAAGTGTCTACCTAGACCAAGAGGTATTTTAGTTTCCTGACTCAGGGCACGTTGAGGAAAGCTAATTTGCCAGTCCTGAGTGGGGGCAAATCCCTGAACTTGATGTGTAGTGAAGGAAGGGGGCCTGAATAATCCCTGAGGAGTAATAGAATAGCAGATGGAACACTGAGAAGTTATTTCTTTGAGGATAGATTTCCACGCTGGAAAGGAAATGAGAGGTTCTAAGAGGCGGGCTAGTGGCTTGTACTATAGGATAGCCTGCCTTTGCTGGTGTGTGGCAATTAGGCCTGGGGAACTGCCATCAATAAACTAAGTGTGATCAGGGTGAGAAACAGGAAAGAAGGAAATGTGGGGAAATGGGGTGAACGTCAGGTGGATCAGAGAGATACAGTCATGAGGGTCAGGTGTGGTATCAGGAATAATGTGAGAGGCCGGATTGAAGTCCGGGCCAGGAACAATGGTAATTGTGGGAGACTCAACAAAGAGTGAGTACAGCTGAAGGAGCCGGGGAGCAGAAAGTATATGCATCAGGTGTGAGGAAGAAAATAGATTTTGGAAATTAGGAGAGCTGTAGAGAGTGAGTTGAGCATAGTTTGTGATTTTAAGGGCCTCTAAAATTATTAGGGCAGCAGCAGCCACTGCACGGAGACATAATGGCCAGCCTAAAACAGTAAGGTCAAGTTGTTTGGACAAAAAGGCTACAGGAAGCAATCCTGGTCCTTGTGTAAGAATTTCGACTGCACAGCGCTGCACTTTGGCTGTGTGTAATGAAAAGGGTTGGGATGAGTCAGGGAGAGCTAGGGTGGGGGCAGTCTTTAAAGCTGTCTTCAAGGAACAGAAAGAGGAGTGGGAAAAGGATTTAGGATCTATGGAGTCAGCTAGGTTTCCTTTTTTGAGTTTATATAATGGTTTTGTTAGGGTGGCAATACCAGGTATCTAAAGGCAAAAGTATCCAACCATGCCCAGGAAGGAAAGGAGTTGTTGTTTTGTAGCTGGGGTTGGGGTTTGAGAGATTAGTTGGACACGATCAGCAGGGAGAGCACGGGTGTTTTTATGAGAATTATGCTGAGATAGGTAATAGATAAGTAATTTGGGCTTGACTGAAGTAATAGGGGCTCTCTGTGAAGCTCTGTGGCAGTACCGCCCAGGTAATTTGCTGAGCCTGATGGGTGTCAGGGTCAGTCCAAGTGAAAGCAAAGAGAGGCTGGGATGAAGGGTGCAAAGGAATAGTAAAGAAAGCATGTTTGAGATCCAGAACAGAATAATGGGTTGTGGAGGGAGGAATTGAGGATAGGAGAGTATATGCATTTGGCACCATGGGGTGGATAGGCAAAACAATTTGGTTAATAAGGCATAGATCCTGAACTAACTTGTAAGGCTTGTCTGGTTTTAGGACAGGTAAAATGGGGGAATTGTAAGGAGAGTTTATAGGCTTTAAAAGGCTATGCTGTAGCAGGCAAGTGATAACAGGCTTTAATCCTTTCAAAGCATGCTGTGGGATGGGATATTGGCATTGAGCGGGGTAAGGGTGATTAGGTTTTAATGAGATGGTAAGGGGTGCATGATCGGTCGCCAAGGAGGGAGTAGAGGTATCTCCTACTTGTGGGTTAAGGTGGGTGGCAATGAGATGTAGCTATAGTCCAGGAATAGTCAGGGAAGCAGATAATTTAGTTAAAGTGTCTCAGCCTAATAAGGGAACTGGGCAGGTAGGGATAACTAAAAAGGAGTGCTTAAAAGAGTATTGTCTAAGTTGGCACCAGAGTTGGGGAGTTTTAAGAGGTTTAGAAGCCTGGCTGTCAATACCCACAACAGTTATGGAGGCAAGGGAAACAGGCCCTTGAAAAGAAGGTAATGTGGAGTGGGTAGCCTCCGTATTAAGAAGGGGACGGACTTACCCTCCACTGTGAGAGTTACCTAGAGCATCTGTGATGGTCCTGTAGGCTTCCGAAGTGATCGATCAGGCAGTGTCAGTCTTCAGCTGCTAAGCCAAGAAGATCTGGGAAGAAGTCAGTCAGAGAGCCTTGGGCCAGAGTTCCAGGGGCTCTGGGAGTGGCTGTCAGGTGAGTTGAACAGTCCAATTTCTAGTGGGGTCCCGCACAGATGGGACATGGCTTAGGAGGAATCCCGGGTTGTGGGCATTCCTTGGCCTGGTGGCCAGATTTCTGGCACTTGTAGCAAGCTCCTGGGGGAGGCGGTTCTGGAGGAACACCTGGCCACTGCGCTTTAGGCGTTTGGAAGTTCTTGTGTGCTGGAGATGTGGCTGGGGTTTGTCTCACAGTGGAGGCAAGGAATTACAACTCAGAAATATGTTGCTACTTGGCTGCCTCTACTCTATTATTGTACACCTTGAAGGCGAGGTTAATTAAGTCCTGTTGTGGGGTTTGAGGGCCAGAATTTAATTTTTGGAGTTTTATTTAACGTCGGGAGCAGATTGGGTAATACAATGTATATTGAGAATAAGACGGCCTTTTGACCTTTTAGGGTCTAGGGCTGTAAAGCATCTCAGGGTTGCTGCCAAATGAGCCATGAACTAGGCCGGATTTTTATATTTGCTGAAAAAGAGCCTAAACCCTATCTGATTTGGGATAAAGAAAAAGGAGCATTAACCTTGACTATGCCTTTAGCTCCAGCCACCTTTTTCAGAGGAAATTGCTGGGCAGGTTGGGGAGGGCTAGTCATGGAATGAAACTGTAAGCTGGACCCGGTGTGAGGAGGGGAGGTGATAAAAGGATTATAGGGTGGAGGAGCAGAGGCTGAGGAAGAATTGGGGCCTAGCTTGGCCTGGCGAGGAGGGGAGAGATCAGATTGGTCTGTAGAAAAGGAAGATTAGAAAGACTCAGTGACGCTTGGGATTGGGACTGAGGGGACAGGTGGGAGGGAAAGAAGGAAGATTTGGGATGAGTTGCACTGGGAACAGACTAGGGAGGGACCAATGTGTAAAAGAATGCCTGGGCGTCAGTCACCTCAGACCGTTTGCCCATTTTACAACAAGAATTATCCAGATCTTGTAGGTTGGAAAAATTGAAAGTGCCATTTTCTGGTTATTTGGAACTACTGTTGAGTTTGTATTGGGGTCAAGCGGCATTGTGGAAGAAAATAAGGCATTTAGGTTTTAGGTCAGGTGTGAGTTGAAAAGATTTTAGGTTTTTAAGACACAGGCTAGGGGAGAAGAAGGGGGAATGGAGGGCAGAAGCTTGCCCATAGTGAAGGAGGCAAGCCTAGAGAAAAGAGAGAGTAGAGACACAGAGAGAAGGGGTGGGGGGTTCTTGCCTTCCAGAAAAGTGGGAAAGGGGTCAGGGTGCAGAAATAAAGGGTTGTGATGCAGAGATAAGAGGTCAGGTCGTGGAAATAAGGGATCGGGTCACAGAGATAAGAGGTTGGGGCATGGAAATAAGGGATCGGGCCACAGAGATAAGAGGTTGGGGCACAGAAATAAGGGATCGGGGCACATAGATAAGAGGGGGTTCCTTCCCCTCCCCCAGAAAAGTGGGACTTGCTGCTAAGGGTGAAGGAGAAGGGGTTGAGGGGTTCTTGCCCCTTCCCCCAGAAAAGTGGGACTTGCCACTAAGGGTGAAGGACAAAGGCAGGCATCCCTGCGTGGTCTGACACCTCTGAAACCTGGGTGAATAATCACAGAGGCATCCCTGCAATGATTAAACACCAAGGAAAAGCTGCCTTCCCTAGTCCGTGACAGGCGCCGGAGTTTTGGGTCCACGGATAAAATGTGTCTCCTTTGTCTCTACCAGAAAATGAAAGGAATTGAAATTAAGAGAAGGGAGAGATTGAAGTGTGGCACCAAGATTGAAAGGAGAAAGAGGTTGAGGGATAGTGAGGGAGGTTGGAGGAGAGAGTAAAAAGAAGCTGCTTACCGGATTTGAAATTGGTGAGATGTTCTTGGGCTGGTCAGCCTGAGGACTTGAGGTTGTAGGTGGATCTTTCTCACAGAGCAAAGAGCAGGAGGACAGGGGATTGATGACCCAAGGGAGGTCCCCCGATCCGAGTCATGACACCAAATTTCACATGGGTCCGTGTGAAGAGACCACCAAACAGGCTTTGTGTGAACAATAAAGCTGTTTATTTCACCTGGGTGCAGATGGGCTGAGTCTGAAAAGAGTGAGCAAAGGGAGATGGGGTGGGGCCATTTTATAGGATTTGGATAGGTAAAGGAAAAAGGGGGGTTCTCAGGCAGGAATGGGGGTCACAAGGTGCTCAGTAGGGGAGCTTTTGAGCCAGGATGAGCCAGGAGAAGGCATTTCACAAGATAATGTCATCAGTTAAGGCAGGAACTGGCCATCTGGATGTGTATGTGCAGGTCACAGGGGATATGATGGCTTAGCTTGGGCTAAGAGGCCTGACACTCTTCCTCCAGAGGAGGAGACCCAGACAGAAGAGGAGAAGAGGAGGAGGCAAGGTGATCACAGAGGCAGAGATTGGATCATGCAGCCACAAGTTGAGGAAATCTAGTAGTCCCTACAACCTGGAAGAGGCAAGGAATGGATTCTCCCCTAGAACCTCTGAAGGAGCATGGTCCTGATGACATTTGATTGATTTTGGACTTCTGGCCTCCAGACATTTTTTTTCTTTTTTTTTTAAAGACAGAGCCTTGCTCTGTTGCCCAGTCTGGAGTGCAGTTGCATGATCTTGGTTCACTGCATCCTCCACCTCCCGGGCTCAAGCCATTCTCTTGCCTCAGCCTCCCAAGTAGCTGGGCTACAGGTGCCTGCCACCATGCATGGCTAATTTTTGTATTTTTAGTAGAGATGAGGTTTTGCCATATTGGCCAGGCTGGTCTCGAATTCCTGGCCTCAAGTGATCCACCCACCTCAGCCTCCCAAAGTGCTGAGATTATTTAGGTGTGAGCCACAGCACCAGGCCCAGACATTGTTTGAAGCCACCCATTTCACGGTTCTTTGCTGCAGTGGTTGTGGAATATGAATGCACTCATGCTGTTGGTTGGACTTTGTTGACCTTGTGTCTGTTATTCTTTGGCAGTTCTACAGGGCCTGGAGCTGATACGAAAAACCTCCCTTCTTTCCCAAATGGTCCCCAGCTTCCCCGTTCACTGAAGTCCCTGCAGTCGGGAACTGTCAGGACTTTGCACCCAGTTGTTGTGGGTGTTTGGCCAACCCTTCCTCTTGTGTGATTCATGGACCTGCAGCATTGCGTCACCTGTGAGCTTTTGGAATTGAAGACTCTCAGGGCTCACCCTGGAGGACCTGCTGGGCCAGAATCTGCATTTTAACAAGATGCCTGGGTGATCTGCATACACGTTCAGATCTGAGAAGTGCTGGTAGGAGAGGCTTTAAGGTGGTAATTAGATCTTTTCTCCACCTGCAAGAATCTTAGTTTCTTCATGTTAAACCTATTAACTGTGGCAATGGCATGGGGGTTATAAAACAAAACAAAACCCTTACATCAAGAATGCACCCTGGTGTGTTATGGATGTGGGTGAAATGAAATGTCTGGAATTTGCTTTAAAATATTGTAAAATAGCAAGAAGGAAAAGAAAAGCGGGAACTGGAATGAGATTGGCGAAATGTTAACAAGTTCTTGCAGTGGGATGATGGGTGCATGGGGGTTCATGGTGCAATTCTCTCCCTGCTTTTTGTGGGTATGGGAAATTTCCATAATGAAAAGTTAGAGGTCGGGCACGGTGGCTCATGCCTGTAATCTCAGCATTTTGGGAGGCTGAGGTGGGTAGATCGCTTGAACCTAGGAGTTCAAGACCATCCTGGACAACATGGCGAAACCCCATCTCTACTAAAAATGCAAAAATTAGCCAGGCATGGTGACAACATGCCTGTAGTCATGTTGAGGCACGAGGTCGAGGCATGAGAATCACTTGAACCCAGGAGGCGGAGGTTGCAGTGAGCCGAGATCGCACCATTACACTCCAGCCTGGGCAACACAGTGAGACTTGGTCTCAAAAATTTTTTTAATTTTCTTTTTTCTTTCTTTTTTTTTTTTTTTGAGATGGAGTCTTGCTCTTTTGCCCAGGCTGGAGTGCAGTGGTATGATCTTGGCTCACTGCAAACTCCACCTCCCGAGTTCACTCCATTCTTCTGCCTCAGCCTCCAGAGTAGCTGGGACTATATGAACCTACCACCATGTCCGGCTAATTGTTTGTATTTTTAGTACAGATGGGGTTTCACTGTGTTAGGATGGTCTTGATCTCCTGACCCCGTGATCTGCCCACCTTGGCCTCCCAAAGTGCTGGGATTACAGGCATGAGCCATTGTGCCTGGCCTTAATTTTATTTAATTTTTTTCTTTGTTGAGACAGGATCTCACTCTGTAGCCCAGGCTGGAGTGCAGTGTTGTGATCCCGGCTCACTGCAGCCTCTACCTCCTGGGTTCAAGCAATCCTCCCACCTCAGCCTCCTGAGTAGCTGAGACCACAGGCATGTATCACCACACCTGGCTAATTTTTTCCCTTTTTCTAGAGGCAAGGTCTTGCTATGTTGCCCAGGCCGGTCTTGAACTCCTGAGCTCAAGCAATCTTCCCGTCTTAGCATGGGAATAATCCCAAAGTGCTGGGATTACAGGTGCGAGTCACTCTACCCAGCCTCAACTGTTTTTTGTGACTCCACTTTTTCTCCCCCTTGGAAATGAGTAGTCTTTGAGGGAATGTCTTTTTTGTCTCAATCTCTGGTTCCTTTGCTCAGTGCACCTGTGTCTGGCGCTTTGTTGATCTCCAGGCCTTTTTCAGCAGCTTTGTCCCTGGAGAGCAGGATGGCAGCTGATGGCTTCTCAGCATCTTTTAACTCAGTTTAAGATGACTATCAACAACATCTAGTCAGCATCTGTTGCTCTCGGCAGCTGGGACTCTATTTCCTTTCTCTTTCTCCACCTCTCTAACCTCTTTAAGACTCTGGCTTTGTCATGGGTACAGCATCACCTGTGTGGCCCTCAGGCTCTCTTACTTACATGTGATCTGCGTATTATGTCTGGCTTCTCAACCAGGGTGTGATTTTGCTCCCCAGAGAACATGTGCCCATGTCTGGAGAGTTTTGGTTGTTGCAGCTGGAGGAGGTGGTGCTACTGGCATCTAATGGGTAGAGGCCACGGATGCTGCTAAACATCCTACAATTCCCTGGACAACTCCCACTAAGACAAAGTAATGATCCAGCCCCAAATGTCAATAGTGCTGAAAGTGAGAGACCCTGATTCCATCTTAGAGCTTAGAGGTCATCCAAGCACATTTGGCCAAGTTGTTTTTGCTACTGTCCCATGAAGAAAAGACAGACTCATGACTGATGGCAACATCGATGGGAATTTTGTTTACCTCTTCTTGGTGGACTTTGGGATACGATCACTTACCATTTGTGCAAGTTGTACATTGCACACCTCCAGGGGACGCCACCCACATATTTATGAAAATGCCACCCCAGGAATTGCACAGTACATAGTCTGTGGTTTATGGCTATAAGCAGTTGCTCTGGTTTTGGGGTTGCCCTGGGGTGCTCTGAAACTGAGAGGAACTTTATTTCTGGCCATTAGAGGCCCTGAGCGTGACATTGAGTATCCTTTCAAGAAAGGAGAAAGGTTGAACAGAGAGGACCTCATTTTTATAACTCTTGACCATCATCTAGTTACGGAGCATCCACTTTTCAACCCTGGGCCATATCCATTTGACGGATGTAAAATGATCAAATTATAATATCATGGTTTACACTTTTGATAGCTTCTGCCCGGAACATGGCGGTAAGAGCCTCTCATTTTCAATTGATTCATTGGGGGAGAAAATATACACGGCTGCCCTAAGACTTTCTATTACACACCATTTGCTTGACGGGATTTCTTTAGTTTCTGTAGCATAACTTATTCTAACTGGTCCTCAATCACTTTGCAATAAAAAGTAAGATTGTGAAAATGTTCATTGTCATTACCAGTGACGGAGCAGTAAGTACAGAGTTCTGGAGAGGGAAGGAATCGAGAGATTTAAACTAGCGGAATGAGCCGCTCACCCTCAGAATTGCTTTTATTCTTGGTGAGAACTGAGGGGAATTTCGACAGGGTTCAGCGGGACTGCAGGGAGTGGGGCTGGGAGGTGGCTGTTTGCACGTGTGGTCAGCACATCCAGTGAGGGGGTCCATGTACTGTGGGCGCCCCACAGATGGAGTTGGGATTGCCTTGGACTGAGTACTGGGTCATCAGACTGCAAACCGCCATTCTCAAGACATCGAGGCCCAGGCTGGTGCAGGAGATACATTGCAGTGTGTCAGCCTTTCTTCCATCGCTCCTCTCCAATGACAGTTCCCGATTTTCCACCGAGGAGTCACTAGTACCCCATGGCATGTGTGCGACTGGCCACTCCCCACCCTGACCTGGGGCTGGGGCAAGTGGTCCCAGCCTGGATGTCAATATCCTTCCACCACCCTGGCCACAGCGATTGGGTCTGAGAAGCAGATTAGCCAAAGGAGAGACAATCTTGGAAATTTCATGTTCATGCTTAAGAAAGTAAAATGGAAAGCGAGGGGAGGGTGAGGGGTCATTCTGATGATACAGTTTGAGGACCTGGATGTAGCCACACCTGTAGCTGTCAACTCTGTGCCATAGTACTGCTTTTTATTTTTTTTCCTTCAAATTTAAATACTTTCTAGAGGCAAGGTATTTCTATGTTGCTTGGGCTGGTTTTGAAAAGTCTCTTTTAGGGGGATGCTTTCACTGCTTCACTTTCTTTCTATGACAGCTCAGGGAATCAGAAGACAAGGAAGATGACTTTTTTTTTTTTTTTTTTTTGAGACAGGGCTTGCTCTATTGCCCAGGCTAGAGTGCAGTGGTGCAATCACAGCTCGCCACAGCCTTGATCTTCTGGAATCAAGCGACCCTCCTGCTTCAGCCTCCTGAGTAGCTGGGCCTGTAGGCGGGTACCACCATGCCCAGCTAATTAATTAATTTTTTTTTTTTTTTTTTTTTTTTAAGAAATGAGATCTCAGTATGACACCCAGGCTGGCCTCAAACTCCTGAGCTCAAGCGATTGCCCTGCCTTAGGTTCCCAAACTTACAGATATGAGTCCCCACACCAGTCAACACTGTGGTCTTATGCACCTGGTGTCCCCATAGGCCCTGAGCAATGATCTTCCTGCTTCAACTTCCCAAAATACTGGGATAACAGATGTGAAGCACCATGTGTGGCCCACATAGTATTCTTATGGGTTAAATTGAGTCCTCCTCAAAAGATGTTGAAATCCTAAATTCTAGTAGCTCAGAATGTGATCTTATTTAGAAATACTTATTGCAGGCCGGGCATGGTGGCTCACACCTGTAATCCCAGCACTTTGGGAGGCCGAGGTGGGTGGATCACCTGAGGTCAGGAGTTTGAGACCAGCCTGATCAACATAGAGAAACCCCGTCTCTACTAAAAATACAAAATTAGCTGAGTGTGGTGGTGCATACCTGTAATCCCAGCTACTCAGGAGGCTGAGGCAGGAGAATCACTTGAACCCAGGAGGCGGAGGTTGCATTGAGCTGAGATCGTGCCATTGCACTCCAGCCTGGGCAACAAGAGTGAAACTCCGTCTCAAAAAAAAAAAAAGAAAGAAAGAAAGAAAGAAATAGGGTTATTGCAGATGCTATTGATTAGGATGAAGTCATCCTGGAGGAGGGAGGGCCTAAGTCAATGACTGGTGTCCTTATAAAAGAGGAGAGGACACGCTGAGTCATGGAGACACAGGGAAGAAGGCCATGGATCAGACAGAAGATTGGACTGATGCGTCTGCAAACCAAGGAACACTGAAAACTGCCAGGAGACCACAGGAAGCTAGGAAGAGGCAAGGCAGGACTCCCTGACAAGTGCAGGAGGGAGTGTGGCCCTGCTGGCACCTCCATTTCAGACTGCTGGCCACCAGAGCCACAAGACAATCAATTTCTCTTGTTTCAAGTCACCCAGCTTGTGGTACTTGGTTGTGGCAGCCCTAGAGAATGAATATAAGTACTTTCTTTTTTTTTCTTTTTTTGAGACGGAGTTTCACTCTGTTGCCCAGGCTGGAGTACAGTGGCGTGATCTCGGCTCACTGCAAGATCTGCCTCCCAGGTTCATGCCATGCTCCTGCCTCAGCCTCCCGAGTAGCTGGGACTACAGGCACCTGCCACCAAGCCCTGCTAATTTTTTGTATTTTTAACAGAGACGGGGTTTCACCGTGTTAGCCAGGATGGTCTCCATCTCCTGACCTCGTGATCCACCTGCCTCAGCCTCCCAAAGTGCTGGGATTACAGACGTGAACCACTGTGCCCAGCCAAATATAAGTGCTTTTAAATTAACTCTCCTCTTCTCTCCATCTTCTTCTAAATCATCATTTTTGCCTGAGCCACAGCTAGGGTCTAATACGGATGTGATGATTCACTTCAAAGTGGGGGAAGCCAGTCCCCATGTGTGCCCAAAGCTCCTGCTGCCTTGGCCCTGGGCTCAGAGACTGGACCATCATTCTGGAGACTTGCTGAAGATCTGAGACAGGGCAGCATTCTCTGTTGCCTTTAAACAAAGGCTGGTGCTCGCCCAGGCATTTGAGCTCCACCGAGGATCTATTTGGAAGGCAGAATTCTGAGATGACCCCTTAGCTTCTTGCCCTGGATAAATGCCAGGTGTAATCTCCTCTCCCTTGGAGTGTAGGCAGGACCCTTGGCTTGTTTCTAATCTATACCTATGGAAAAGTTGAAGGGATTTTGCAGATGTAACAAAGCCCCTAATCTGTTCGCTTTGAGTTAATCAAAAGGGAGATTATTCAGGGTGGGCCTGACATCTTCAGGTGAGATCTTCAAAGAGGGTCTGGAGGAGAGAGACTCCTTCCTCCTGGTTTTTGGTTTTTTTTGGTTTTTGTTTGCTTGTTTTTGAGATGGAGTTGCCCAGGCTGGAGTGCAGCGGCACGATCTCGGCTTACTGCAACTTCTGCCTCCTGGGTTCAAGTGATCCTGCCTCAGCCTCCCAAGTAGATGGGATTACAGACATGCGCCATCATGCCAGGCTAAGTTTTGTATTTTTAGTAAAGACGGGGTTTCACCATATTGGCCAGGCTGGTCTCGAACTCCTGACCTCGGGTGATCCACCTGCCTCAGCCTCCGAAAGTGCTGGGATTACAGGCGTGAGCCACCACGCCTGGCTGGTTTTGAAGAAGCCACATGAGTTCCACAGTTGCATGGAAATAAATTCTGCCAACAACCATGTGAGGTTGGGAGAAGACCCTAAGCCTCATATGAGACACTAATTGCAGCCAACACCTTGATCACAACCTTGTAAGGACCTGAGCAGAGGACCCAGCTAAAGCTGCACCCCCAGACTCCTGACCCACAGGAAAGGAGAGGTAATAGATGGGTGTTTTAAGCTGCTAAATTTGTGTTGATTTGTTATGCAGCTTAGAAAATGGATACATCATTCCAATTTTTAAAAATCATAAGCTAATCACACCATTCGATTTTTTTTTTTTTTTTTTGAGGCAGAGTCTCACTCTATCGCCCAGGCTGGAGTGCAATGGTGCAATCTCAGCTCACTGTAACCTCTGTCTCCTGGGTTCAAGTGATTCCCTTGACTCAGCCCCCCAAATAGCTGAGACTACAGGCATGCACCACCACACCCAGCTAACTTTTGTATTTTTAGTAGAGATGGAGTTTCACCATGTTGGCCAGGCTTGTCTCGATCTCCTGACCTCAAGTGACCTGACTGCCTCAGCCTCCCAAAGTGCTGGGGTTACTGACATGAGCCACCGCACCCGGCCCGACACACCATTCAATTTTAAGGAACTTCCAGGTGCTGTGGTCAAGCCCCTCTTGTGTGGCATGGAGGTGGGGAGAGATGGGTTGGAAGATGACTGGATAGGGGCACGGAGCTAGGTGGGAAGAGGAAAAGTGTCTTGAAGGAAGTAAGTCCCTTCAGATAAGGGAGGAAGAAGCTTGATCAATATGCAGACTTGCACAGTCCTTCAGTCCTGGGGATATTGGAGGAGAGAAAGATCTTGCCTTGTATTTGAGAGTTACCATCCCAGGCAGAGGCCCTACTTCCACCTTCTTGCAGGTGGGGCTGGAGGGCGAATACTTAGAGGAGAAATGAACACCCTTTGTAAGCATGTGAAAAGTTTCTGGAGTGGAGAGATGATGAAGCAGGATATTTGGAGTCAACAGCCAATGTTTTTATTTTATTTTTTATTTTTTATCATGCTTTAAGTTTTAGGGTGCATGTGCACAACGTGCAGGTTTGTTACATATGTATACATGTGCCATGTTGGTGTGCTGCACCCATTAACTCGTCATTTAATATTAGGTATATCTCCGAATGCTATCCGTCCCCCCTCCCCCCACCCCAAAACAGGCCCCCGTGTGTGATGTTCCCCTTCCTGTGTCCATGTGTTCTCATTGTTTAATTCCCAGCTACGAGTGAGAACATGCGGTGTTTGGTTTTTTGTTCTTGCCATAGTTTGCTGAGAATGATGGTTTCCAGCTTCATCCATGTCCCTACAAAGGACAAGAACTCATCTTTTTTATGGCTGCATAGTATTCCATGGTGTGTATGTGCCACATTTTATTAATCCAGTCTGTTGTTGGACATTTGGCTTGTTTCCAAGTCTTTGCTATTGTGAATAGTGCCACAATAAACATACGTGTGCATGCGTCTTTATAGCAGCATGATTTGTAATCCTTTGGGTATATACCCAGTAATGGGATGGCTGGGTCAAATGGTATTTCTAGTTCAAGATCCCTGAGGAATCGCCACACTGACTTCCACAATGGTTGAACTAGTTTACAGTCCCACCAACAGTGTAAAAGTGTTCCTATTTCTCCACATCCTCTCCAGCACCTGTTGTTTCCTGACTTGTTAATCATCACCATTCTAACTGGTGTGAGATGGTATCTCATTGTGGTTTTGATTTGCATTTCTCTGGCAAGTGATGATGAGCATTTTTTCATGTGTCTTTTGGCTGCATAAATGTCTTCTTTTCAGAGGTGTTTGCTCATATCCTTTGCCCACTTGTTGATGGGGTTGTTTTTTTCTTGTAAATTTGTTGGAGTTCATTGTAGATTCTGGATATCAGCCCTTTGTCAGATGAATAGATTGCAAAAATTTTCTCCCATTCTGTAGGTTTCCTGTTCACTCTGATGGTAGTTTCTTTTGCTGTGCAGAAGCTCTTGAGTTTAATTAGATCCTATTTGTCAATTTTGGCATTTGTTGCCATTGCTTTTGGTGTTTTAGACATGAAGTCCTTGCCTATGCCTATGTCCTGAATGGTATTGCCTAGGTTTTCTTCTAGGGTTTTTATGGTTTTAGGTCTAACATTTAAGTCTTTAATCCATCTTGAATTAATTTTTGTATAAGGTGTAAGGAAGGGATCCAGTTTCAGCTTTCTCCATATGGCTAGCCAGTTTCCCCAGTACCATTTATTAAATAGGGAATCCTTTCCCCATTTCTTGTTTTTCTCAAGTTTGTCAAAGATCAGATAGTTGTAGATGTGTGGCATTATTTTTGAGGGCTCTATTCTGTTCCATTGGTCTATATCTCTGTTTTTGTACCAGTACCATGCTGTTTTGGTTACTGTAGCCTTGTAGTATAGTTTGAAGTCAGGTAGTGTGATGCCTCCAGCTTTGTTCTTTTGGCTTAGGATTGACTTGGCAATGTGGGCTCTTTTTTTGGTTCCATATGAACTTTAAAGTAGTTTTTTCCAATTCTGTGAAGAAAGTCATTGGTAGCTTGATGGGGATGGCATTGAATCTATAAATTACCTTTGGCAGTATGGCCATTTTTACAATATTGATTCTTCCTACCCATGAGCATGGAATGTTCTTCCATTTGTTTGTATCCTCTTATTTCGTTGAGCAGTGGTTTATAGTTCTCCTTGAAGAGGTCCTTCACTTCCCTTGTAAGTTGGATTCCTAGGTATTTTATTCTCTTTGAAGCAATTGTGAATGGGAGTTCACTCAGGATTTGGCTCTCTGTTTGTCTGTTATTGGTGTATTAGAATGCTTGTGATTTTTGCACATTGATTTTGTATCCTGAGACTTTGCTGAAGTTGCCTATCAGCTTAAGGAGATTTTGGGCTGAGATGATGGGGTTTTCTAGATATACAATCATGTCATCTGCAAACAGGGACAATTTGACTTCCTCTTTTCCTAATTGAATGCCCTTTATTTCCTTCTCCTGCTTAATTGCCCTGACCAGAACTTCCAACACTATGTTGAATAGGAGTGGTGAGAGAGGGCATCCCTGTCTCGTGCCAGTTTTCAAAGGGAATGCTTTGAGTTTTTGCCCATTCAGTATGATACTGGCTGTGGGTTTGTCATAGATAGCTCTTATTATTTTGAGATATGTCCCATCAATACCTAATTTATTGAGTTTTTAGCATGAAGCATTGTTGAATTTTGTCACAGGCCTTTTCTGCATCTAATGAGATAATCATATGGTTTTTGTCATTGGTTCTATTTATATGCTGGATTATGTTTATTGATTTGCATATGTTGAACCAGCCTTGCATCCCAGGGATGAAGCCCACGTGATCATGGTCAATAAGCTTTTTGATGTGCTGCTGGATTCGGTTTGCCAGTATTTTATTGAGGATTTTTGCATCGATGTTCATCAGGGATATTGATATAAAATTCTCTTTTTTTGTTTTGTCTCTGCCAGGCTTTGGTATCAGGATGATGCTGGCCTCATAAAACAAGTTAGAGAGGATTCTCTCTTTTTCTATTGTTTGGAATAGTTTCAGAAGGAATGGTACTAGCTCCTCCTTGTACCTCTGGTAGAATTCGGCTGTGAATCCATCTGGTCCTGGACTTTTTTTGTTGGTAAGATATTAATTATTGCCTTAATTTTAGAGCCTGTTATTGATCTATTCAGAGATTCAACTTCCTGGTTTAGTCTTGGGAAGGTGTATGTGTTGAGGAATTTATCCATTTCTTCTAGATTTTCTAGTTCATTTGCATAGACGTGCTTATAGTATTCTCTGATGGTAGGCTGTATTTCTGTGGGATTGGTGGTGATATCCCCTTTATCATTTTTTATTGTGTCTATTTGATTCTTCTCTCTTTTCTTCTTTATTAGTCTTGCTAGTGGTCTATCAATTTTGTTGATCTTTTCAAAAAACCAGCTCCTGGATTCATGGATTTTTTGAAGGGTTTTTTGTGTCTCTATTTCCTTCAGTTCTGCTCTGATCTTAATTGTTTCTTGCCTTCTGCTAGCTTTTGAATGTGTTTGCTCTTGCTTCTCTAGTTCTTTTAATTGTGATGTTAGGGTGTCAACTTTAGATCTCTCCTGTTTCTCTTGTGGTCATTTAGTGCTATAAATTTCCCTCTACACACTGCTTTGAATGTGTCCCAGAGATTCTGGTATGTTGTGTCTTTGTTCTCATTGGTTTCAAAGAACATCTTTATTTCTGCCTTCATTTCGTTATTTACCCAGTAGTCCTTCAGGAGCAGTTTCTTCAGTTTCCATGTAGTTGAGTGGTTTTGAGTGAATTTCTTAATCCTGAGTTCTAGTTTGATTGCACTGTGGTCTGAGAGTTTGTTATAATTTCTGTTGTTTTACATTTGCTGAGGAGTGCTTCACTTCCAAATATGTGGTCAATTTTGGAATAAGTGCGGTGTGGTGCTGAGAAGAATATATTTTCTGTTGGTTTGGGGTGGAGAGTTCTGTAGATGTCTATTAGGTCCTCTTGGTGAAGAGCTGAGTTCAATCCCTGGATATCCTTGTTAACTTTCTGTCTCGTTAATCTGTTTAATGTTGACAGTGAGGTGTTAAAATCTCCCATTATTATCGTGTGGGAGTCTAAGTCTCTTTGTAGATCTCTAAGGACTTGCTTTATGAATCTGGGTGCTCCTGTATTGGGTGCAGATATATTTAGGATAGTTAGCTCTTCTTGTTGAATTGATCCCTTTACCATTATGTAATGGCCTTCTTGGTCTCTTTTGATCTTTGTTGGTTTAAAGTCTGTTTTATCAGAGACTAGGATTGCAACGCCTGCCTTTTTTTGTTTTCCATTTGCTTGGTAGATCTTCCTCCATCCCTTTATTTTGAGCCTATGTGTGTCTCTGCACATGAGATGGGTTTCCTGAATACAGGACAGTGATGGGTCTTGACTCTTTATCCAATTTGCCAGTCTGTGTCTTTTAATCAGAGAATTCAGCCCATTGACACTTAAGGTTAATATTGTTATGTGTGAATTTGATCATGTCATTATGATGTTAGCTGGTTATTTCTCTCGTTAGTTGATGCAGTTTCTTCCTAGCCTCGATGGTCTTTACAATTTGGCATGTTTTTGCAGTGGCTGGTAACGGTTTTTCCTTTCCATGTTTAGTGCTTCCTTCAGGAGCTCTTGTAGGGCAGGCCTGGTGGTGACAAAATCTCTCAGCATTTGCTTGTCTGTAAAGGATTTTATTTCTCCTTCACTTATGAAGCTTAGTTTGGCTGGATATGAGATTCTGGGTTGAAAATTCTTCTCTTTAAGAATGTTGAAAATTGGCCCCCACTCTCTTCTGGCTTGTAGAGCTTCTGCTGAGAGGTCAATTGTTAATCTGATGGGCTTCCCTTTGTAGGTAACCCGACCTTTCTCTCTGGCTGCCCTTAACACTTTTTCCTTCATTTCAACTTTGGTGAATCTGACAATTATGTATCTTGGAGTTGCTCTTCTCAAGGAGTATCTTTGTGGCATTCTCTGTATTTCCCGAATTTGAATGTTGGCCTGCCTTGCTAGATTGGGGAAGTTCTCCTGCATAATATCCTGCAGAGTGTTTTCCAACTTGGTTCCATTCTCCCCCATCACTTTCAGGTACACCAGTCAGACGTAGATTTTGTCTTTTCACATAGTCCCATATTTCTTGGACGCTTTGTTCATTTCTTTATATTCTTTTTTCTCTAAACTTCTCGCTTCATTTCATTCATTTCATCTTCCATCACTGATATCCTTACTTACAGTTGATCGAATCAGCTACCGAGGCTTGTGCATTTGTCATGTAGTTCTCTTGCCTCGGTTTTCAGCTCCATCAGGTCCTTTAAGGACTTCTCTGCATTGGTTATTCTAGTTAGCCATTCATCCATATAGTTAGCCATTCATCTAACCTTTTTTCAAGGATTTTAACTTCTTTGCCATGGGTTTGAACTTCCTCCTTTAGCTCGGAGTAGTTTGATCGTCTGAAGCCTTCTTCTCTCAACTCATCAAAGTCTTTCTCTGTCCAGCTTTGTTCCATTGCTGGTGAGGAGCTGCATTCCTTTGGAGGAGGAGAGGCTCTCTGATTTTTAGAGTTTCCCATTTTTTCTGCTCTGTTTTTTCCCCATCTTTGCGGTTTTATCTACCTTTGGTCTTTGATGATGGTGACGTACAGATGGGGTTTTTTGTGTGGATGTCCCTTCTCTTTGTTAGTTTTCCTTCTAACAGTCAGGACCCTCAGCTGCAGGTCTGTTGGAATTTGCTGGAGGTCCACTCCAGACCCTGTTAGCCTGGGTATCAGCAGCAGAGGCTGCAGAACAGTGGATATTGGTGAGCTGCAAATGTTGCCATCTGATTGTTCCTCTGGAAGTTTTGTCTCAGAGAGTACCCAGCCATGTGAGGTGTCAGTCTGCCCCTACTGGGGGGTGCCTCCCAATTAGGCTACTGGGGGGTCAGGGACCCACTTGAGGAGGCAGTCTGTCCATTCTCAGATCTCCAGCTGCATGCTGGGAGAACCACTACTCTCTTCAAAGCTGTCAGACAGGGACATTTAAGTCTGCAGAGGATTCTGCTGCCTTTTGTTTGGCAATGCCCTGCCCCCAGAGGTGGAGTCTACAGAGGCAGGCAGGCCTCCTTAAGCTGCAGTGGGCTCCACCCAGTTCAAGCTTCCCAGCCACTTTGTTTACCTACTGAAGCCTAGGCAATGGCAGTCGCCCCTCTCCCAGCCTTGCTACCTCCTTGCAGTTTGATCTCAGACTGCTGTGCTAGCAATAAGTGAGGCTCCGTGGACGTAGGACCCTCTGAGCCAGGTGCGGGATATAATCTCCTGGTATGCCATTTGCTAAGACTGTTGGAAAAGCACAGTATTAGGGTGGGAGTGACCCGATTTTCCAGGTGCCATCTGTCACCCCTTTCTTTGACTAGGAAAGGGAATTCTCTGACCCCTTGCACTTCCCGGGTGAGGCAATGCCTCACCTTGCTTGGGCTCATGCTCAGTGTGCTGCACCCACTGTCCTGCACCCACTTTCTGACACTCCCCACTGAGATGAGCCCAGTACCTCATTTGGAAATGCAGAAATCTCCTGTCTTCTGTGTCACTCATGCTGGGAGCTGTAGACTGGAGCTCTTCCTATTTGGCCATCTTGGCTCCACCCCCACTATTATGATTCTTACACAGAGTCCTTTGCCTTCCAGCAGCCTCCTCTCCATCCTTTTTAGGTTGGAATCCCTCTATTTTAGTGGCCACTGGGATTCTGAAATGACCAGGTCTTTGTCTCAAAGACCTCACACATGCTGTTCCCTCTGCCTGGAACACTTTTCCTTGTTCTGGTCCCCTGAGATATCTTTCAGCTCAACTGCCCCATGCTCAGAGAGCCCCTTTCTCCCTCTCTAGTTTTAAGCCAGTTTACCCCTGTAGTCTGTGCCTGGAAAACTCGTTTTCCTCCTTGGTGCCTCCCGAGTTGTCATGGGATGTATGTGCCTGTTAGGGTGTCTGGTGTCTGTCTCCCTGACTGGACTGCATGCTCCTAGTGAGCTGGAGGGACTGGACTAGCACAGGCCAAGTCCCTGGGGCTGGAGGGAGCAGGGCAGAAGGCACAGGCAAAAGGCCTTTGTGATCTGGAGGGAAGTGAAGGAGAGGGAGAGAGATGAGAGAGGCTGGCAGAAGATGGGCCAGGGGCCAGGCTGTGTGGGATCTTTTGGGCCACAGAAAGACATTTGAATTCTCATTTAAGAGAACCAGGACACCATTGGAGGGTATGAGTCACGTCATCTAACTGAGCTCTGTAAATGTTAATGTTTTATTATTTTTATACAATTCTTTAAAAGTGATTTTAATTATTTACCTTTTTATTTTTATTACTTCTATTTTTTCTTTTTTTGAGACAAAATCTTGTGCTGTTGCCCAAACTGGAGTGCAATGGCATGATCTCAGCTCACTTCAACTTCCACCTCCTGGGTTCAAGTGATTCTCCTGTATCAGACTCCCGAGTAGCTGGGGTTATAGGCGTCTGCCACCATGCTCAGCTTATTTTTGTATTTTTAGGAGAGACGACGTTTCACCATGTTGGCCAGGCTGGTCTTGAACTCCTGACCTCAGGTGATCCACCCACCTCAGCCTCCCAAAGTGCTGGGATTACAGGGGTGAGCCACCATGCCTGGCCTTATTTACTTTTTTTAAAAAGATCAGACCAGGCACGGTAGCTCATGTCTCTAATCTCAGCACTTTGGGAGGCTGAGGCGGGATGATCACTTGAGGTCAGGAGTTCAAAACCAGCCCAGGCAACATAGTGAGACATCCCCTGCCCCAATCTCTTAAAAAATGAGAAAATTAGGCATGGTGGTTGGTCTGTATCCCCAGCTACTGGGGAGCCTGAGGTAGGCAGGACTGCTTGAGACCAGGAGATTGAGGCTCCACTGAGCTGTGACTATGCCATTGAGCTACAGCCTGGGCAACAGAGTGGGACCCTGGAGCCGCCTCAGCCTCCCTAGAGCTGACCGAGCTCTGCTTCTTATTCCGGGAATTATGGACGCTGGGACTTTGATGGGCACCGGGTGCAATGGGCAGAGTGGCGCTTACCCGGGATGGCGGTGAAGCGGGACCGGGAGGTCATCGTGACAAAGGGTGGCATGAGGTACCTGGCCCTGATGCCCTCCCCGGCTAGACGGTCCAGGTTGGGGGTGTCCACATCCTGATCCTAGTCCCAGAGGAAGCCCTGGAAGGAGATCAGCAGCAGCTGTGAGTGCTCTTCCTCCCTGGGATGGGGTGGCTACCCAGTAGGACAGGTGGCAGCAGCTGGAGGGCCCCGAACCCTGTCATCCCACGAGCACCTGTCATGCACTCCTCACAGAGTTCGTGGGCTTCTCCCTCTTTAGTCCGTTGTTGAACAAAGTCCACATTAATAATTCAGCCCAGCTCTGTTGTGGGACAAACAACCCGGAGTGTAGCAAGGTGCCGCATATTTGTAGGACAGGATGAAAGCATTCTGGAGATGGATGGGGGACATGGCTGTACAATGTGGTGGATGCACTTAACACCACTGAATTTTTCCTTAGAAAATGGCTAAAATAATAGATTTTGTATGTATTTTACCACAATAAAAAATTAAACTGGCCTGGCGTGGTGGCTTACACCTGTAATTCCAGCACTTTGGGAGGCCGAGGCGGGTAGATCATTTGAGGTCAGGAGTTCGAGACCAGCCTGGCCAACATAGAGAAACCCCATTTCTAATAAAAATGCAAAAATTAGCAGGGCGTGGTGGTACATGTCTGTAATTCCAGCTACTTGGGAGGCTGAGGCAGCAGAATTGCTTGAACCCGGGAGGCAGAGGTTGCAGTGAGCCGGGATTGTGCCACTGCACTCCAACCTGGACGATGGAATGAGATTCCGTCTCCAAAAAAAAAAAAAAAAATCAAACCATGTGAAATATTTTGGGCTCTTATACTAATTCCAACATTTTGAAGATCTGGGGAGAACAAACTAGATTGGTGCTTTCCTTGGCTTAGTATGTCCTGTTTTTATAGGGAGAGCAAATTATTGTTCACCAGTACTATTAAAATAGCTACAACAGGATGGGCATGGTGGCTCACACCTGTAATCCCAGCACTTTGGGAAGCTGAGGTGGGAGGATCGCTTGAGCCCAGGAGTTCAAGATGTCAGCCTGGGCAACATGGTGAGACCCTGTCACTACCAAAAATACAACAACAACAACAAAAATAGCTGGGTGTGGTTGCGTGCACCTGTAGTCCCAGCTACTTGAGAGGCTGAAGTGGGAGGATCACTTGTGCCCAGGAGGTTGAGGCTGCAGTAAGCCATGATTATGCCACTGTACTCAGCCTGGGTGACAGAGTGAGACCCTGTCTCAAAAAAAAAAAAAAAAAAGCTGCAGTGGACTCAGTGATCATGAGCCAGGCACTGTACACATATACATCATCTCATTTAATTTTTTCTCTTGTTTAAAATTATTTTTTCCTCTAATCCCCATGTTGATCAACAGTTTCTTAATCCTAGGAATTTATTAGTTGAAAATTTCACAGAAGAATTAAAAATTGCCTGGTGTGATGGCTTACATCTGTTATCCCAGCACTTTGGGAGGCTAAGATGAGAGAATCGCTTGAAGCCAGGAGTTTGGGCCAGTCTGGGTAATATAGTGAGAATGCAACTCTATAAAAAAATTAAAAACCCTGGGTGTGGTAGCGTTCACCTGTAGTCCCAGCTACTTGGAAGACTAGGTGTGAGGATTGCTTGAGCCCAGGCGGTAAAGGCAGCAGTGAGCTATGATTGTGCCATTGCACTGCAGCCTGGGTGACGGAGTGAGACTCTATCTCTAAAATAAATGAATAAAATTGTGGTATAATATATGCAACATTTACCATTTTGTGCATCGGAAAGTATACAATTCAGTGACATTTTGTACATTAATCATGTTGTGCAATTATCACCACTACCTAGTTTCAGGGCTTTTTCAACACCTCAATTGGAAGCCTCATATCCATTCAGCAGTCACTCTGCATACCCCCTCCTGCAGCCCCTGGAAACCTCTCATCTACTTTCTATCTCTGTCGATTGGCTTAGTCTGAACATTGCATATAAATGGAATTGTACAATATATGACCTTTCATGTCTGCTTCTTTCACTGAGCATGTTTTTAACGTTCATCCATATCACAGCATGGATAAGTTTTATTTTCTTTTTAGACACTATCTAAAAAGAAAAAAAAATTGTAAAACAAAAACAAAAAAATATATAGGATGGAGATCAGATGTGTCCTGCAAAGCTGATAATAGTTACTATCTAGCACTTTACATAGAAGCTTGCCTACCTCTGAATGATATGCAGGTACAGGGATGACATTTATCTTGGCACTTATAGAAAGACCTGTAAGTTGTATAAAGACGTCATCCTTGGCTTTCCAGTAACAAGAAGCGGCAAGACATGACGGTGTGTCCAGGTGTTCAGGCGAAGTTTAGGGAAGGTCTTGTCTTGACGAGGTCGGATGTGAGACCCAGATGAGATAACCCCATTTCCCCTGCTGAAATTGCCTGAGAATTTCATTCCAGTTATTTGTGTGGGTTGATTCTTTCGGTGGGGGGTGGGGTGGGTGAGGAGGTGAAGTGTCAGGGGAGTTCTATTGTGTATTTGCACAACTTGGCTTTCTTTTCACTTGGTGTGGTGTTTTGCTGCATGAGGAATTTCATAGAATTTTGTAATGAGTATGCAGCATAGTGGTTTGAATCCTGCCAGGCTGAGGGTCATATCTCAGCTCTGCATCTCATTATCTATGATGCCTTGGGGCAGGTCCCATAACTCTCCAAGCCTCTGTTCTATATTCCATGGGGTTGTGAGGTTCAGACGAAATAATGCATGCTGGCAGGAATGGTTACTGCTCATGGGATTTCCATGTGCTTCCCGTGTTCCCCAGACCCCCAGTAGTTAGATGGATCCATGCCAGGGTCCAATGCTCTATAATTGGAAGTCACTGACATCACCTCTAGTCTACAGCTTTTGAGGGCTTGGGAATAACTATCTCATCCTCTCATCTCCTGGTGCAGTAACTATGGGAGAATCCCTGCATTAAGATGGTAGAATTTCCATTATTCTAGGTCTTTGAGTGGCCATATGGAGCACACCATACCCAGCCAACCCATTGTGGACATGGAATTTAAGAAATCAACCTTGGTTGCTAAGCTGCTGAGACTCTGGGGTTAATTTGTTACTGCAGCATAACCTAGTCCATCCTGATGCATCCAGCATGCAAACCACTTACGTTGACCCTTAGCCATGGTAAGTGCTCCACAGATGTTAGTTACTTTTGGTAGGAAGATAGATTGCCTCTGAAAGTTTTGTTAGCTGATCTCATGATGCCAATGTTGCTATTTTGTAATTGGATAAATTGGACTTGGCTCTCCTTCCAGCATGTGGGAGAGACAGATGACTGAGAGACAATAAAGCACTATTATCTTCAGTTTGTGCCCTTGGATACCCTTGGTGGCAATGAACAATGCATGCTCCTCTGAGAAAACTGGACCTAAAGGAGAATGGAAGGTGATACCAGAATTGGGAATGTCCAAGGCCCAAGGCATTCCCTGGTCTGGAGACCACTTTGAGTCCATGGTTGGGAAGATTCTCCAAGGGAACATAAATGCTTTTACTATCTAGTTTGTCTCTTTGAGAATTAAAACTCTTTTTTTTTTTTTTTCATTCCAGTAGCTTTTGGGGTAGAGTTTGGCTCTTTGAGAATTGCATACTAATTAATTTTAGGGGTGATTTGTACATCATCTCTATATTCCTGAAACACAGTAGAAACAGCCAGCAGTCAGGCAACCATCTACCATGACCATTAAAACATCCCCAAAGTGAAACACCAGATGTGATCTGCTAGATATAGTGGAGGCGGCTGGCTCGAGAGTTGATTATATTCATTATCGTCACTGTGGTGATTATGGCCACAACATTGTGATGCGTCTTGGTCTTCTTCTGGTGAGTTGCAGTTTGGAAGGAATAAATCCATTGTTCTTTTTTCTTTCTTTCTTTTTTTTTTTTTTTTTTGAGTCTCGCTCTGTTGCCCAGGCTGGAGTGCAGTGGTGCCATGTCAGCGTACTGTAAACTCTGCCTCCCAGGTTCAAGTGCTTCTCCTGCATCAGCCTCCCAAGTAGCTGGGATTACAGGCGCCCACCAACACACCTGGCTAATTTTTATATTTTTAATAGAGACGGGATTTCGCCATGTTGGCCAGGCTGGTCTTGAACTCCTGACCTCAGGTGATCCACCTGCCTCAGCCTCCCAAAGTGTTGGGATTACAGGTGTGAGCCACCACGCCCGGCCCCATTATTCATTTAACCAATATCTATTGAGCACGTTGGGTATGGTGGAGGATGAACTGCAGGGGAGGGGAGGAAGCCTTCTCCTGCCACTATGTTTTCAAGTTGTGCTAATACTCCACCATGGGACATGCAGGCTTGTGGTTCCTAGAGCTCCAGAAGCATCTCCCAACCATACCATCCTGACCCAGGTTCTACTGAAAAATACATGAGTCTAGCAGAGCCATCTCTGACACTTCCCTTCTTTTGAATGGCTGATCTGTCAGTCATGGGGATCCCTTATGAAAGTGCAGTGTGCTTTGTGAAACTTGAGGCTGATCAAAGAATACCATTAAACTTTGTTAAGAAATCTACAACTTGATGACATACGCAGTGGGGTGGAGGTGGGGAAATTCCCAAATACATTTTAGAAATTATCTCAGAAGGAGGTAATAGTCAGACTCTTGGTTGCCAGTGACAGAAACTCATCTTACTAGTGTGGAGTGGAAAAGGGATCATGTTTTGGTCTGCACTCCCCAACCCCAACCCCAAGCAGATCCTGAAAGAGGGACAGGATTGCAAGTGGATTATTTAGGAGATGATTCCAGGGAACACCAATAGGGGAGTGAGGAACTGATTCATGACAAGGCAGGAGGCCACACAGGAGGCTTCAGTGAGCAGCTTACCACTCCAGGCAACTAGGATTTGACCCCACTGGGGACCTCTGGGAAGTGATGTGGAATACATTTCAAAGTTGTTCCATCCAGGGAGTGAAAATATTGAAGCATTTATAGCCTGGCTCCCATCCGTCACTGGCTGAGGACTGGTCCCAGGGCATCAACTCTCTGGCTTTTCTTTTCTCTTTTTTTTGGGGGGGACATAGTCGTGCTCTGTCACCCAGGCTGGACTGCAATGGCATGATCTCGGCTCACTGCAACATCTGCCTCCCAGGTTCAAACGATTCTCTTGCCTCAGCTTCCTGAGTAGCTGGGATTACAGGCGCCTGCCACCATGCCCTGCTAATTTTTTTATTTTTTGTAGAGACGGGGTTTTGCCATGTTGGTCAGGCTGGTCTCGAACTCCTGACCTCATGATCCACCCGCCTTGGCCTCCCAGTGTTGGGATTACGGGCGTGAGTCACTGCACCCGGTTTCTGTGGCTTTTCTGACATATTCCCTGCCTGACTTTGAAAAAACTCTCAAGTGAAAGTCTTGGTTGTATGCAGTAGCAAGCATGGACTAGATTGATAAATACCAAGGGGCCTACCACAAGATCTCTCTTTCAATCTCTGGGTGGAGACACCATCAGAGCTCTCTCTCCATCTCTGTCTCTAGCTTTGTCTGCATACTGGCTTAATTTCTTCTTACTCAAGCCTTTTCTCCATAAGGTGAGATATGTGGCCACAAAAGCTCCTGTATTTCTCACTACACACAGTTCCTGTCATCACAGAGAATGATTAACTTGTTCTGGTTCCAGTTTGGAAAAATATTCAAGGGAAGAATTCTGATTGGCCAATTTAGGCCAGATGTTCATCCCTGGACCAATCAACTGAGGCCAGAGGGGTGGAGTCATGTGAGAACATGCAGCCCCCATGAGAGCCCCGTGACTGGAGTAGGAAGTGTGAGTCTCCATAGAGGGGAGGGCTGCTAGGCTGAAAAGGCAATAGATGTCTGCAGTGAAAGGAATAGATTAGGGGATATATTCTGTTAAACCTGTTAATTATTAAAAAAAGAAACTTTCAATATACAGTCATGGTATACGTGAGCCGGTGGCTCACGCCTATAATCCCAGCACTTTGGGAGGCCGAGGTGGGCAAATCAGAGGTCAGGAGTTCGAGACCAACCTGACCAACATGGTGAAACCCTGTCTTGTGCACCTATAATCCCAGCTACTCAGGAGGCTGAGGAAGGAGAATCGCTTGAACCCGGGAGGTGGAGGTTGCAGTGAGCTGAGGTCAGGTCACTGCACTCCAGCCTGGGCAACAGAGTGGGACTCCCTCTCAGAAAAAAAAAAAAAAAAAGTTACCTTGTTGTTCCTTCAGCATGATTTATTAGAAAGGAAAAACTTACCATATGCATATTTCCTATGCACAGGTTACTGCTATGAATTCAAATTCTTAAATTCCAAAGATTAATTACAATGTTTCTCAAGACACAGAAACTGTGTTAGAATCTGCTTATAATGAGGCTGAAGTTGAGTAAGAATAGAACTGGCATTTAGTACACTACTTTCCTTCTGTCGAGTACTGTCAAGTTTAGGTTCTGCCTGGAAGTAGATGCACCTCAAGGGAGGGTTACATGTAAAGGTGTGTGTGTGTGTGTGTGTGGTAGTTTCCGAAGATGGGTACAACTTTCTGCAAACGCTCGTGCAGTGTAATTGAACCAATCTTTCCTTTAAGAGGTAGAGTTTATATTCCTCTACATGAATCTAGGCTGTTTATGACTTGCTTTGGCCAGTGGAATGCTGCCAAAGTGATGGTGACCAATTTCTAGCCGTGAAAGGAAAATAAACCTTGGGCCCCCAAGATCAGTAAGCTAGGCCGGGCTCGGTGGCTCACGCCTGTAATCCCAGCACTTTGGGAAGCTGAGGCGGGCAGATCACCTGAGGTCAGGAGTTCAAGACCAGCCTGGCCAACATGATGAAACCCCATCTCTACTAAAAAATATGAAAATTAGCCAGGTGTGGTGGCAGGCGCCTGTAATCCCAGCTACTCGGGAGGCTGAGGCAGGGAAAATTGCTTGAACCCTGGAGTTGGAGGTTGCAGTGAGCTGAGATCTCACCACTGCACTCCAGCCTGGGCAACAGAGTGAGACACTGTCCCCCACCAAAAAAAAAAAAAAAAAGTTACTAGCTAAAGAGAAAAGTCAAGCTGGGAACTGCTTAGGGCAAACCTGCCTCCCATTCTATTCAAAGTCACCCCTTTGCTCACTGAGATAAATGTATATCTGATTGCCTCATTTGGAGAGGCTAATCAGGAACTCAAAAGAATGCAACCATTTGTCTCTTAACTACCTATGACCTGGAAGCCCCCTCTCCGCTTCGAGTTGTCTCACCTTCACCTTCACCTGGAGTTGTCCCGCCTTTCCAGACTGGACCAATGTATATCTTGCACATATTGATTCATGTCTCATGTCTCTCTAAAATGTATGAAACCAAGCTGTGTCCCTACCACCTTAGGCACATGTTGTCAGGACCTCCTGAGGCTGTATCACAGGTGTGCATCCTCAACCTTGGCAAAATAAACTTTCTGAATTAACTGAGACCTCAGATTTTTGGGGTGCATATAGTCTTAGGCCTTGAGAACCCTCTCGTAGTTTCCATATTTTTGCCCTCTTGGATGCTGGCACCAATCAAGCCTTGGCTATCCTGCTTAAAGGGCCATTTGGAGAGGGGCTCTGGAGGGCTAGGGGCCACATGGAGGAAAACAAGGTTCCCCGGCTGACAGGCAGCACCAACTGCCAGGCACACACGTGAGGCTGTCCTGGATGTTCCGCCCACCTGGCCCTCCAGCTGCAGGTAGCCACACAAATGAGCCCAGATTAAACTAGACAGGAAGTCCCCATGCAACTCACAGGGTCATGAGCAATAATGACTTGTGGTGGTTTAAAGTTTCCAATTTTAGGGTGCAATAGGTAACTGAAATAGCCCACAAGGGTGTGAACCTGTGGAGGGTGCATTTCCCACTTGTTGAAGCTTCTCAATTCCCAGGATCCAATCCGGATAAGACTCTTGTTCTCAGTGTCCTTGATGGAAATGGCAATGAACTTTTTGCAGATTGGACCATCTCAGGGGAATCCCAAAGATGGGAAACTATTTTCTTTCTTAGAAACTTCCACACAGCATTGAGCCTTAGGAATTTCTACGAAGGATCTGAAATGAAAAAAAATCTTTTGAAAAGGTATTTGTATAGCTTCACTTCAGCAAGATTCATGGTGGGTGTTAGACTAAGTGCTGGTGTTAAGCCAAACCATGTTTTTCAAAGACTCATCTGGCCTCAAGGTTGGCGGGATCAGAGTGGCCTCCCAGGATCTATCACATCCTCAGAAGAGTTGGTTCAACTGGCATGTACCCAGATCTCTTTGAGCTAGTATGATACTCCCTTGAGTCAAAGGCTGCCACATCACATCTCCTTTAATTCCCCCAAGTACGACCCCAGAAGCATTGACAAAGTGTGCTATTACTGAAGATTTCAGGAGGACATAAATGAAGAGATTAAACTGCAAGGTACCAAAACTTCCATCTTTGCTGAAGACCCTCATCCAGGCTGGGTGCGGTGGCTCATGCCTGTAATCCCAGCACTTTGGGAGGCCAAGGCGGGCGGATCACCTGAGGTCGGGAGTTCAAGACCAGCCTGATCAACATGGAGAAACCCCGTCTCTACTGAAAATACAAAATTAGCCAGGTGTGGTGGCACATGCCTGTAATCCCAGCTACTAGGGAGGCTGAGGCAGGAGAATCCCTTGAACCTGGGAGGTGTAGGTTGCGGTGAGCTGAGATCGTGCCATTGCACTCCAGCCTGGGCAACAAGAGCAAAACTCCATCTCAAAAACAAACAAAAAACCCTTATCCAATGGTCATGCCACTCTATCTGGCCATGTAATTTCTCCTCCTGGCTTTCTGTAGCAACAGCCTTCTGAGGAACCTCACTCTGCCGTTCAAAACCCCTTCAACTTGTACCCTTCATCAGCAAAGTAGCCCAACATGTATGCCTCTGGGGGAACTCATCCACATGTCATTTAAAGGTATTTCCAGCAACATCATCTTCAGTACCCCAGGACAGCATTTTAGAGTGGATTACGTGCCTGCTAGATGTGTTGTTCTTGAGCGAGCTAGAGAAAACGCTACACTTTGAGATGAATTAAGAGTCTGTTTATTTAGCCAGCGGCTAAGAAACGGCTAACGTTTAAAGTTCTCTCGGCTTTGAAGAAGGGGCTAAGATTTTCTTTTATACTTTGGTTTAGAAAGGGGAGGGGGGTCTAGTTAAAACAATTTTACATAAGTAAAGTAGGCAAAAAAGTTAAAAGGATAAATTGTTACAGGAAAGTAAACAGTTCTAGGTCTAGGGCCTTTAAGACTATTATAAAGTGATAGACTCGGGGCTTTGGGCGTTATCAACCGGATGAATTCCTGGGAACTGCGGATATTGCTCGCCACAGTATCTTATCAGTTAATTGCATTCTTCGATGTGCTGGGAGTCAGCTTGCACAAGTTAAGTCCTTGAGGAAGGGGCTGCCAGTGAAAGAGCCAAGATGGAGTCTGTCCGGCTCTCTTAGCTAAGGGAGAGTCAATTCAGGTGGAAACAAGGCTAGGTCATTAAAAGAAAGGGAGAGTCTAAAAACAGAGTTAGTAAAAACAAGGTTGGGCATTACATTCCTCATTTGTGTTTTTGGGGAATCAAATCGTTGATTCTTCAGTTATAAAAAGGGGGTTATATTGAGTCTTAAGATACATAAGTTTGACAGAAGCTATGCGTTGTTTTACAAAATTAAGAAACTAATTTAATATACAAGGCCCAAATATTAGACTTATTAGTAGGATGGGGAGGGGGTCTGGCTAACTTAGTAATTAGAGTGGTTAGCTATGGGTTCTAGTTGAACATGCTTTGATACTAGGGGATGTTATTTTCTTGTTCTTGTTGGCGCTTGTCTAGATTTTCTTGGACTTTTTGAAGTGTATCTTTTATGACTAAGAAAGGTGGAGGAACAGTCAAATCAACTTTGTCAGGGTGTTTCTGGAACATAGGGTTACTTAGATCAGTTAAAGGCCTGATTGGCTTGGGTGGGCTTTATGAGACTAGGGTTTTTTTGGATGGTGAACATGGACTGAACATTAAATCCTGGGATATAAAATCTTAATCTTCATGACATGCCATGATACTATTGAGTTGAATTAAGGTCATGGACAGTTACAGTAAGAGGATTACAATTTTTTCTAGTACATAATTTAGGATGAGAAGCACGACTTATGGAAAGAGTTGAAGATCTGGTTGATCTTTTAGAGTAGGTGGCTAAAGTTACACATGTCTAATCAGGGCAGAAAAACTGATAAGCATCTTGACAGCTAGTGTCAGGGTGATTTCTAGGACAGGTAAAAGTCAATATTTTGGAGTCTTTTTCTGCACTTTCGGAGCTCCTACATTTAGTTTGGCTCTTGGAGTGTCTGAATCTTGCTGCAAGGTCGACACTTCCTGCTCCTGGGACTGACAGATTGTGTTGCTTTTCGTGGGTATGGACTGGCTTTGGGAACAGTACAAATAAATCAACTGCAAAGGAGACTTCCTTGGAGGTACTGGCCTTCCAAGTGGTGTTTGCAAATACACGTCCTGTTGTGAAAGAGGTGAGGAGAAAGGAGTAGGAAGGCCAAGAGGACGTAATGGGCAAAAACAAATAAGTGAGGTAGATAAAAAGAATGAATCTAATGGCTTCACCTGACTTAGGTGCAGTTTTAAGGGGCCTGACTTAGGCCTGGGGACTTATGTTTTTAGCTGGGCTCTGTTGGCCTTTTTGATGTGGGAGTGATGAATCTAAGCAGGAAGGCTGTCTACTTTCAGAGCAGTTGGAGTCGTGAGGATGACGGTGTGAGGTCTTTTCTAAGCAGGAGTGAGTCTTTCTTTTTGGAACTTTTTAACAAACACTAGGTCTCCTGGATGGAATGAATGGCAGGGCTTTGTCTGGTCAGGAATTGGATTGGGATGTGCTCCTCGAACAAGTGGCAGGATGATCTCTTGTACCTGTTGGAGAGACTATAGGTACTGTAATAAATTAGTTTGTGATAATTCTGCTAATTTGGCATCTCTTAGCTTAGGCAAGATAGGCAGCGCCTTCTTATACATGATTTCAAAGGTTGAGAACTTAGCCTGGTAAGGGGTGCACCTTACTTTAAGTAGGGCTAAAGGAAGGAGACTTAGTTAATATACACTGGTTTTTAAGATTAATTTTGTAAAAGTGTTTTTTAGGGTGTGGTTCATGCGTTCTACTTGCCTGGAGCTCTGGGGTTGATAGGCACAATGGAGCTTCTATTCAATGTTTAACGCCTTACTGACTGACTGAGCTATAGGCGAGGTGAAGGCTGCTCTATTATCAGACTTTATGGCAGCAGGCAGCGTATATTGGGGGTTGATTTCATTGCGTAAAAACTTAACTACTGTGTTGGTGGTTTCGTTTTTGGTAGCAAATGCCTTAGTCTATCTGGAGAAGGTGTCTACTAGTACTAGAAGGTATTTGCACTTAGCCCGGTGTGGTTTTACTTCTGTAAAGTCAATTTCTTTTTTCTTGGCGAGTTTTTTCAGAGACAGTGGCCTGGGCTGGGTTTAGGACTTTGTTTGGCATTTACGTGGGCGCAGGTTGTGCACTGGAGAGCTGCTTAATCTGTTAGGCTTTGAAGATGGGGGATCTTAAAATGGCTCCGGAGGAGCTGAGGTAGCTTTGCTCTTTTTAAGTGGGTGGTAGACTGTAGGTGACTGATTAAAGTTTCTTTAAGAGTTCAGGATATGAAGATTCTAGAGTCAGGAAGAATCTGCTAACTTTCCTGATTTTTATTGGCTCAGATCTGAAGCCATTTTGTTGTTGTTGTTGTTGAGTATACGGGATTGTCAGGCAGATCTGGCTGTGGAAAGGAGACTGTGGGCAGCAAGTTTAGAGGCGTGACTGAAGTTGCGCTGCAACCTGAGCTGCTGAATCAGCTTTCTGGTTACTATGGGCAATGGCCGTGTTTTCTTTTTGATGTCCTTTGCAGTGGATCACAGCTACCTGCTGAGGTGAGTAGCCTGCCTTCCTGGTAGATGGCTTTACGTACATGCACAGTAGCAAAGGCATACTTGCTGTCACTGTAAATGTTAATATGTTTATTCTACTTTATCGGAGAGCCTGAGTGAGGGTGATCAATTCAGCCTTTTGTGCTGAGGTGTTCACTGGTAAAGCTTGAGCTTACAACACATCTGTCTCCATGGTAACAGCTGCACTGGCTTTTCATACTTCCTGCTTGAGGAAGCTGCTACTGTCTGCGAACACGGCGGCATCTGCCTTTTCTAGGGGCACATCTTGAAGATCAGATGGGCCAGTTTGGATAGTTTCTAACAGTTCTTGACAGTCATGAGCAGGAATAGTGCAGTCTGAGTCAGGAAGTAGTGTGGCTGGATTGAAACACTTTGTGGGAGAGAAAGTCAAACGAGGCTGATCTAACAGTTAAACTTCGACACTGCAAGATGCGAGCATTTGACATCTATTTGCCAGAAGCGCTTCGTAGTAAGGTCTTTACAGCATGAGGAGCTGTAAGGGTTAAATTTTGGCTTAGAGTTAACTTATCATCTTTTTGGACTAGGCTTGCTGTAGCCTCTACGGCTCGCAGACAACTTGGCCATCTAGAGGCCACAGGATCTAGCCTCTTAGATAAATAGGCCACTGGGCATCTTTAGGGTCTTAAAGCCTGAGTAAGCACCTCTTTAGCAACTCCTTGGTTTTTATGGAGATATTAGGGAGGGCTAAAGCAGGGACTTCAGTTAATGCTAAATTAATGGGCTATTTCATTCTGCACTTCTTGGATAGCTGCCACTAAGATTTTTGTCTTTTGAATGCTTTATCAGCGGCCTTTTCAGCTGCCTGTGTTGCTTGTTTTTGTTTTTTAACCTTTTGATGGTCAAAAGCTTTTTGGGCTATTTCTAAAAGCTGACTGATATTTATTCTAGCAAATCTTTCTAGTTTTTGGAGTTTCTTTTTAATATCTGGGGCTGCCTGAGCCACAAATGCTAAATTAAGAGCACGGCTATTTTCGGGAGCTGCCGGATCAAAAGGGGTGTAAATCCGATAAGCCTCCTGGAGGCGCTCTAAAATGTTCTTGGTGACTTATCGGGCCTTTGGACAACTTCGGTCGTCTTAGACAAGTTTATGGGTTTCTGAGTGGCTCTTTTAATACTTGCGAGGAGATACCGGTGAAAATCGTCTAAAGCTGTCTTTCTACTTGAGGAATTTGGTCCCAGTTAGGCCGGGTAGAGGGAAAGTCCTCCTCAAGGAGGTCTCTAGCTTCTTCTTCTGGTCTATTGGCTGATGTGAGTAAGTACTTTTTGGCTTCTTTTCGGATACGTTCTTTCTTTTCAGAGGTGAAAAGGGTTAAAAGGAGCTGTTGGCAATCATCTTAGGTGGGCGGGTGAGTCCGGAGTACGGACTCTATCAGAGAGGTCAAAGCCTGGGGCTTTTCAGAGAAGGGAGGATTATGGGTTTTCTAATTATATAAGTCAGAAGTAGTAAAAGGGACATAAACTAAGAAGGGGGCTGAGCGCTCGTCACCTGGAGGGACTTGAGCCTCTCTCAGTGGTAGTAGAGGGGCTACTTCTTCCTGTCACGGTCGCGATTGAGAGGCAATGGGTGGCGAGTCTACAGGGGACGTCGTCGAGGAGACATGGGATAACTTTAAGGGAGACTCCCCTCTTCTTCAGTGGGAGGCAGTACAGGGGAAGCTGAACCGGCTGAGGGTCGAGGCGAAAACGCGGTCTGGCTTAGGAGGACCTTGGAGGTAGAATTATGAATGGCGCATGAATGGAGCCATGGAGGGGGCTCCTGACTAAACTTAGCTATTGATCAATGTAGGGAAACTGATCAGGGTGGCTAGGAGTTTTAGTAACAACCTGCCACACAGCTTGAACAATCGTGAGGTTCAATGACCCTTCAGGGGGCCACTTGACTTTAAACTTTGGCCATTTTATTTTGCACAGTGTCTGGAGCTTGCCTGTTTTAAGGCGGACTTTATAATCCTCTGAGAAACTGAGAGGAAAATTCTGCAGCACACATTGGAGAGGGCTTTAACTTTTACAAGGCTGGGAGGAAGTGTTTCTTATTTTTTTTTTTGAAGGCAATTTAATAAGATTTGAGCATAAATATTAAACTTAGCATGGACAGAGAAACTTATTTCTTGGGGGACTGGAGTAGTGAAAGAACAGAATCAACATGACTAGAAAGAGCAGAAAAACTACAACAGCTCATACTACTTGCTACATTACTGTAGCTTTAAGATTGAGGGAGGACTAGAGCCAGCCTCAGATCTTCTGGGTCAGTTTGATCTAGGCGTTCTTCTTCTTCTAGATCTGTACTTTAAATAGTTCTGGTGTCTTTATGACTTAAAGGCAAATAGCTTAGGCTTAGCTTTTTCTTTTAAGAGTTTAAGGAGTGAGAGCAGAGCAAAGTCCTGGAGATGCTGAACTTGCTGTCGCACCGGAAAATGAGATGTGCAGGGTAGGGGGCAGGAACAACGCGTAAAGGACTACTCAGATCATTTTTAAGATGGGAGAGTAGCCACAGAGGAACAGAGTAAGAATCTCAACGAAGTAAAGTAGTATGGGCGTACGTTCTATTTCAGGGCACAGGAAAAGTTACAGAATGACAAAAGAGGTGAGCAAGGAAATCTGCAGGGTGGCTGTTTTGAACTTACTACTGGTTTAGTTTAGAGGAGGTCTAATCACTTGGATGTGGGGTATGACGATCTAAATACTTAGAACTTTCATGGTGCTAGAAATCTTAATCAGGCAAATGTTTTTCACACTTGTTCTTGTAACAACACTTGACTTGCTTCTGGCAGAAAAGACAGGACTGTGGTGGCCAGCCTAAATGATTGATGAGAAATTTAACCTCCTGTGACAAAAAATCAGCACCAAGGACTTTGAAGAAGTTTTTTCTTAGATGTCTTGGGCAATATCAACGTCTTGACATGCAAAACTTTGACAACTACTAACAAGACAGTAGACACTGAACAGAACAATCAACATAAACAATTGACTTTAGGGCATGTAAACAGTTATGACAGTTTCTTCCTTTTTTTTTTTAGACAGACAAGGGGAGGGGGTCCTGTGATGGGATCAGTCAGATGCCTGCCTGGCCGCTCCTTCTGAGGTGACTTGGGCTCCTCTTAGCATTGGCAGGCCGGTATAAACTTCCGGCTCAGATCGAGCTATGCCTGATGCTAGCCTTAAGGGGTCGCCACGGAACAGCAGGTGAGGGCCCACTTGAACTCCGTAGCTTCCGCCGTGGAGCTACAAGCGCAAGCCCTTGTCCTCCCTCATTCATTCATTATTCACACAGAGTTTAAAACAGTTTTTTTTTCTTTCTTGGAGATTCTTCGAGAAACTGGAACAAGAGAAAGATGAGAGAAAAAGAGAGCGTGAGAGAGAGTGACCGGTCTGCCAGAAACCAGGACTCAGTCCTCCAGCATCCTGGGATGTGGACTGAGTCAAGGGAGGGCCCCTGTCAGGGCCACTTCCCTCCTAGACAGAGACACAGAGGTGCCTAACAGAAAACCAGGGCTCTACCTTCTAGCGTCCTAGAGAAATGGGAAGAGTCAAAACAGGGATGCCCTCATAAGGGCCGCTTCCCTCTTACTAGAACTGAAGTCAAATCTGACTTACCTGACCTCGGGGTCAGAAGTTGAGGACTCAGAGGTGGAGTTTTTGTGGGCACCCACACGGTAGTCGATCCGCTCTCCTCTGGAAGCCGGTCACCTTTCGGGGACTTGAAAATTTTTTTTTTCAGGTGGCGCCCCCACTACAATCCGGCCGTCCTTCCGGGGGGGCCCGGAGCAAGCCCGGCTCTCACCTGGTGGCGTTTCTCACTGGGGTCTCCAAATGTTGCACTTGAGCGAGTTAGAGAAAATGCCACACTTTGAGACGAATTATGAGTCTATTTAGCCGGTGGCCAAGATACAGCTAATGCTTAAAGTTCTCTCGGCCCTGAAGAAGGGGCTAGATTTTCATTTATACTTTAGTTTAGAAAGGGGAAAGGGGTCTAGTTAAAACAATTTTACAGAAGTAGGCAAAGAAGTTAAAAGGATAAATTGTTACAGGAAAGTAAACAGTTCTAGGTCTAAGGGCTTTAAGACTATTACAAAGTGATAGACGTGGGGCTTTAGGCATTATCAATCAGACGAATTCCTAGGAACTGCGGATATGGCTCGCCACAGTATCTTATCAGTTAATTGCACTCTTAGAGGTGCTAAGAGTCAGCTTGCACAAGTTAAGTCCTTGAGGAAGGGGCTGCCAGTGAAAAAGCCAAAGACAAAGTCTATCTAGCTCTCTTAGCTAAAAGAAAGTCAATTCAGGTAGAAACAAGGCTAAGTGATTAAAAGAAAAGGAAAGTCTACGAACAAAGTTAATAAAAACAAGGTTAGGCATTACAGATGGGGTCATCCTTATATTCAGCACAGTGTTTGTTCTGAAACTTCAATGGAGTGCTCCTAGTTTGATAACTTGGGCCATGCCAAATAAATTGAATTTCTCTTTCTTAACAACAGATGTTTGAATACAGCCCCGTGTCCCTCTCTGATCCTTCCTGCCTTCCTCCTCTCCTCTTTCTTCCATTCCTTTTCAAGAGCAGGCTTTGCAAACTTTCTTGAAAGCATCAGATAGTAAATATTTTACAATTCGTGGGCCAGTCTCTTGTAGTAGTTACTCAACTCTCCCACCCATAGCATGAAAGCAGCTGATATAGGGTGAATATGTGTCCCCGCCCAAATCTCATGTTGCAATGTAATACCCAGTTTTAGAGGTGGGGCCTGGTGGGAAGAGATTGGATCATGGGGGTGGATTTCTCATGAAGGATTTACCATCATCCCTTTGGTCCTGTCCTTGCAATAGTAAGTGAGTTCTTGCAAGATCTGGTTGTTTACGAGTGTGTAGCA
This sequence comes from Pan troglodytes, assembly GCF_028858775.2. Taxonomy (NCBI): domain Eukaryota; kingdom Metazoa; phylum Chordata; class Mammalia; order Primates; family Hominidae; genus Pan; species Pan troglodytes. Next base: position 129,092,191 of record NC_086015.1, on the reverse strand, counting down.
CTTCCCTCCTCACTCTCTTGCTCCCACTTCACCTTCTGCCATGATTGTAAGTTTCCTGAGGCCTCCACAGAAGCTCAGCTGATGTCAGTGTCATGCTCCCTGTACAGTCTACAAAACTGTGAGCCAATTAAACCTCTTTTCTTTATACATTACCCAGTCTCAGGTATTTCTTTATAGCATGAGGGAACAGCCTAATCCAGCAGCCATAGACAATATGTAGCAAATGGGCATGGCTGTGTTTCAATAAAACTTTATTTACAAAAACATGTGCATGCAGGTCAGATTTGGCCCATGGGCCATAGTATCCCAACCCCTGCTCTGGAATATTCTCTTCAGCCTGGATGGACATTTCTAGGTTTTTTTTTCCCAGACAATGTCTCAATGTTGCCCAGGCTGGAGTGCAGTGGTACAATCTTTGCTCACTGCAACCTCTGCCTCCTGGGTTCAAGCAATTCTCCTGCCTCAGCCTCCCAAGTACCTGGGATTACAGGCACCTGCCACCACACCTGGCTAATTTTTGTATTTTTTAATAGAAAGAGGGTTTTACCATGTTGGCCAGGCTGGTCTCAAACTCCTGACATCAGGTGATCCACCCACCTCAGCCTCACAGAATGCTGACATTACAGGCGCCCACCACACCTGGCTAATTTTTGTATTTTATTAGAGATCTGATTTCACTATGTTGCCCAGGCTGGTCTTGAACTCCTGATCTCAAGTGATTCACCTGCCTCGGCCTCCCAAAGTGCTGGGATTACAGATGTGAGCCACTGCAGCTGCCCTCTAGATTTTTTGTTTTGACCATTGCTTATTTGGTTTGACTTTCATTTTCTTCCCCATTGTGGTAGCCATTTTCTGAATGTCTGTTAGTTTGTCCGTCTCTCTCCTCTGTAGTCCCTAGAGTCAGATGAACTCCTCTGCAGGTGCAATGGTGTAACACACTCTAGTGCTGAATTTTGAGCAGGAGAAAAAGAGCAAGAGTGATCAGCACTCTTGGAAACTCTGGCCTCCTGAGAATTTGGTGCCTTCTCTGCGAAGGCTGCAAACCTGTTAACCCACAGGCCAGAGAGAGAGAGAAGCCAGAAGCATGATCTGTTAAGCTTGAGTTTCATATTTGATGCACAGAGATCACTGTTTTTTGATGAGAATTAGGGAGACACGGCCACAGAGAACAATTTCTATCCCCAGGTGAGGATTCAGGAGATAATTTTGTGAACAGAACTTCCTGAGGACTGAGATGGGGGAAAATCACTGGTGTTAGAAGGGTGAAAAGGTCACTAATTAAGGCTATGACTATGCTCTGAGAGGCGAAAGAAGAAAATGAGACTGCCAGGCATGAATAATGAGAAATCTTTGATGGAATTAGCCATGCAGAACAGATACTAAATGCATCCTCATTCCTCTCATAGTCAAAAGTTTTTGCTTAAGCTGGATGGGAAAAAGAGAATCCCATTTCACTAAGTATAAAAGAGGGGATTTTAAAGACGGTCTCAGAAGAATGAGATGTGGGGGTTTGGTGAAACTCACCAGAGGCTGAACCCTCTCCAGCATAACACAGGGATTGGGAGGAATGGGGTGGCATTAGGCCAGGTGCATGGCCCAGTGCTGCTCTCTCTGGACTTTCTGCTCTCTCTGGACTTGTTTGCTAGCTGAGCTCATCAATTTGCATAATTTTCAGTGCCATTTCTCAGCTGATGAGTCCTGAACTTTTGTCTTGAGGCTAGACTTCTCCTTCAAACAGCAGTCTTAAACACTCAACTTCTTTCTTGTTTTTTCCACTTGACAACTCATGAACACCTCCATCTTGTTACATCCAAAGCCAAACTCATGGCTTGGAGTGGTAGGTGATGGCTGTAACCCCAGTGCTATGGGAGGCTGAGGTGGGAGGATTACTTGAGGCCAGGAGTTTGAAGCCAGCCTGGAAAACACAGTGAGACTCCCTATCTACCAAAAAAAAAAAAAAAAAAATTAGCTAGGCATGGTGAAGTGCATCTGTAGGATCTGTAATCCTGCTACTTGGGAGGCTGAGGCAGGAGGATCACTTGAGCCCAGGAGTTTGAGGCTGCAAAGAGCTATGATCGCACCAATGCACTCCAGCCTGGGTGACAGAGCCAGAGACCCTGTCTTAAAACAAAACCCAAAGCCAAACTCTCTTTTTCCTCCTCCTTCTCCATGGGCTCTGTCCATGCCATCTCTGTTCTGTAAATGGCACCACCCCCTGCTGAGCTGCTCAAGGTGGTCATAACTCATGTGTTGGGCTAACTCTGCTTTTGCCCTCTTCTCCAGTCAGCAAGTCCTGTGTTTCTAAACTTAATCCAACTTGTCCACTCTCTCTAACTTCACTGTCGTTATCTTTGCCTAGGGCACTGCTATCCCAGCTGGGCTACAGCAGCAGCCTCCTAACTGTTCTTAACTGGTCCTCTGCACCTGCTCTCGATGCTCAGCAATCCATTTCCCACCTGGCAGCTTCAGTGATCTTACGGTGTCCATTGAGTCTCATCCTTGCCTTTCCTGCCCATGGCGCATAGAATAAAATCAAGACCCCGAGTCTTCTGCCTGATCCTGCCGCCTCTCCAGCCCTCTCCTATCTCCTCCCCTTGGCCTACTCTATTTCAGCCACTCTGGCCTCCTTTTGTTTTGTTGGACTTTCAAACCTTTTTCCACAACAGGGCCTTTGCACTTGCTGCTTCAGCCTGGAATGATTTTCCTCTGCACCTCCCCCAAATTAGACCATCCTTTAGGTCTCAGCTAAAATGGTGCTTCCACAGAGAGCTCTTTCCTGACCCCTTTATAAAGTGGACTTCCCTGCTCTTCTCCACCTTAACTTCTTATTATTTCTTGTTGTGGGAAGTCAGGGACCCCAAATGGAGGGACTGGCTGGAGCTGTGGCAGAGGAACATAAATTGTGAAGATTTCATGGACATTTATCAGTTCCCAAATAATACTTTTATAATTTCTTATGCCAGTCTTTACTCTCTTAATCCTGTTATATTCATAAGCTAAGGATGTACATCACCTCAGGACCACTGTGATAACTGTGTTAACTGTACAAATTGATTTTAAAACGTGTGTTTCAACAATATGAAATCAGTGCACCTTGAAAAAGAAGAGAATAACAGTGATTTTTAGGGAAAAAGGGAAGACAACCATAAGGTCTGACTGCCTGCAGGGTCAGGCAAAAAGAGCCATATGTTTCTTCTTGCAGAGAGTCTATAAACGGATGTGCAGGTAGGAGGGATATCACTAAATCCTTTTCCTAGCAAGGAATATTAATACCCTGGGAAAGGAATGCACTCCTGGGGGGAGGTCTATAAATGGCTGCTTTGGGAATGTCTGTCTTACGCGGTTGAGATAAGGACTGAGATACGCCCTGGTCTCCTGCAGTACCCAAAGGCTTACTAGGGTGGAGAAAAACTCTGCCCTGGTAAATCTGTGGTCAGACTGGTTCTCTTGTTTTCTGTTGTTTTCTGTTTTCTGTTGTTTAAGATGTTTATCAAGACAATACATGTGCCAATGAACATAGACCCTTATCAGTGGTTCTGCTTTTGCCCTTTGCTTTGTGATCTTTGCTGGACCTTTATCAGTAGTTCTGCTTTTGCCCTTTGTCCTGTTCCCTCAGAAGCATGTGATCTTTTTTTAGACCCTTAGTAGTAGTTCTGCTTTTTGCCCTTTGACCCATGTGATCTTTGTACCTACTCCCTGTTCTTACACTGCCTCCCCTTTTGAAACCCTTAATTAAGAACTTGCTGGTCTGAGACTCAGGGGGCATCACAGTCCTACTGATATGTAATGTCACCCCCAGTGGCCCAGCTGTAAAATTCCTCTCTTTGTAGTGTCTCTCTTTATTTCTCAGCTGGCTGACACTTATGGAAAACAGAAAGAACCTACATTGAAATATTGGGGGCAGGTTCCACCAATACTTCTTTCATGGATTTACTTATTTTTTGTTTGTATCCCTCTGTAACCTAGAAACTCCTGGAGGGCAGAGCCATGCCTGCCACTTTCATCATTGCATTACCACCACCCAGCACAGTGCCTGGTACAAAATTGTTGCTCAATAAATAAATCAGGATGAGTGGATAAATACACGGATAGGCACTTTGAACTACAGATGAGCTTAAATACTTTGTGTTTTTCTTAGTCAAACATGTGCAATTAAGCATGTGATAAATTATATGATGATCACACCTGTGTCTTGCCTGATGTTCTTTGCAATCACTAAACAAAGTCAATTTTGCCTGTTTTGACAGTTCTGTTTTCAACCTAATGATCCGTTTCTTTTAACTTCTGGCTGTTGGCTTTGTTTGGGTTTGTTAGCCTGACAACGTGGCAGATATTGGTATTTGCTCTTTTGTTTAAATGTCACGAACCTTAAAAATGCCTTTGCTTTTGTTAAAAAACCCTAGTTAGGACCGTCTAGTGGTCAGGATGATTTGGGTTCTGATGCAGTAACAACAATCCCCAAATCTCAGTGGCTCCATGCAGTGAGGTATTTGTTTGTTTGTTTGTTTTTGAGACAGGGTCTCACTCTGTCACCCAGACTAGAGTGCAGTGGTGCAATCTCAGCTCACTGCAACCTCTGCCTCCCAGACTCCAGTGATTCTCTGCCTCCTGAGTAGCTGGGATTAGAGGCCCATGCCACTACTGTCTGGCTAATTTTTGTACTTAGTAGAGACAGGATTTTAGAGACAGGATTTCACCATGTTAGCCAGGCTGGTCTTGAACTCCTGACCTCAAATGATCCACCTGCCTTGGCCTCCCAAAGTGCTGAGATGACAGGTGTGAGCCACCATGTCTGGCCACAGTGAGGCTTATTCTTGGTCATGTTGCATGTCTGGGCTGTGTTAGGGCATTGTGGGGTGGTCTGTTCATTGTGTTCACTCAGGGATCCAGGCTGACAAAAGCCCCATCTCTGCATGTGTCCTTGATCACCAGTTCAGGGGAAAGGGAATGTGCTGGATCACAGAGCCTTTTAACACTTCCACCTGGAGGTGACTCAAGTTGCTCCTGCTCATGGTTCATTGGACAAAACGGATCACAGAGTCATGGGCAACTTCTCTGTGCCTGGAAGGGGAACCAAAATATGAATAGCTACATTGATTTTCCCTAGCTATTACACAGAAGGCCTCATTTAAACACAGTTACTTGTGTTTTGAAGCTAATTGTAGTCCATCAACCTTCACAGAAGATATGTGCACTTCCAAGCTATTATTAAGCACAGTTTTTTTTTTTCTTTTGAGACAGAGTCTCACTCTCTTGCCCAGGCTGGTGTGCAGTGGCATGATCATGGATCACTGCAACTTCTGCCTCCTGGGTTCAAGTGATTTTCATGCCTCAGCCTCCCAAAGTGCTGGGATTACAGACACCCACCACTGCACCTGGCTAAGTTCTGTATTTTTAGTAGAGATGGGGTTTCACCATGTTGGCTTGGCTGGTCTGGAACTCCTGACCTCAGGTGATCCACCTGCCTTGGCCTCCCAAAGTGCTGAGATGACAGGCGTGAGTCACCGCACCCGGCCTTGAGTATGATTTTTGATTGGGAACGTCAGAGTTACGGTTTTAGTCTGAGGACAGTATGATGTGAAGGTGAAAAGTAGAGCTTGGCTGTGAGTTTGCTGGGATTCCTGTGCTACTTCTACAGTTCTTTGGCTGTGTGACCATTACCTTTGGCAAGTTCCTTTACCTTTCTATGTGTTGGTTTCCACATCAATAAAATGAAAAAAAATCATAATCATAATATCTATTGGTGTTGGGATAGCCCAGTGGTTGACACGTAAGGACTCAAAAATAGTGTTTGTTTGTTTGTTTGTTTTTTAAGATGGAGTCTTGCTCTGTTGCCAGGCTGGAGTGCAGTGGTGCAATCTCGACTCACTGCAACCTCTGCCTCCTGGGTTCAAGCGATTCTCGTGCCTCAGCCTTCTGAGTAGCTGAGATTACAGACGCCTGCCACCACTCCCAGCTAATTTTTGTATTTTTAGTAGAGACAGGGTTTCACCATGTTGTCCAGGATGCTCTCGATCTCTCGACTTCATGATCCACCCACCTCAGCCTCCCAAAGTTTTGGGATTAGAGGCATGAACCACCATGCCTGGCTCAAAAATACGATTATCAATTTTGGGGTGTAGTTTCTATATTTTGTGAAAATCAGAATTCAGTACCTTGTAACACTGGGTTGGGATCTATCCCTGAAGGAACAGGCTTCTAAAGAGGAAGGCATGGAGAGAAGGGCAAAATTTTAGTGGATGTTGTAATGACTTTAGGTATATGGACCTGGGGTTAAGTTCTAGCTGCAGCCACCAGGTAGCAAGGTGGACTTTGCTAAATTCTATCACTTTCCTGGGCCTCAGACTCACTTGTTACAAATGGGGTTAAAGCATCCCTCTTTCAGGGCTAAGATAAAGATGATTAAGTCAGAGGGGATGAAAGCAACTTCCATCAATGCTCAAAAGTATTCGTTTAACTTTTTTTTTTTTTTGAGATGGAGTCTCTCTCTGTTGACCAGGTTGGAGTGCAGTGGCATGGTCCCGGGTCACTGCAACCTCCACCTCCTGGGTTCAGGTGATTCTCCTGCCTCAGCCTCCTGAGTAGCTGGGACTACAGGTGTGTGCCACCACACCTGGCTAATTTTTGTATTTTTAGTAGAGGTGGGGTTTCACCATGTTGACCAGGATGGTCTCGATCTCTTGACCTTGTGATCCACCTACCTTAGCCTCCCAAGGTGTTGGAATTACAGGCATGAGCCACCATGCCCAGCCCACTTAACTTCTATATTACTTTCCTGTTGGTGGATTTACCAGTGCAAACTGAGCAGCTTAAACACCACCCAGTTATTATCTGTTTTCATGAGCCAAGGGTCTGGGCAGGGTTTAACTGGGCCTTCTATTCAGGGTCACAATACTGCAACCAGAGTGTCAGCTGGAGCTGGGGTCTCATCAGATGCTCAGGGTCCTCTTCCAAGCTTATTCAGTTTGTGGACTGAATTCAATTTCTTGCAATTGTTGAACGAAGGCCCTCAGCTCCTAGAGCTGCCACCGCCAAAGACAGCTCACAGCATGGCCATTTGTGTCTCCTTGGAGGCTAAGGGTTGAATCTCTGAAACCTTACCTTTAAAAGGCTCATCTGATTAGGTCTGGCCCACCTAAGATCATCCTGCTTTGGATGAACTCAAAGTCAGCTGAGCAAATGTGCTTAACAAAGCAAGTGTGACCATAATCACATTTGCAAAATTCCTTCCCCTTGGCCAAATCACAAGCTCTGGACACACTTAAGAAGAAGAGATGATACAGGGAGCAGACATAAGGGAGTGGGTCTCTTGGGGGCTGTCCTAGAATTCTGCCCATTACAACTTCCTTTCTCGAGGAACAGCAGGCCTGGGGAGAGATGATCACAGATGAGCACAGCCCACAGGTGGTGAGCACTTGGTGCTGCGGTAGGATGCAGGAGCCTGCAAAGCAAGTATGAAAAGCCTTCTCTGGGCTGGGTGCAGTGGCTCACGCCTGTAATCCCAGCACTTTGGGAGGCCGAGTTGGGCAGATCACAAGGTCAAGAGATCAAGACTATGCTGGGCAACCAACATGGTGAAACCCCATCTCTACTAAAAACACAAAAATTAGCTGGGCGTGGTGGCACACGTCTCTAACAACCCAGCTCCCCAAGTGAGAAATTCCTGTCCCTTTTAAGGGCTCACAACTCTAAGGGGGTCTGCGTGAGAGGGTCGTGATCATAAGAGGGTCGTGATAGATTGACCAAGCAGGGAATATGTGACTGGGGGCTGCATTCAGCAAACCCCAACTCTACTAAAAATACCAAAATTCAGTAATATCTCAGATACAAAATCAATGTACAAAAATCACAAGCATTCTTATACACCAATAACAGACAGAGAGCTAAATCATGAGTGAACTTCCATTCACAATTGCTACAAAGAGAATAAAATACCTAGGAATCCAACTTACAAGGGACATGAAGGACCTCTTCAAGGAGAACTACAAACCACTGCTCAATGAAATAAAAGAGGATAGAAACAAATGGAAGAACATTCCATGCTCATGGGTAGGAGGAATCAATATCATGAAAATGGCCATAGTGCCCAAGGTAATTTATAGATTTAATGCCATCCCCATCAATTTACCAATGACTTTCTTCACAGAATTGGAAAAAACGGCTTTAAATTTCATATGGAACCAAAAAAGAGCCTGCATTGCCAAGTCAATCCTAAGCCAAAAGAACAAAGCTGGAGGCATCATGCTACCTGACTTCAAACTATACTACAAGGCTACAGTAACCAAAACAGCATGGTACTGGTACCAAAACAGAGATATAGACCAATGGAACAGAACAGAGCCCTCAGAAATAATGCCACACATCTACAACTATCTGATCTTTGACAACCCCGAGAAAAACAAGCAATGGGGAAAGGATTCCCTATTTAATAAATGGTGCTGGGAAAACTGGCTAGCCATATGGAGAAAGCTGAAACTGGATCCCTTCCTTACATCTTATACTAAAGTTAATTCAAGATGGATTAAAGACTTAAATGTTAGACCTAAAACCATAAAAACCTTAGAAGAAAACTTAGGCAATACAATTCAGGGCATAGGCATGGGCAAGGACTCCATGTCTAAAACACCAAAAGCAATGGCAACAAAAGCAAAAATTGACTAATGGGATCTAATTAAACTCAAGAGCTTCTGCATAGCAAAAGAAACTACCATCAGAGTGAACAGGCAACCTACAGAATGGGAGAAAATTTTTGCAATCTACTCATCTGACAAAGGGACCTATGACTTTCTTATAACCAAGAGAATACGGCAGAGGTGATGGGATGTAGTGATTATGTTAGATAGGATGTTAAGTTGTCTTGCTAGGAGGCTGTCTTGCTGGCTTTGAAGATGTGAGCTGCCATGTCAAGAGTGGCCAGATGGAGAGGCCCATGTGGCAAGAAGCTGAGGGCAGCAAGAAACTGGGGCCCTGAGTCAGCCTGCAAGGAACTGAATTCTGCCAACAACCAGATGAGCCGGGAAGCAGATCAATCACCAGTCAAGCCTCCAGATGAGAATCGAGCCCTGGCTGACACTATGGCTGCAGGCTTGCACTGAACCCAGCTGAGTCACGCCTGGATTCCTGACCCACAGAAACCGTGCAGTGATAACTGTGTGCTGTCTCAAACCACAAAGTTTGCAGTAATATTGTTGCACAGCAACAGATAACTAATATAAAAACTGTCTTACATCATGTACATTACTGAGGGAAATGTAGAACCTGGATTTGAGCTCTGATTTCAGAGTTGTGGTCTCAGTCTCCCCAGGGAGACCTGTCCTGGGAGACAGTTATGCCAAGCTGTGATGCTGTGATGATTGTTCTCTTCCTACCCAGAAGCTTTCAATAGGCATGTCAAGCATGTGACCCCAGCTACATATACCAAAAGTATTTCTGACAAATGCCAGGACATCGTGAACTTTCTTGTTTTACTGAGAGTTCCATAAAGGAAGGACCATCTCTGTCTTTTTTTTTTTTTTTTTTAAGAGTCTCACTCTGTCACCCAGGCTGGAGTGCAATGGTACGATCTCGGCTCACTGCAGTCTCTCCCTCCTGGGCTCAAGGGATTCTCCAGCCTCAGCCTCCTGAGTAGCTGGGATCAAAGGCGTGCATCACCACACCCAGCTAATTTCATATTTTTGGTAGAGATGGGGTTTTGTCATGTTGGCCAGGCAGATCTTGAACTCCTGGCCTCAAGTGATCTGCCTACCTCAGCCTCCCAAAGTGCTGGGATTACAGGCGTGAGCCACTGCACCTGGCCTGTCTTTTTTATGCTATGTCCACGCGCAACAGCCCAGTGGTCAGCACACAAAGGGGTCCAAATGTGAAAGGAAAGGGCAAACACAGGGGAAACATAAGGGTGTTCAGAAATAGTTCCCAGGTCACTGCCTGTTTCAATATGTACAGTCCTTGGCCCCACCCACAAGATTCTGACTTGGCAGGTCAGAGTTGGAGATGCGGAGCTACCTGGTTACGAGGGATCCCAGTGCATTTTGAGGCAGCTGGTTGTTAGACTGCATTATAAAAATTACCCCCAAAGATGTGAAGGGAAACAGAAAGGCAAAGCCAGGCTAGAAAACAATACAAGTAAAACATGAACAAGTTCATTCCAGAAGGAGATTCTCAACCACAGCTGCACGTCAGAATCAGCTCGGGAGATTTTAAAAACCCAGTGCCCAGGCTCTGCAACCCAGATCAATTATTACAGAATCTCCTGGGGATGAAACATGGGCATCAGTATTTTGTGTGTGTGTGTGTGTGTGTGTGTTTGAGACGGAATCTTGTTCTGTCATGCAGGCTGGAATGCAGTGGTGCGATCTCAGCTCACTGCAACCTCTGCCTCCTGGGTTCAACGCATTTTCCTACCTCAGCCTTCCAAGTAGCTGGGATTATAGGCATGCACCTCCACGCCTGGCTAATTTTTGTATTTTTAATAGAGATAGGGTTTCACCATGTTGGCCAGGCAGGTCTCGAACTCCTAGCCTCACGTGATCCTCCCACCTTGGCCTCCCAAGTGCTGGGATTACAGGCATGAGCCATTGCTCCTAGCAGTATTTTTTTAATGAGGCAAAATTCACATAACATACAAGTCCCTGTATGAAACCATACACTTCAGTATCATTAAATACATTCACAACCTTAAGCAATCATCATCTCTGTCTAGTTCCAAAACATTTTCATTAACACCCTCCGCCCCCCCAAAAAATAACCCTGTATCCATCAAGCACTCTCCATCCCCTCCCCTTTCCCCCAGCTCCTGGCAATCACTTACCTGCTTTCTGCCTCTATAGATTTGACTATTCTGGACCTTTCACATAAATGGAATCATGTAATATATATAATAACCAAAAGGTAGCAACAACCAAGCTGGCCATTTGGTTGATGAATGAATAAACAAAATGTGCTGTATCCATACAGTGGAAATATTGGTGCCTACTACATGTGGATGGACCTTGGAAACATCATGCTGAGTGAGAGAGAGCCTTGGTATTGTCTCATCTCCCCAGGAGATTCCAAGGTGCAGCCAAGGTTGAGACCCACTGACAAGCAATGGATATGGTTGGGTGCAGATGAAATAAGGCAGCCAGGGGCAGGAGGGATGTCTCATTGAAGATGACTATTTGTGGATGCCTAGCAGGGGTGGGGATGAGGTATGATAACAGCAACCCCAATCTCAACACAGCGTGACCGATTTTATCTTCAGCCAGCTGATACACCTCATGGGGTGTGGACACAGGACACTTCTGCCTCCCAGGTTCAAGCGATAACTCCTGCCTCAGCCTCCTAAGTGGCTGGGATTACAGCATGTACCACCACGCCTAGCTAATTTTTGTATTTTTAGTAGAAACGTGGTCTCGTCATGTTGCCCAGATTGGCCTCAAATTTCTGGCCTCAAATGACCCACCCACCTCAGCCTCCCAAAGTACTGGGATTACAGGCATAAGCCACAGTGTCCAGCCTCCAAATTCTATTTGAAGTTTGACTTTCCACCTCCAGAAAATCCAAACCTTTGCCCAAGTCACAGTGGGACACCCCGGAGTTAATTTGAGAGAAATGTGTTTTTTAAAACGACTCCAGGCCAGGCGCAGTGGCTCACACCTGTAATCCTAGCACTTTGGGAGGCGGAGGCGGACGGATCACAAGGTCAGGAGATCAAGACCAACCTGGCTAACACGGTGAAACCCCGTCTCCACTAAAAATACAAAAAAATTAGCCGGGCATGGTGTCACATGCCTGTAAGCCCAGCTACTCAGGAGGCTGAGGCAGGAGAATCGCTTGAACCAGGGAGTCAGAGGTTGCAGTGAGTCTAGATCGTGCCACTGCACTCCAGCCTGGTGACAGAGACAGATTCCGTCTCAAAATTAATAAACAAATAAAACCCTCCGATATGAACACCAAACTAGAATCACTCCATTGACTTCCCTCCGCCAAGCAGGGGGAGTGATGTTGATGTTGCATGAGTGTCTATTTGCATTGAGTCTTAATGGAAAATAAGGTTGTGTCACTCAAAGGAAAAACAAATCACAGCCCAGACTGGAGCTGTGGATGAATAACATGGCTGAGTGTTGGTACAGGCTTTCCACAGCAATATTAAAACTGAAAAAATCAGCAATGAAGCTCCCAGCCATATTTCTGCCAAATGATTTGGGGGAAAACCACAGGCAGTCCTCAACTTTTCCTTCGCTGCACAAAGTGGGTTTGGCTGGAAATGCCAAATGTGTTTGTTGCAGGGATCTTTCAAATGAAAGCAAGCTGGGAGTCAACCTCCTGCAGCCGCAGGCCAGAAATGGGTTGAGACCAAACTATTATAGTCACACTGGTGCACATCTAAACAGATTTAACTCCCTCACAACAAGCTAGATTAATTTAATATGCTTTCTTAGTGGCATTCCGCATTTCTCATTAAAGCAAATGAACGTCCATCTCTCTGTGATAAATTAGGGCAAAAAAAATTCATATGTTTAGGGCATAGGGAAGGAGGAGTTGTTGGCTGGTAAAAAAAAAAAAAAAAAAAGTACTGTAAATGGCCTTTCAAAGTCTAGACATCTTCATCATAAACACAAACATTCCTCTTCACAAAGGACCTCAAGTAACCTTAGGCTGGAGGGCCCACCTGCGTATGTTTTTCTTCTCATTCTTTCTTACCTTCCCTCCAGCCCACCCAGCCCACATTCAGTGACCAAATCACGTGGGTTTTACCTCCTAAATCTTTCTCAGATCCGTTCACTGCTCAGCCACTCTCCTGACACCACCATAAACCAAGCCACCATCACCTCCAGTTGTCTGACTGCAAATGCCTCCTGACTGGCCTCTGTTTTCCCCTGGCCCTGTGACAATCTGCACTCCTCACAGGGACCAAAGCAATCACTTCAGAAGGTGCATCCAAATAGATCACTCACTTTCAATGGCTCCCACTGCTCTGTGGGTTAACAATGATAAAAGCTCGGCCAGGCTCAGTGGCACATGCCCATAATCCCAGCACTTTGGGAGGCAGAGGCGGGTGGATCACGACGTTAGGAGATCCAGACCATTCTCGCTAACATGGTGAAGCCCGTCTCTACTAAAAATACCAAAAAATTAGCCGGGCGTGGTGGCGGGCGCCTGTAGTCCCAGCTACTCGGGATTCTGAGGCAGGAGAATGGCGTGAACCCGGGAGGCGGAGGTTGCAGTGAGCCGATATCGCGCCACTGCACTCCAGCCTGGGCGACAGAGTGAGACTCCGTCTCAAAACAAAAACAAAAACAAAAAAACAAAACAACAACAACAATGATAAAAGGTCACCTTTACTGAGCACACACTATCTCGGTCCATCCCTACATCAGCCCTTTATTTCACCAGTGGGGAAGCTGGGACACAGAGTAGTTACGTAGGATGCCCAAGGTGGGACCACTCCTATGAAGTTTCAACACCCTAATGTGAGACCCTCCATGACCTAGCCCCTCTCTTTCTCCAGCCTCATTTCCTGATTCTCTCGCTTGCCCTGCAGGCTTCAACCACACAAACTTCTTGAAAGTCCCTTAAATCTGGCTGAGCGCAGTGGCTCATGCCTATAATCCCAGCACTTTGGGAAGCTGAGGCGGGTGCATCACCTGAGATCAGGAGTTCGAGACCAGCCTGGTCAACATGGTGAAACCCCATCTCTACTAAATATCCAAAAATTATCTAGGTGTGGTGGAGGGCGCCTGTAATCCTAGCTACTCAGGAGACTGAGACAGGAAAATCGCTTGAACTCAGGAGGCAGAAGTTGCAGTGAGCCAAGATCACACCACTGCACTCCAGCCTGGGCATCAAGAGCGAAACTCCGTCTCAAAAAAAAAAAAAAAAGTCCCTTAAATCTGCTCTATGCCTATCAACCTCAGAGACTTCACTATGCTGTTCCTCACCCTGAAATGCTGTTCCTCATTTTCTACCTAGTGAACTCATCCCACCCCATACGCCTCTCCTTAAGTGTCATCTCTTCAAGGAAGATTTTACTTTTTTAATATAACTATTAAAATATAATTCGGGTACTGTATGATTTGCCCATTTAAAGTAAACAAATCAATGCTTTCAGTGCATTCACAGAGCTCGGCAACCACCATTATGATCAATTTTAAAACATTTTCATCACCCCAAAAGAAACCCTGTATCCATGAGCAGGTACCTGCCATTTCCTCCTCCCACTAAGCCCTGACAATCTACTTTTTTTGAGATAGAGTCTCTGTCACAGGCTGGAGTGCAGTGGCACAATCTCGGCTCACTGCAACCTCTGCCTCCTGTGTTCAAGCCATTCTCCTGCCTCCCAAGTAGCTGGGATTACAGGCTTGTGCCACCACGCCCATCTAATTTTATATTTTTAGTAGAGACAGGGTTTCTGTCTTCATAGATTTGCGTGTGCTGGACATTTCATATAAATGAAATCTTATAATATGTGACACTTTGTGACTGGTTTCTTCCACTTAGCATAATATTCTCATGGTTCATCCTTGTTGTAGCACGTGTTAGTACTTCATTCCTTTTGATGACTGAATAATATTCCATTGCATAGTCAAACCATGTTCTACTTCTCCACTCATCAGTAGACAAGCATTTGTGTTGTTTTCACTTTGGCGTTATTGTGAATAATGCTGCTATGAGCATTTGTGTACAAGTTTCTGCATAGACATATATTTTCATTTCTTTCATAAACTGGAGTGGAAGTGCTGGGTCATAGAACTCTGTGTTTAAGGTTTTGAAGAAATGCCAGACTGTAAGAAAGAAAGCCTTTCCTGACCGTGCGAGACTGAGCTCCCTCTCTCCATTTATACGTTCTCTTTATGCCCTTTGCTTCTCTTTCAGAGCAATTCACGTTGACCTGGGTCACCCTCAACTTAAGGCTCATAACTCCTCTAGACCCTCAGGGCCCACACTAAATGTGATGAAATAGGATGCAAGCCACATATTTACTTTTGCATTTTGTAGTAACCACATTTTAAAAAGTAAAACAAAAGAAGTGAAGGTAATTGGAATAATATCACAGATTTAAATAAATCTATCCAAAATACCAGGTCTACATGTATAAACTATTTTAACATTAACACAATGCTTTCTTTTTATATTAAGGCCTCACAATCTAATGTGTATTTGACACTTCTCACACATCTCAGTATGATGGCAGCACCCCATATGGGAGGCCCTCCCATGATGCCAATGATGGGCCCTCCTCCTCCTGGGATGATGCCAGTGGGACCTGCTCCTGGAATGAGGCTGCCATGGGAGGCCACATGCCCATGATGCCTGGGTGCCCAATGATGAGACCTCCTCCCTATCTCATGATGGTGCCCAGTTAGCCCAGAATGACTTGACCAGACAGATAAGGATAGAGGGGAGGCCTCATTACATCAGTGTTGTTTTTTGTTGTTGTTGTTTTTTCTTTTGCTTTGTTTTTGAGACAGAGTCTTCCTCTGTCGCCCAGGCTGGAGAGCAGTGGCACGATCTCAGCTCACTGCAACCTCCACTTCCTGGGTTCAAGTGATTCCCCTGCCTCAGCCTCCTGAGTAGATGGGACTACAGGCGTGCGCACCATGCCTGGCTAATTTTTTTTATTTTAGTAGAGACGGGGTTTCACCATGTTGGCCAGGATGGTCTCAATCTCCTGACCTCGTGACCCGCTTGCCTCAGCCTCCTAAAGTGCTGGGATTACAGGCGTGAGCAGCTGCGCTCGGCCTATATGACTTTATATTTACCTGCTCCCTTCACCAGGAGATCATGCGCTGTGATGCTGGGTTTTCTTAACAGCATAAGGAAGACTTGCCCCCTTGCCCTATCAAAGAGAATAGTTTTGGAGGGGAGAAGTGGGACCAAAAAAGACGCAGTTTTCATTTGTATTGGGAAATGTGAAAATGAAATTGTCAACTCTTTTAGTTAAAAACAAAAAAAAAGAAAAGGAAACAAGATGTGGGGCTGCCATATGCAATACCATGGATTCCAAGGATCTTCTACTCTGGAGGCAAAGATTATCTTTGCTGAAGCCAGACCAACCTGACCCAAAGACCTTTTGTTTTTTTAAAGTGACTGTGTTTTATTTTACAATGTGTAATTCACTTTAGAAGGGCAAAGTACCTGTCTGGGAAAGACTATTTAATTTCCTGCATTTATTTAGAATGTTGGCTGATGTTATTATGAAGGGAAACAGCTCTAAAAAGTGAGTGCCCCCCACATAGACACAGCTCATGAGTTCACGGGGCAAAGGAATTGAACAGCAGCTTCCTAATAGCCGGCCTTCTTTGTGGTATGGAAATAATTATCAGCATGTAAAAGACTATATATATATTCAACAATTCTGACCCCCTGCAAAATTCAAATCTACAACTGATTTGCTTCCTGGGCTCCTGAAAACAACTTTGTCAAAATTGTTCAGAAATAAAATCAGCCAATCGTTTCCCCTTGGGGACGCAGGACAAAGCAAGTCAGCCATGACCAATGTGGAGTCGGCCGTACACAATTACATGCAGACCTACAGGACATCGAGTCCCTGCTATGGTCCCTCCCCAGTCAGGCCCCCATTGCCTGGGCTGCAGCCAGAAGCATTCAGGCACAAGTGCATTCAACAAATACTTATTTAATTGTATTGGTGGTTAGAGTGTTGCAGTTGATTAAGTTACATTAATGGATCCATGTCCTCCCTGTAACCAAGACTCTGCCATTTGTCTCTGCAGCTCCTCCCACTGAAGAATTGGAGTATATTTCTCCAGCCCCTAATGTTGCATTTAGTCACGTGTCTAGCTTTGGCCACTGGAATATTAATCTACATGACCAAAAACTTGGAAAGTGTGCATTCATTTGTGCTCACTCACTCCTGCTATCACCATGAGAACAAGCCCAGGCCAGACTGCTGCTTCCAGCAGAAGATAAGAGACACCAAGAGCAAAGTCAAGCTTCCCAGACACGCTCATGCCAGATTAACCAATCCTCAGCTGACCCATAGATCCATGAAAATAAACAATTGTTGTATTAAGCCACTGAGATTTGGAGTGACTTGTTATGCAGCATTTTATGACAACAACTAACTGATACAAGGGTCACCATCCTTTATCTCTGTAGATTTTAACCAATTTTTAATAGCTAGTTGGAGATCTTCTAGTTGCCTTTATTTATAATGAATATGATTGTAGAGCTAGTTTGGCCTGACACTACCAGTAACCTACCCAGAAATTCAGAAATACTTTCTTCTTCAACCTCCCCAACCAACCTTTTTGTTTGTTTGTTTGTTTCTGGGTTCTCCCTCTTTGCCTAGGCTAGAGTAGAAGTGGTACAGGCAGAGGCAAACAGTTTGCCACTGTCTCAAAATCCTGGCCTCAAGTGATCTTCCCCTTCAGCCTCCTCTCTAGCTAAGACTACAGACATGTGCCACCATGCCTGGCTAATTTTTCTATTATTTGCAGAGACAGGGTCTCACTATATTGCCCAAGTTGGTTTCAAACTCCTGGCCTCAAGCAGTCCTCCTGCCTCATCCTCCCAAAGTGCTAGGATTATAGGCATGAGCCACCACACCCAGCGTCTTCTTCTTTTTAAATAGAAACCCTATTTTATTCTGACAGTGGGTTGCTTTCTTTTTTTTTTTTTTTTTTAAGAAAAAGTTGGCCCAGCTCCAGGGAATAAATCGTGACTGTTCTAAACAGGGTTGGCAAACTATAGACCAAGGGCCAAATCTGGCCCTCTGACTATTTGTATAAATTAAGTTTTACTGGAATAAACCCAGGTCCATTCATTTATGCATTGTCTACATATGCTTTTAGGCTATGATGGCACCACTGCGTCACTGCAACAGAGGTTATCTAGACCAAAAGCCTAAAATATTACCGTTTGCTTCTTTATGGAAAAAGTTTGTCATTCCCTAGTCTAAGGTTTAGATTCTGAGCTTATCATTTTAGCCTAATCCCCCTTACCAGTGACTGGCTCAAAACAAGTCTGTGATTCCATTCTGACAGTTCTACTGAGGGAATTCCCCCTTCTTCTCATGCAGAGCTGATGAGGGCAGTTTGTATTAATAGGACATATGCTCAGGTTTTCTGAAAAATACTTATATCTAGAAATGCATAGGAATATGCTGGGGCCTGAGTGTACCATCTGGGGGACTAGAGATTGACTCACCTGCCTCCAGAGCTAGTGCTCACACTTACTACTGAGAGGCCTGAGGAAACACCTGTCTACCCACCACCAGAACCTGCACACATCACCTGGAGAACTAGAGATCAGACTGCCACACACGCCACCCAGGAGCCCAGTGGTGCACCTGCCCGCCTGGCCCAGTGCTGCCACTGCCAGCAACCAAAGAAGCCACCTGGGGGCCCAGGGATTGGCCCACACAGACAGGCTATCATCAGTGCCCATATACACTGCCCATGGTCCCTAGTATTGACAAACCTGGTCCACCACCACTACCACTGATGCTGAAGGACAAGACTTCCTGGCATCCCCATCCTCAGCAAAGCCTCAACACAGCCTCAAATAACAACTGCAGTCTGGCCAGGCATGGTGGCACACGCCTGTAATCCCAGCACTTTGAGAGGCCGAGGTGGGTAGATCGCGAGGTCAGGAGTTCGAGACCAGCCTGGCCAACATGGTGAAACCCCGTCTCTACTAAAAATACAAAAATTAGCTGGGCATGGTTGCACGTGCCTGTAGTCCCAGCTACTCAAGAGGCTGAGGCAGGAGAATCACTTGAACCCAGGAGGCAGAGGTTGCAGTGAGCTGAGATTGTGTCACTGAACTCCAGCCTGGTGGCAGAGCAAGACTCCATCTCAACAACCACACACAAAAAAAAACAAAAACAAAAACACAAAACTGCAGTCTAAGCCACTGAATGACTCACAGACACCACTCATGCCAATTACAGCTGAAGAAATCATATGCAGACTATACCACTGTACCTACCCAGAATCAAAGCCAAAGTGTGATATCCAATGAACATTGTAGCTACAGCTATAAGAAAAGGTTTCCCCATATAACAGCCAATCCATAAAATTGGAAGAAGTGACTGTTATGTCAAAGGCACAGATAGTCACATAAGGATGCAAGAAATATGAAAAAGGAAACATAACATCTCCAAAGAAGCACAATAATTCTCCAGCAACAGATTCCAATGAAAAGAAAATCTATGAAATGACTGAAAAAAAATTCAAAATAATGTTATTAAAGAAAGTCAGGGAGATACAAGAGAACACAGATAATGAATACAAAAAGTCAGGAAAACAATTCACGATCTGAATGAGAAATTCAACAGAGATAGACAGCATAACAAAGAACCAAACACAAATCCTGGAAGAGAATAAATCATTGAAAGAAATACAAAAGATAATTGACAGCTTTAACAGTAGACTAGATCAAGCAAAACAAAGAATTTCTGAACCTGAAGACTAGTCTTTTAAAATAATCCAGTCAGACAAAAAGAAAGAAAAAAGAATGAAGCAAGGCTACATGACATATGGGACACATATGTGACCAAAAACTGAAATTCTGGGAGTTCTGGATGGAGACGAGATGGGTGAAGGCATAGAAAACCCATTTAATAAAATAATAACTGAAAACTTCCTGAAAGCTTCCAAATACAGGAAGCTCAAAGATTACCAAATAAATACAACTCAAAGAGGTCTTCTCCAAGGCACATTATGGTAAAATTGTCAAAAGACAAAGAGAAAATGCTGAAAACAGCAAGAGAAAAGCATCAAGTCACTTAGAATCTCCATCAGGATAACGGGATTTCTCAGCAGAAACCTTGCAGGCTAGGAGAAAAGGGGATGTATACTACAAGTAAAAAAAAGAAAAAAAAATGTAAGCCAAAAATACTATACCCAGCAAAGATATCCTTCACAAATGAAGGAGCCTGGCACAGTGGCTCACATCTGCAATTCCAGAGACTCAGAAGGCTGAGGCAGGAGGATCATTTGAGCCCAGGAGTTCAAGGCTGCAGTGAGCTATGATCATGCCACTGTACTCCAGCCTGGGTGACAGAGTGAGACTCCATTGGTAAAAAAAAAAAATACATAAATAAAAGAGAAAAAAAGTATTTCCCAGATAAGAAAAAGACTGTTTGTTTGGGTCTTGTTTGTTGTGGTCCTAGAAGAAATGCTTAAGGGAGTCCTACATTGGGAAGCAAGAGAACAATATCTACCATCAGGAAAATACATGAAAGTATAAAATTCACTGGTAGAGCAGACACACAAAGAAGAAAGGATTCAAACAACACCACTAAAGAAAACCACCGAACTGCAACCATAAATAATGAGAGAAAAAAGGAACAAAGGTGTATTAGTCTGTTTTCACACTGCTGATAAAGACATACCTGACTGAGACTGGGCAATTTACAAAAGAAAGAGGTTTAATGGACTTACACTTCCACATAGCTGAGGAAACCTCACAATCACGTTGGAAGGCAACAAGAAGCAAGTCATGTCTCACATGGATGGCAGCAGGCAAAGAGAGAGCTTCTGCAGGGAAACTACCCTTTTTAAAACCATCAGACCTTGTGAGACGTATTCACTATCATGAGAACAGCATGGGAAAGACCTGCCCCCATGACTCAATTGCTTCCCACCAGGTCCCTCCCACAACATGTGGGAATTCAAGACGAGATTTGGGTGGGGACACAACCAAACCATATCATTCTGCCTCTGGCCCTTCCCAAATCTCATATCCTCACATTTCAAAACCAATCATGCCTTCCCAACAGTCCCCCAAACTCTTAACTAAGTTCAGCATTAACTCAAAAGTCCACCGTCCAAAGTCTCATGTGAGACAAGGCAAATCCCTTCCGCCTATGAGCATGTAAAATCAAAAAGAAGTTAGTTACTTCCTAGATACAATGAGGGTATAGGCATTGGGTAAACACAGTCATTCCAAATGAGAGAAAATGGCCAAAACAAAGGGGCTACAGGCCCCATGCAAGCACAAAATCCAGTGGGGCAGTCAAATCTCAAAGCTCCAAAATGATCTTCTTTGACTCCATGTCTCACATGCAGGTCATGCTGATGTAAGAGGTGGGCTCCCATGGCCTTGGGAGAAAAAAGGCCACAGCCCCACTCCTGTGGCTTTGTAGGGTATAAACCCCCTCCTGCCTCCTTTCATGGGTTGGCATTGAGTGTCTGCAGCTTTTCCAGGCACACAGTGCAAGCTGTCAGTGAATCCACCATTCTGGGGTCTGGAGGATGGTGGCCCTCTTCTCACAGCTCCACTAGGTGGCGCTGCAGTAGGGACTCTATGTGGGGGCTCCGACCACACATTTCCCTTCTGCACTGCCCTAGTAGAGGTTCTCCATGAGTGCCCTGTCCCTGCAGCAAACTCCTGCCTGGACGTCTAGGCATTTCCATACATCTTCTGATATCTAGGCAGTGGTTCCCAAACCTCAATTTTTGACTTCTGTGCACCCACAGGCTCAACACTATGTGGAAGCTGCTAAGGCTTGGGGCTTGCACCCTCTGAAGCCACAGCCCACATTGTACCTTGGCTCCTTTTAGCTGCAGCTGGAGTGGCTAGGACTCAGGTACCCTAGGCTGCTCACAGCAGGGGGGCCCTGGGTCCAGCCCACAAAACCATCTATTCTTCCTAGGCCTCTGGGCCTTTGATGGGAGGGGCTGCAATGAAGATCTATGACATGCCATGGAGACATTTTCCCCATTGTCTTGGGGATTCACATTTGACTCCTCCTTACGTAAACAAATTTCTGCAGCCAGATCGAATTTTTCTTGAGAAAATGGGATTTTCTTTTCTATTGCATTTTCAGGCTGCAAATTTTCCAAACTTTCATGCTCTGCTTCCCTTATAAAACTGAGGGCCTTTAACAGCACCCAAGTCATCTCTTGAATGCTTTGCTGCTTAGAAATTTCTTCTACCAGATACCCTAAATCATCTCTCTCAAGTTCAAAATTCCACAAATCTCTACAGCAGGGGCAAAAAGCCACCAGTCTCTTTGCTAAAACATAACAGGAGTCACCTTTGTGCCAGTTCCTGAAAAGTTCCTCATTTCCATCTGAGAGAACCTCGGCCTAGACTTTATTGTCCATATAACCATCAGCATTTTGGGCAAGTCTCTAGGAAATCTCTTCCAAATTTTCCCACATTTTCCTATCTCCTTCTGAGCCCTCCAAACTGTTCCAACCTCTGCCTGTTTCCCAGTTCCAAAGTCACTTCCACATATTCAGGTATCTTTTAGCAACACCCCACTTCTGGTACTAATTTACTGTATTAGTCCATTTTCACACAGCTGATAAAGACACATTCAAGGCTGGGAAATTTACAAAAGAAAGAGGTTTAATGGACTTACGGTTCTACATTGCTGGGGAGGGTTCAAAATCATTGCGGAAGTCAAGGAGAGGCAAGTCACATCTTACAGGGATGGCAGCAGGCAAAGGGAGAGCTTGAGCAGGGAAACTACTCCTTTTAAAACCATCAGATCTCACGAGACTTATTCACTATCAAAAGAATAGCATGGGAAATACCTGCCTCCATGATTCAACTACTTCCCACTGGGTCCCTCCCACAAAACATGGGAATTCAAGATGAGATCTGAGTGGGGACACAGCCAAACCATATCAAAAGGATATACAAAATAACCAGAAAACAATGAACAAATTGACAGGAATAAGTCTTCACCCATCAATAATCACTTCGAATATGGGTTAAATTACCTACCTAAAAGATAGAGAGAGGCTTAATGGATAAAAAATGACCCAACAACGTCTACAAGAAACTCACTTCACTTGTAAAGACACACACAGACTGAAAGTGAAGGGATTGAAAAAGATATACCACACGAACAGATATCAAAAGTAACCAGGAGTAGCTAAACTTACATCAGATAAAACAGACTTTAAGTCAAAAACTGTAAAAAGGACAAAGAAGGTCATTATATGGTAATAAAGGGATCAATTCAGCAACAAAGTATAACAATTCTAAATATATGCATGCAACCAACACAAGCACATCCAGACACACATAGCAAATATTATTAAATCTACAGGGAAAGATAGAGTCCAATACAATGATAGTTGAGAACTTCAATATCCTACTCTCAGCACTGGACAGTTCATCTAGACATAAAATCAACAAAGAAACCTCAGATTTAAGCTGCACGTTAGACCAAATGGACCTAACAGATATTTTCAGAATATTTCCTCCAGCGGCAGCAGAATATACAATCATCTCATCAACACATGGAACATTCTCCAGGAAAGACCATATGTTAGGACACAAAACAAGGCTCAACAAAATTTTAAAAATTAAAATCATATCAAGTATCTTCTCAGACCACAATGGAATAAAACTTGAAATCAATAAGAAGAAGAAATTTGGAAACTGTACAAATACATGGACATTAAACACGCTATTGAATGATCATTGGATCAATGAAGAAATTAAGATGGATATCAAAAAATTTTTTTAAACAGAAAATGGAAACACATCATGCAAAACCTATGGGATACAGCAAAAGCAGTACTAGGAGGAAAGTTTATAGCAATAAATGCCTACACCAAAAAAGTAGAAAGATTTCAAATAAACAACCTAATGATGAACCTCAAGGAACTCAAATAGCAAGAACAAACCAAACACACAATTAGTAGAAAGAAAAAATAATAAATAACATAGCAGAACCAAATGCAACAGAGACAAAAAAGAAATGCAAAGAATCAACAAGATAAAAGTTGGTTTTTTGAAAAATTAAACAAAATTGAAAAACCACTAGTGAGGCTAACCAAAACAAACAAACAAACAAACAAAAAAGGAGACCTAAATAAATGCAATCAGAAATGAAAAAGGAGACATTACAACTGTTACCAAAGAAATAAAAAGGATCATTAGAGGCTATTATGAACAACCATATGCTAACAAATTGGAAAACCTAGAGGAAAGGGATAAATTCCCAGACACACACAGCCTACCAAGATTGAACTAGGGGGAAGAAACAGAAAACCTGAACTGACCCAAAATGAATAGCAGGTTTGAATCAGTAACAAAAAGTCTCCCAAAAGAGAAAAGCCCTAGACTAGGCTTTTATGCTGATTTCTACCCAATTTATAAAGAAAAACAAACACCAATTCTTCTCAAACTATTCCCAAAAATTGAAGAGGAGGGAATTCTTCCTAACTCATTGTATAAGGCCAGCATTACCCTGATATCCAATGAAGACAAGGACACAACAAAAAGAGAAAACTACAGGCCAATATTCCTAATGAACACAAATGGAAAAATTCTCAGCATAATACTACCAAGCCAAATCTAATGATGAATGAAAAAGATAATATACCATGATCAAGTGGGATTTATCCCAGGAATGCAAAGATGGCTCAACATACACAAATCAATACATGTGATACATCACATCAACAAGATGAAAGTCAAAAACTATCTGATCATCTCAGCAGATGCAGAAAGAAAAATCACTCGGTAAAACTTACCATGCCTTCATGATGAAAACTCTCAACAAATTTTGCATAGAAGGAACACTTCAACATAAGAAAAGGCATATATGACAAATCTACAGCTAACATCCTACTCACTGGGAAAAATTGAAAAGCCTTTCCTCTAAGAACTGGAACAAGACAAGGATGCCCACTTTCACCACTCTTATTCAACACAGTATGGGACATCCAAGCCAGAGTGATAAAGAAATAAAAGGCATCCAAAATGGACGAGAGGAAGTCAAATTTTCTCACTTTGCAGATGACATAATCTTATACTTGTAAACAGAAAAACCTAAAGACTCCACCAAAAAACTCTTAAAATGGGTAAATTAGGCTGGGCATGGTAGCTCATGCCTGTAATCCCAGCACTTTGGGAGGCCAAGGTGGGCGGATCACCTGAGGTTGGGAGTTTGAGGCCAGCCTGGTAAACATGGTGAAACCCTGTCTCTAATAAAAATACAATTAGCTAGACATGGTGGTAGGTGCTTGTAATCCCAGCTACTTGGGAGGCTGAAGCAGGAGAATGGCTTGAACCCGAGAGGTGGAGGTTGCAGTGAGCCAAGATTGCACCACTGCACTCCAGCCTGAGCAACAGAGTGAGACTCTATCTCAAAAAATAAAAAATAAAAAATTTTGTAAAGAACGGATGTATAATTCAGTAAAGCTTCAGGACACAAAATCAACATACAAAAATCA
The DNA here is from genome assembly GCF_028858775.2 of Pan troglodytes. Lineage (NCBI taxonomy): Eukaryota > Metazoa > Chordata > Mammalia > Primates > Hominidae > Pan > Pan troglodytes. Next base: position 129,067,043 of record NC_086015.1, on the reverse strand, counting down.
GTAATGTTTCTATATACCAGTAACAAACTAACTAAAATAGAAATCAAGGAAGAAATTCTATTTACAATAGCTACAAAAATAAAATGCCTAGGAATAAACTTAACCAAGGATGGGGAAAACAAAAAACAAAAAAACTCTACAATGAAAACCACAAAACACTGATAAAATAAATTGAGAAGGACAGGAACAAATGGAAAGGCATCTCATGCTCGTGGGTTGGAATAACTAATACTGTTAAAATGACCATGCTACCCGAAGCAATCTAGAGATTCAGTATAATCCCTATCAATTATATTCTTCACAGAAACAGGAAAAAAAAAAACCCTGAAATTCATATGGAACCACAGAAGACCCCAAGTAGCCAAAGCAATACTGAGCAAAAAGAACAAAGCTAGAAGCCTCACACTACCTGATTTAAAAATATACTGCAAAGCGGCCGGGTGCGGTGGCTCATGCCTGTAATCCCAGCATTTTGGGAGGCTGAGGCGGGTGGATCACAATGTCAGGAGATCGAGACCATGCTGGCTAACATGGTGAAACCCCGTCTCTACTAAAAAAAAAAAAAAAAAAAAAAAATTAGCCAGGTGTGGTGGTGGGAGCCTGTAGTCCCAGCTACTTGGGAGGCTGAGGCAGGAGAATGACGTGAACCCGGGAGGCAGAGCTTGCAGTGAGCCAAGATCATGCCACTGCACTCCAGCCTGGGCGACAGAGCAAGACTCTGTCTCAAAAAAAAAAAAAAGTATATATATATATATATACACACACACACATATATATACACACACGTATATATATACATGTATATATATATACATGTATATATATACGTGTGTATATATATATGTGTGTGTGTGTATATATATATATATACACACACTGCAAAGCTATAGTAACCAAAACAGCGTGTATTGGTATTAAAACAGACACAAAAACAAAGGAAACAGACTAAAGAATCCAGAAATGAATCCACATATTTACAGCTAACTGATTTTCAAGAAAGCTGTCAAGAACATACATTGAATAAAGGACACCCTCTTCATTAAATGGTGCCAGGGAAACTAGATATCCAAACACGGAAGAATAAAACTAGACCCTTATCTCTCATCACTTACAAAAATAAATTCAAAATCAATTAAAGACTTAAATTTAACAGCCACAACTATGAAACTACTAGAAGTAAACACAGGAGAAACGCTTGAGAACAAAGATTGTATGGCTAACACTTAAAAAGTACAAGCAACAAAAACAGACAAATGGGATTATATTAAACTAAATACCTTCTGTATATCAAAGAAAGCAATCAACAGAGTGAAAAGACAACACCCCTCCCTTACACCATACACAAAAATTAACTCAGGATGGCTTAAAGACTTAAATGTAAAACCCATAACTATAATAACGCTGGAAGACAACCTAGGCAATACCATCCGGTACAAAGTGATGGGCAAACTGTTCATGGTGAAGATGCCAAACGCAATTGCCACAAAAGCAAAAATTGACAAATGGGATCTAATTAAATGAAAGAGCTTCTGCACAGCAAAAGAAACTATCAAAAAATAAACAGACATTTCTCAAAAGAAGATATACAAATCACCAAGTTTATGAGAAAATATTCAACATCACTAATCATCACAGAAATGCAAATCAAAACCACAGTGAGATATCATCTCACACTTGTTAGAATGGCTATTATGAAAAAGACAAAGCACAACAAATGCTGGCAAGCATGTGAAGAAAAGAAAATTATTGTATGTTGTTGGTGGGAATGTAAATTAGTACAGCCATTATGAAAAAAAGTACAGAGATTTCTCAAAAAACTAAGAACAGATCTACCATATGATCCAGCAATCCCACTCCTGGGTATGTATCCAAAAAAAAGGATATCAGTGTATCAACGGGATATCTGTACCCTCATATTTACTGCAGCACTATTTACAATAGCCAAGATATGGAATCAAGCTAAGTGTCAATCAATGGATGAATGGATAAAGAAAATGGGAACATATGCACAATAGAATAGTATTCAGCCATAAAAAAGAATGAAATCCTGTCATTTTCAGCTAAATGGATGGAATTAAAGGTCATAATGTTAGGTGAACTAGGCCATGCACAGAAAGAAAACTATTGCATGTTCTCACTTATATGAGCGGTTTATGCTTCTGGAAATCAAAGTGGGGGCCATGTTTCAAGTCAGTAGGGTCAGGGATAGAGACCGCAGTTATGGACTTGTGTGCCCTGGAGCTATATAAAATTGATATCATGGAGATAAAGAGTAGAATGATAGTTATCAGAGGCTGGGAATAGGAGGTTGATTAATGGGTATAAAAAGAGGTTGATTAATGGGTATAAAAATATCTAATAGAAGGAATAAGATCTAGTGTTCATTATCACAGAAAGTGACTACAACAATTTGTTGTATATTTCTTTTTTTAAATTTCAATAGTTTTTAGGGAACAGGTGGTATTTGGTTACATGGAGAAGTTCCTTAGTGGTGATCTCTGAAATTTTGGCGTACCCATCACCAAAGCAGTTTACTCAGTGCATAGTCTTTTATCTCTCACCCCCTCCCACCTTCCCCCTGAGCCCCCAACGTCCACTGTTTCATTCTTGTGCCTTTGCATCATCATAGCTTAGCTCCCACTTACGAGTGAGAACATGCAATGTTTGGTTTTCCATTCCTGAGTTACTTCATTTAGAATAATGGTCTCCAACTCCATCCAGGTTGCTATGAATGCCATTATTTCATTCCTTTTTAAGGCTAAGTAGTATTCTATGATATATATATATATATATATATATATATATATATATCACATTTTCTTTATCCACCAATTTATTGATGGGCATTTGGGCTGGTTCTGTAGTTCTGCAACTGTGAAGTTTGCTACTGTAAACATGTGTACAAAAATATCTTTTTCATATAATGACTTCTTTTCCTCTGGGTAGATACCTAGAAGTGGGATTGCTGGATCAAATGGTAGATGTACTTTTAGTTCTTTAAGGAATCTCCATCTCCATACTGCTTTCCATAGTGGTGGTACTAGCTTACATTCCCACCAGCAATGTAAAAGCGTTCTCTTTCACCACGTCCGTGCCAACATCCATTTTTGCTTTTTTTGTTTTTTTGTTTGTTTGTTTGTTTTTGTTTTTTTTGAGATGGAGTCTCGCTCTGTCACCCAGGCTGGAGTACAGTGGTGCGATATCAGCTCACTGCAACCTCTGCCTCCCGGGTTCAAGCAATTCTCCTGCCTCAGCCTCCTGAGTAGCTGGGATTACAGGTAACCGCCACCATGCCAGGCTAATTTTTGTATTTTCAGTAGAGACTGGGTTTCGCCATGTTGGTCAGGCTGGTCTCAAACTCCTGACCTCCTGATCTGCCCACCTCGCCTCCCAAAGTGCTGGGATTACACGCGTGAGCCACCACGCCCAGCCCTATTTTTGTTTATTTTACACGTGGTATTGCATTGTGGTTTTGATTTGCATTTCCCTGGTAATTAGCGATGTTGAACATTTTTTCATATGTTTGTCGGCCATTTGTATATCTTCTTTTGAGAATTGTCTATTCATGTCCTTGGCACATTTTTTGATGGGATTATTTTTTTCTTGCTGATTAGAGTTCCCTGTAGATTCTGGACATTAGTCCTTTGTCAGATGCAGTTTGTGAAAATTTTCTCCCACTCTGTGGGTGATCTGTTTACTCTGCTGATTATTTCCTATGCTGTGCAGGAGGCTTTTACTTTAATTAAGTCCCATCTATTTATCTTTGTCTCTGTTGCATTTGCTTTTGGGTTCTTGGTCATGAACTGTTTGCCTAAGCCAATGTGTAGAAGGGTTTTCCAATGTTATCTTCTGAATTTTTATGGTTTCAGACCTTAGATTTAAGTCTTTGATCCATCTTGTGTTGATTTTCGTATAAGGTGAGAGATGAGGATCCATTTTTATTCTTTTACATGTGGCTTGCCAATTATCCCAGCACTATTTGTTGTATAGGGTGTACTTTCCCTACTTTGTTTTTGTTTACTTTGTTGAAGATCAGTTGGCTGTTAAGTATTTGGCTCTATTTCTAGGTTCCCTACTCTGTCCCATTGGTCACGTGCCTATTTTTATACCAGCACCATGCTGTTTTGGTGACTGTAGCCTTGTAATATACTTTGAAGTTGGGTAATGTGATGCCTCTAGATTGGTTCTTTTTGCTTAGTTTTGCTTTGGCTATGCAGACTCTTTTTTAGTTCTAAATGAATTTTGGCATTTTTTTTCTAGTTCTATATAGAATGATGATGGTATATTGATAGGAATTGCGTTGAATTTGTAGACTGATTTGGCAGTATGGTCATTTTCACAATATTGAGTCTACCCATCCATGAGCATGGAATGTGTTTCCATTTGTTTGTGTCATCTATGATTTCTTTCAACAGTGTTTTGTAGTTTTCCTTGTAGGGGTCTTTCGCCTCCTTGGTTAGGTATATTCCTAAGTATTTTATTTTTACAGCTATTATAAAAGGGTTTGATTTGATTCTCAGCCTGGTAGATGTTGGTGTATAGCACTGCTACTTATTTGTGTACATAGATTTTATATCCTGATAAATGGATTTATTATATATTTCTAAATAGCAATAAGATTTGAAATATTCCCAACACAAAGAAATGATCAATGTTTGAGGTGATTAATATCCTAAAGACCCTGATTTGATCATTACACATTGCGTGCATGTACCAGAATCTCACATGGACCCCATAAATGTGTACAATTATTCTCTATCAAAAACATTTTTTTAAGAAACATGCAGGAATACACTGTACCTCTTCCTTGCTGTCTCTGGATATTGTCACATGAGGACTTGACATGCGGATTGTGGCAGTCTCTGTGACCAAGAGCAGAAGACAATAGCAGCATGGAAACCTCAAATGAAAAACCTAACATCTCAAGCTACTAATTTAGCCAACCTTGGCATCAGCTATCTCTGGTCTTAGTACATGAGGTGATAAGCCCCCACTGTTCAAGTTGGGTGGACATCAATTGCTGCAGAATAGAAGTTAATGAGGTTTCCTCCTCCTGGATCCCCTACTAGACCCTGACATACCCATTCAGTCACGGGCAGAAAGGGAAGCAAAGGGTAAGGAGACCTGGCTGGCTGTGCCAGATGCAGATCTTACCTGTCCTGCCTAAAACACTCAAAGCTCAATTGGTTAAACAAAAAAAGGAAAAACACAGTAAGGAGTATAACACTCCCCAGATGCAACTTAATCTAATACTCTATACTTTAAACTTTCTAAACATACATAGAAATCAGACCACTACTTCTGCAGAACATTTTACTGGTAAAAAGAACAGCCCACATGAGGGAAAACTGATTTGGTGGAAAGACAACAAAAACAAAACATGGGAAATAGGGAAGGTGATAACATGGGGGAGAGGTTTTGCTTGTGTTTCACCAGGAGAAAATCAGCTTCCTGTTTGGATACCCACTAGACATTTGAAGTTCTACAATCAACCCATCAGAGATGCAAATGAAAGTGGCTCCGCAGAGACAGAAAACCCACAATCGAGCATCATCGACTCGCAGGGTGAACAAAATGGTGATATCAGAAGAACAGATGAAGTTACCATCCACCAAGAAAATGGCACATGTGGAGAGCCAGGGAGAGGAAGAGAAAGAAAAAGAGACAGAGATCAGAGACAGACACAGAAAGTGAGACTGGGGAGAGAGATAGTATAAAAGAGAGAGACTGTAAGAGAAGGGAGACAAAGAGATAAAAGGTGCGAGTGAACAGGTGAGGAGAAAGACCGAAAACTATGAGAAACAGCAACTAAGACACAAAGGAGGTGGGAGACTGCCTGGGTGCTGCAGCACCCACACCGTACTCTTGCCCCCTGTCACTTGGGTTAAAACCACTGGAAATTCCACTATTGCAAATTTTGTATTAATCCTTGTATGTCTGTCCTTTCTATTGTTAGTTTACAGGTGTATCCAGCAGCTCCAGAGAGACAGCGACCAGCGAGAAGGGGCCATAATGATGGTGGCGGTTTTGTCAAAAAGAAAAGGGGGATATGCAGAGAAAAGAAAGAGAGATCAGACTGTTACTGTGTCTACATAGAAAGGGAAGACATAAGAGACTCCATTTTGAAAAAGACCTGTACTTTAAACAATTGCTTTGCTGAGATGTTCTTAATCTGCGGCTTTGCCCCAGCCAGTTTGACCCAACCACTTTGACCCAACCTGGAGCTCACAAAAACATGTGTTGTATGAAAACAAGGTTTAAGGGATGTAGGGCTGTGCAGGACGTGCCTTGTTAACAAAATGTTTACAAGCAGTAGACTTGGTAAAAGTCATGGCCATTCTCTAGTCTCAATAAACCAGGGGCACAATGCACTGCGGACAGCTGCAAGGACTTCTGCCCTTGAATGCTGGGTGTTGTCCAGGGTTTCTCCCCATGTGATAGTCTGAAATATGGCCTCATGGGATGAGAAAGACCTGACGGTCCCCCAGCCCGACACCCGTAAAAGTCTCTGCTGAGGTGGATTAGTCAGTGGAAAGCCTCTTGCAGTTGAGAGAGAGGAAGGCCACTGTCTCCTGCCTGTCCCTGGGAACTGAATGTCTTGGTATAAAACCCGATTGTACATTTGTTCAATTCTGAGATGGGAAAAGAACCGCCCTAAGGTGGGAGGCAAGACATGTTTACGGCAATGCTGCCTTGTTATTCTTTACTCCACTGAGATGTTTGGGTGGAGAGAAACATAAATCTGGCTTACGTACATGTCCAGTGATAGTACCTTCCCTTGAACTTCATTATGACATAGATTCTATTGCTCACATGTTTATTGCTGACCTTCTCCTTATTATCACCCTGCCCTCCTACTACATTCCTTTTTGCTGAAATAATGAAGATAATAATCAATAAAAACTGAGGGAACTCAGAGACCGGTGCCAGTGCAGGTCCTTGGTATGCTATGCGCCAGTCCCCTGGGCCCACTGTTGTTTCTCTATACTTTGTCTCTGTGTCTTATTTCTTTTTTGTCTCTCATCCCACCTGGCTAGAAATACCCACAGGTGTGGAGGAGCAGGCCACCCATTCATTATGAGATTACAGGCATGAATAACCCCACCTGGCCACCTAACTCACTCTTGAGAGGCCAGAAGTGATGCTGGAACTTTCTTCCTCTGTGGGTTAAAAAGGGAAAATTAGGGAGAACACAAGGCATGAGAGATGCAGCGATGGATATGTCTATATGGAGCTTCTGTCTGCATCCAGTAGAAAATGCATTTGTAGGCACCAGGTTTAAGAGCGAAAACCTGGAGTCTTGTCTATTAGCATTCTCCTTCCCCACAAACCTGAGAGGGAATACATTTTGCTCCAGCACACCCGGATGTAGGAAATGTCACATTCCTATTTCTGTAACTTCAGTTAAATCTGCTCTGAGTCCCTGGATGCCTGGCAGGTGGAGAATTCAATCTTGTTGTTACCAGCATTCCTTTCACTTCTCCATGGGCTTATGTAAGAATTCTGGGCTTACACACTGTTGGAAAGCCAAGTAGGAACTACATCCCCCGAACTCTCCGTTCTTCCAGCTGCTCATGATCCATCAGCCTTTTTTGGGCTATCTTGCTATAACAAGACCCTCCTCACAGCATCATTCCACTGACCCACAGGCTCAGCCCCAGGGACCCACACTATAAGAGGTCTCCACTATGCCTAGGAACTCACAGAAACCTTCTCTTCATCTTGGCTTCCTCTGATATCCAGCCACTCCCCCACTTCTCACCTTAAACACAGATGGCAGCTCCTTCCCATCGTTCCAAACCTTGGGGATTTTCCAGCCAAATTCTCCTCAGACACCAAAGCTTCACCCGTCCTCTTCAGGGAGATGATGCAAGGGCATCTGAGATCTTTGGAAGCCCAATTCTGGCCTCTCTTTGGGGTGGGCTGAGAGTGGGAACTATACTCTCTTTTCCAAGTGCCATGTTTATCTTGTTCATCATAATATTATCTCCAATGCGTGGCACATAGTAGGCACTACAGACTGACATATAGTAGGTGCTATTAGTGTCTGTATAATGGGACTCTTGAGGTTGAAGCTATTAGCAGAAACCTGCCAAGCAAAAGGATGGAAAACCGACCACCAAAAAAAAAAAAAAAAAATGAAAACAATCGTGGCTTTGAGCTCTAAACACACAAGGCACCAGCCCAAGTTTGGGCAATTTTAATACAACAGCCATTTTGCCTCCAAACAAACTGGCACTGGAAACCTCCCTCTGCCTCTTAAAGAGAACCAGTTTCTCTTTCTCTAAGTGGGCAGCATTTCTCCCCAGTGGCAGTACCCAGCCCACTGCCACCAGCAAAGGACTGCAGCCAGGAGCCAAGAGCTTGATAGTTTAAAGAATATATTTTATCGGGAAAAACAAAGTAACATCCACATAAATCTGGAACTACCACCACTTTCCAGAGGCCGAATCCCATTTGTGGAGTCTCTTGTGTCTCAAGCACCTTGCAGTCAGCTCAACTACATACTTTTGGGATTAATTGCAGAGAAGAGTGAAGGTTATCTGCAAAATAAAGGAACCCGGGCTCAGAATTCCCAGAGCAATCCATGACAGGGGAGGTGAGTAGAAAAGGGAAGGGTGAAGTCAAAGGAGAGAAGTCAATGAGTTGGCCAACACCAAGCAAGGATCATGGGACCCTCTCTATGGCCCCACATCTCAAATGAAGTCAACAAAACCCATCAATGCTTGGTGTAAGTGTTGTATGCTCCCAGAAATGAAAGCAGGGGCCACATTTCAGGTGAGTAGGGTCGGGGGTAGAGGCAGCAGTCATGGACTTGTGGGCCTTGGAGGATGGGATGATTCTGAGACATTGAATCCCTACACTGATCTCAGTAGAAATCTCAGGTAGGGCTTCAGCATTCGTGGACCAAGGACTCTGCGGGCCTGAGAGCAACAGCCTTGGTGCATGTCCCAGCTCCATCAATCTCAACTGGGGCTTTGAACAAGTTACTTATTTTTTTAACTAACGTTATTTTAATTGACAAATCATAATTGTACACATTTATGTGATGTTTTGATATGTGTATACAATGCGGGATGATTAGATCAAACTAATTAACATGTCCATCCCCTAATTTACTGACAATTTTTATGATGAGACATTTGAAATATACCCTCTTAGTTATTTTGAAAGATACATTATTATTGACTATAGTCATGCTGCTGTGCTATAGATTTCAAAGCATATAATCCAGCAACCCAACTTCTGGGTATAGACAAAAAAAATCGAAATCAATACGTAGAAGGGATCCCTACGTTCCTATGTTCACTGCAGCACTATTCACAATACCCAAGATATACAATCAACCTAAGTGTCCATCAGTGGATGAAAGGATAAAGAAAATGTACTATATACACACAATGGAATACTATTAACCCTTAAAAAAGAAAGAAATCCTGTCATTTTCAACAACATAGTGAACTTGAAAGACATTCTGTTAAGTGAAATAAGCCAGGTACAGAAAGACAAATACTGCATGATTTTACTTATATGTGGAATCTAAAGAAGTTGAACTCACAGAAATAGAGAGTAGGACAGTGGTTATCAGGGGCTGGGGTGGAGGAAAGGTAGGGGATAGGAGACACTGGTCAAAGGGTACAAAGTTTCCAATAGGAAGAATAAGTTTTGAACAAGCTAAACTCCTCTGAAAGCTCAGTTGCTCATCTGTAGAGCAGGGACACATCATTAACCTTCTAAGGATGTTGCTGTGAGAGTAAGAGATGATGTTCAGCACAATACCTAATGCACAGTCAGGTCTCCTTAAGCTTGAACCTGCATCGCCATGACCTCTACATCTCAGGACAGAAAGGCTCACAGCCAGTGTCTCAGTTCCCAGTGAAAAGTGGATCCCAGACCAGGCTGAACAGTAGGATCCCTAGGGGATACCCCACCCTACTGAGTCAGAATCACCAGAGGTAGAGCCTGGGTATGTATGTACGTGTGTGTGTGTGTGTGTGTGTATATATATGTATGTATATATGTATGTATAAGAGACAGGGTCTTGCTCTGCAGTCCAGGCTGGAGTGCAGTGTCACAATCATAGTTCACTGCAGCCTCAAATTACTCCTGGCCTCAAGCTATCCTCCCACCTCAGCCTTCAGAGTAGCTGAGACTACAGGCACATGCCACCAAGCCCGGATACTTTTTTTCTTTCTTTCTTTTTGGAGAGAGTCTCACTCTGTTGCCCAGACTGGAGTGCAATGGTGCAATCTTGGCTCACTGCAACCTCTGTCTCCCAGGTTCAAGTGATTCTCATGCCTCAGCCTCCTGAGTAGCTAGGATTACAGGCATGCACCACCACACCAGGCTAATTTTGCTTTTTTCATTGTTGTTTCTTGTTTGTTTTTCACAAATAGGACTTCTTCTTTGCCACTGTTTTAAGTCTGAACTTTAAACGATTCTTGAACTGGTGGTTCATATCCATCAGCTTATTCAACTTTAGCATGTGTCTCGTCCCTAGTGGGTTTTCCAGAACTACTACCATCACCACGAAGCTCCATGCCTTTCAAACCCAGGGTTCTCCAGCATTTTTACTTTTCTAATGAAGACATCATGGAGAGGATAAATTGGCAAGCCTTTTCTACATCTTTTCCAATGTTGTCTGGAATCAATTTATTGACCACTTCTTTCAAGTCATTTGTCTGCACCTCTCAAGTCATGATTTCCATCATCATCTTCTGGATTTGGCAGACTGTTAGTTTTGAGCATAAGGGGTCTTCAGTATCTGATTGTTGTGTTTTTTAGTAAAACCAACACAAAACAGATGAAAGAAGTAACCATCGGTAGTCTTGACATCAACATGAGCTTCAATCATTGTTGAACATTTTTCAAAAATGGAACATATTTTGTCACAGGAAAGACCCATGCCATAGAAGTTAGTCAGGCAGTTTTTGCCCTGAACATCTTCAGTAATCAGCTTGAATTTTCTAAATGCAACTTCATCATTCTGCACATCAGCAAGACTCACTTCAAACACAAGACCCTTGAGACCATCAGATGCAATTTGGGTTCCTTGGGTCCTGGTGACCAAGTCTTTCCAATATTTCTTATATTGAACATAGCAGGTGCTTTCACATCATACTGATCTTTCTTAGAAAATGGATCAACTATTTTCTTCTTAACTCCCTTTTTGCCACCTTTCATAAGGCACTTGTTCTTAACAACCGCCATGGTGCTGCTCAGAGTACCAAAAGGCTAAATTTTATATTTTTGGTAGAGACGGGGTTTCACCATGTTGGCCAAGCTGGTCTTGAACTCCTGATGTCAGGTGATCTGCCCGCCTCAACCTCGCAAAGTGCTGGGATTACAGGTGTGAGCCACTGCACCCAGCTGATATTTATTTTTTCTTTTTTTGTAGAGACAGGGTCTTGCCATGTTGCCAAGGCTGGCCTGGAACTCCTGGCCTCAAGCAATCCTCCCACCACAGCCTCCCAAAGCACTGGGAATTCAGGTGTGAGCCACCATGCCCAGCCTGGAATCTATTTTTAAAGCCAATCAAGTGTTGAATAAAATTGCAACTTGGGCTGTTTTTTCTTTGCATTTTTTACATTTCAATGGTTTTTAATATATTCAGAGATATACACAAACATTACCAGTCAATTTTAGAACATTTCATGACCTCAAAAAGAAACCTCAGACTCTTTAGCTAACACTCCCTATCCTCCCATGCCCCTACCAGCCCTAAGCAACCACTAATCGACTTCCTATTTCTATAGATTTCCATCTGAATGAAATCATGTAGAATGTGATCTTTCATCTCTTTGAAGGTTCATCCACGCTGTAGCGTATGTACTTTCCTCCTTTTTGTGATCAAATAATATTCCACCATGTGGGTAGACAACAATCGGTGTATCTCTTCATCTGGTGATGGGCATTTGGATTTTAGCAAAGTCCATTTAGAAAGCTCAATGCTTTGGGCTTCCACTTGCTTTGCTGCCTCTGTCCTCAGAAGGAGGCTTCATCCTTCCATGTAACCAGCAAATCCTTTATGCAGAGATGTACACAACACACTCCTCTCCTTGGCTATGACACCTTGAAAGGCTCCTCTTGGTGGCCCCTGGTGCTCATTTCAGAGTAGTTCAAATTAAGGTGATCAGCTTTCATGCCAATCACTCTACAAATCACTCCTATTATGACCAATTTTTCTAAATGCTTTATTGAATTATTACTTAAAGAAATGTGCACATAGAAGTCAACACAGTACTTTTCTTACAAACTGAACATATTGCCCAGGCGCAGTGGCTCATGCCTGTCATCCCAGCACTTTGGGAGGCCGAGGTTAGCAGATTGCTTGAGCCCAGGAGCTTGAGACCAGCCTGGGCAACATAATGAGGCCCCCCTCTCTACAAAAAATAAATAAATACAAAAATTAGGCAACAGTGATGGCACATGACTGTAGTTCCAGCTACTCAGGAGGGCTGAGGTGGGAGGGCTGCTTGAGCCCAGGAGGCAGAGGCTGCAGTGAGCCATGACGGTGCCACTTGCTCCAGCCTGGGTGACAGAGCAAGATCCTGCCTCAAAACAACAACAACAACAACAAAACCTGAACATCTCCATATTTCCGACACTCAATTCAAGAAACAAAATATTACAGCCCCTTCCAGGATATTCCTGGGGTCTCTTCCATCTCTACTTACCCCTGACTACAAACAGCCTCCACTTATTTCACCTGACATTGTACTTTATGAAAGCAGCAGTTCTCAGATGGGGCTATTTTGCCCCCTGGGGACATTAGGCAATATCTGGGGACACTGGGGTTTGTCTCTACTTGGGGGGAGTTGTGTTACTGCATCCAGTGAGTCCAGGGATCCAGGGATGCTGTTCAACATCCTAAAATGCACAGGGAACCCCCACACATAGAACAGAGAAATTGCAGAGCCAAAATGTCAGCAGTGTCACAGCTGACACCCTGACATACACACAATCACACAGTATCTGCTCTTTCGTGCTCAGGATCTCTTTCATTCTACTCATCTCATAGGAAACAGAAATGTCATTTGGAGGTAGGTAGAGTCCAAAACAAAGAAGATCCAGAGTTTTTTTTTTAATCAGCCTGGTGCCTTTAGAGCTAGGATTTAGTTTCCATTCTTTCTGTCTAATTTTCAAGTGATTTTTCTTCAAATGGCATCTGCTGGGCTCAAGACCCGGAGATCCCCACAAAGCTGAGATTCACATGGGAATTTTGTACACACCTACACAGGTATACACTGCCATTTACATGCAGACATCCACCCACAGATACACACATCCGGAGACCAAGACAGAAAGCAAACTCCAGCATAAAAGCATGGTTCCCCGAACAGGAGAAATGCACCATTCACTCCAGGGAGGTACCTATTTGTTTAATTCAGCCTCTGATAGTCAGGCTGTTGCCAAGCCCAGCTCTGAAAGTCTTCCCCTCTAGGAAAGAGAGATGGACTTTTTTCTTTACTCAAGAATATAGATCTAAAAAAAAAAACACTTCTGCATCTCAAAGCAGGCTCTACCTCCTGAGCTACACATATTGATCAGCATTTTATTGTCAATTTTCTTTTATTTGAACTGGAGAAAAATATAACCTAATTATGTTCTTACTGACACTTTGGAATCAGTTACACTAAATCCAATTCTCTGGGTTCTCATGCTTAATGTGTTTAATTTGGGGGACAACAAAGCAAAAGCATTGGTCGTGTTTTAATATAATTAGTACAGGATATATCTAAGGGGTTCAAGTATCACTGTAGCAAGAAGCTCATTCTGCAGTAAAAGGGAGATTCTGCCACTAGGATTGAGTTAGGGTGGTTCATGGCTGCACCGTTTCATCAATGTCTCTTCAAGGGTCCATGGAATGTGGAATGGGAAAGACTGAAATATTCCAAGTCTTGGCTAAGCTTCTCTTAAGGGGTGTTAGGAGCTGATACATCCCACGCTGTAGTTCTCTAAGCTACAGATTCTCAGATTTTTCTATTTTATAAACCAGTAAAAATATTTTTTTAATTTGAGAACCAACATAAAGTTGCAATTTTTTTTTCTTTTTGGTAAGAAGGAACTTTTTTAAACTACCAGTTTCACACACACACACACACACACACACACACACACACACACACAGAAATTCCAACATGATTGGTCAGAATAGGTGAGGTTTTGCTCCAATAACAAACAACTTCTAAATCTTGGTAACTTCAAACATCAGAAGTTGTTTTTCTCACTCATGCTACATCTGCAGGGAGGCATGGGGTGCTCTGTTTTCCATCAAACTTGCCCCTAAGACTAAGACTAAGGCTAATGGGGGTTGCATTACCTCGAGTATCACCAAGCAGGGAACAGAGGGAGAAGAATGGTAGAGAGTCTTGTACTAAGAATTAAATGCCCCAGGCTAGAAGTCTCACACTGCACCTCTGCCCCCAGCCTCTTGGCCAGTACTAGCCACATCCCCTCCCCCACCACAGGGCAATGCATGAAGACAGGAGAATTGGATACATTACAAATTTCTACCCCATGGCATTTCATAAAAGAGAAAAAATGCAAATACAAAAATGTTTTAATAGAATAGAATATATACATTTTTAGAATACAGAACAATCCTCCAAAAAGGACAGCTGGTGGTCTTTCACCAATGGACACATTTCTGTGACATTTTCTCTGTTTTTCCATTTTATACCTGACCTATGAACATTTTATACAGATGGTCCAAAGAACACCATTTGGGGACCACTGCTCTAATCAGGTGACGAAAACAGCCCCAAGAACAGAGCACAGTCTCTTTAGCAAAGACCCAGCAGGGCCAGGGTGACCATGTTCTCACCATCAATGTGCAGATATCCACCTGCAGCATCCTCACATCCCAACATCAAACAGTGGCTCTTTATAGCTTGATTCTAATGTCCTTTGATCTTCATAATCATTGTAAAGCTCTCTGGCCCCAAGATCTAACATCGCCACTCTAGCTACATCCTGCAACTCTTCATCTCTCCTGCCTCCTCATCCCTCTAGACTTCTCTTCACAACCTCATGTTTCCTTCTTGCTTTACCTTCCTGCTCAGCCTGGACCTTATAGTCACCTTCTTCTTGTAATGTGCTCCTAAACTCTTTCTTCCCTGCTTTCAACCACACCCACCTGGAAATTTTCCATACCCCATTGATGACTTGCCTTGCAACTGCCCAAGGGCTGCTGAATGATACTGGAAAGAATCACAACATGGATCTGGTAGTTCCGCTAAATAATCTCACCATCCAACTCTAGGGTAGACTTCACTTCTGTTCAGCAATATTTTTAAGCATCACAAATAAATTCCGAACCATATTTGCTATAACAATTGACTTTAAACCTCTTCCATATCTCAAAGCCCCCCAAACCCATCCCTAGGGGTTTCAGAGCCCAGAGTTGAGTTCTCTCAACTCACTTCCATCTCACCCCTAGATCACTGTATCTTGACCCTCTTCCTCTGCCTTTCCCATCTTATAAGGAGAAGCATCCTTCTCCTTTCCCAAGCTACCTTCTCCACTTGTGCCTCATTTGAGACCTCCCTTTATCACCTGTTTCCTTGGAAATCCCATGACTCACCACCTTCACTTGTCATTTCACTCATAAATATTTTGCACCATGTATGTGCCAGGCATTTAACATATAATCATGCTTAAGTCTCCACATGCTAACAAGAAAAACCTTGATTATCCCTGCTATGCCCTCAAGTCATTACCCTCCCCGCTCCTTTCCTGTGTTCCCAAACTTTGTTGATCTTCATCAATCCCTCTGATGCAGATGGCTCCGAAGTTTGCACCCTATTAGGTTGGTGCAAAAGTAATTGCGGATTTTGCCATTAAACGTAATGGCAAAAATAGCAATTATTTTTGTACCAGCCTAGTATCTTTTCTCCTTCTACCAAACTTTGTCCCTGAGCCATCTCATCACCTATAACTACCTCCTCCATGCAGTTGATTCCCAGATCTGTATTATTCTACTGAAAATCCATTCCCCAACTTTCTCAGCTAGAATAACAGAAGCCCAGTTAGAATTCATGATACCAGTTTCCCACCACCACCACCGTCGCCCTGCCATTGTTAGCAAAACCATCTCTTGAGTGGAGCTCAAAGATTTGTAATCTCCCACTCCCCAGAAAGATAACTTCAGACTCAGCCTAGAAGTAAAGATCCTCCAGATATGGCCTCAACTACCCTCCAACCCATGTCCCCAGTGCATCCCTTTGATGCCCACTTCGGTGGAGTTAAAATGGAGTTAGTGTTTTTCTTTTCACATACTCCTGGTGTTCTTCCACAAATACAATTTTCACCTCTTGAATATTTTCAAGGATTCTCTATGCTACACACAGTGAAATCCAAACTCCCCATCAGGACCCCAGTCTTCCCAAATGCTCTTTACACTTTTCCACCTCCATGCTTTTCCTTGGATCATCCTCTTCTCTAATATAACCTTGTGTATTACTCTAGATTCTCCAGAGAAAGAGCAGAGAGATAGAGGTAGAGCTATACACATAGAGAGAGACAGATTGTTTTGTTTTAAGGGATGGCTCACATGGTTATGGAGGCTAAGGAGTCCAGGAGTCTGCAGCCAGAAAGCTGGAGACCCAGGACAGCCAATGATATAGTTCCAACTCGAGTCCACATCTAAAGTCAGGACAAGATTGATGACCCAGCTCAAATATAATCAGGTAAAAAGAGCAAATTCTCTGTGACTCTACCTTTTTGTTTTGTTCAGGTCTTCAGTGGATTGGATGAGGCTCACCCATATTGGGGAGGACAATCTGCTTTATTCAGTCTACCAATTAAACGTTATCCTCATCCAGAATACCTCAGAGACACACCCGGAATAGTGTGTAGCCAAATATCTGGGCACCCCACAACCCAGTCAAATTGATACATAACACTAACCATCATGTCTTGCTTCTACTCTCTCCCCATTACTGCATGTCCAAATCCTTCCCTTATTTCAAGGCTTAGTTCAAATGTTACCTCTTAACTAAGCCTTCCCTGCAAACCCCAAATATTAATAGAATTTGTTTCTCCCTTCTCTGATATCTCAGAATACATTGTGTGTTTCTCTTTTACTGTATTTATTACAAACTCCCTTATAAATCAAGACAATGATTCCCAGACAAATTATCAGAAGAGTATAAAAGAAGTCTTCTTTGAGTGTGAAATATCTCATGGAATATAGCACATGGCCTCTTCATGAAGAAACTACTGGGAGAGAAGAAGACAAGCTGGAAGAGGCCAGGGAAAGGGGGTTAGTACAAAACACAATGAGGCTGGGCTCATACAGTGGCTCACCTGTAATCCCAGCACTTTGGGAGGCCAAGGCCGGCAGATCATGAGGTCAGGAGATCGAGACCATCCTGGCTAACATAGTGAAACCCCATCTGTACTAAAAATACAAAAAAGTTAGCCAGGCATGGAGGCAGGCACCTGTAGTCCCATCTACTCGGGAGGCTGAGGCAGGAAAATGGTGTGAACCCGGGAGGCAGAGCTTGCAGTGAGCCGAGATTGCACCACTGCACTCAAGCCTGGGTGACAGAGCAAGACTCCATCTCAAAAAAAAAAAAAAAAAAGAAAGCACAATGAAATGTCAGTGGATGGGTGCCTATAATTTCTAAGAGAAATAGAATATAATCCAAGAATTTTATAGCCAGCTAAATTACTGCCCAATCAAAATAGGCAAAAGACACTATCACATGTTCAAGAACTTAAAGAATACAGTATTTCTGAGCTCTTTAAAAAAGAAGTCTTCATAATAAAATTTAGTCAGCCAAGAAATTACAAAATAAGCAACTTGTGAATTGAATGACCATGATAAAAGGCTAGTGATGAGAGGTGAATCCATTTAAAAATAGGACTATTATTGCAGAACAGAAAGAAAAGGTGGTCAACCTTAACAACATAAAACAACCTAGAAATAACTAGTTTCCAGAGGTAAAGGGAGGGACTGTAGGAAGTAGAAGTGCTAATGCCCTTTATTAAGCCAATTAATCAGGTCTAAAATTGAAACGTGGTTTCAAATATATAACTTCTTTTTTATTTTCCTCCCTAACTACCTGAGGATCAACCACCATGATGAATGACACAGCAACTATCGGGACCAGGAAGTTCATGACCAATCGACCGCTCCAGAGGAAACAAATGGTCAACAATGTCCCTCACCCCAGGAAGGCAACAAAATGTACAAGACCACAATGGGTGTCATCTTCATATTAATAGTTGGACTCAGAACCTATTTTGGTGGTGGTTAAACAATGGGCTTTGGCATCTTATCTGGTTCTTTGAATTATGCAAAGAAAAATGAACTCAAACATAGACTTGCAAGACACGGCTGGCATGAGAAGAAGATGACCTCAAGAAAACAGCAAAAGGAATGCGAGGGCAGAATGAAGTCAAGAGACTGCAAAGGCCAATGTCAGTGCTGGCAGAAAGCAAAAGGAGTAAAGATTTTGCAATGACTTTATTTGCAGTGACTGTACAAATTTTTCATGAGATGATCAATCAACTGTAAAGACTTTTACATATATATAATACATCTTAATATTTTTCATCACCTTTGATTTCTTAGATGTTCTAGAAACTGATTTTTAGTGAGGAAAAACTACATTTATCTGAGTTGACCAGTTCGTTCAGTTTCACTTCCATTTCTTTTTCTTCTGATAAATTTACACAGCATTCAATTTGCTACTTCTTGTTTTTAAAATCTCATTTTGTGTGATCAGAAGTATCTGTTCATGTCTCTAGCCATCTTTGTGCATAGCAAGGAATGCTGTTCACTTAATATTATGGAGGTTTATTTCTTGGGGTCATGAGATTTGGGGTGATTTCTCTCCCTTTTTGGACTTTTCGGTATTAATTTTTTTGAGACAATGTCACCAATGTCCTTCATATTAATATTTGGACTCAGAACCCATTTTGGTGGTGGTCAAACAATCGTCACCCACATTGGAGTGCAGTGGTACGATCTCAGCTCACCAAACCTCTGCTTCCCAGGCTTAAGCGATTCTCCTGCCTCAGCCTCCCCCGTAGCTGGGATTACAGGAACGCACCACTACTGCCTGGCTAATTATTTTTAGTAGAGATGGGGTTTCACCTTGTTGGCCAGGACGGTCTTGAACTCCTGACCTCAAATGATCCACCCGCCTTGGCCTCCCAAAGTGCTAGGATTACAGGCATGAGCCACTATGCCCAGCCTTTTCTGTATTAAATTTTTTAAAACACAACATTTAAAATAATCAAGTCATTCTTTTTGAATCTACTTTGTATTATAGGTATCCAAATACTCACCTATTCTCTCTCACATGATGACAAACTTGTTGAAATGTCATTTCATTTTGTGGCTCCAGCCCCAGGGATTCTGACTCTGATTCTAAAGGGTCTGCATGCAGAGTGAGCAAGCCGCCTGGATGATTCTCTTACAGGTGTTTTAAGGGCAGGAGTTTGAGACACCCTGATGCAAAAGAACGAACCCTCAAGGAAGGTGGCTGTACATGTATTTTCCTTCCTAGCACAGGAAATGACAGAGAGATTATCCAATCAGTACCACTCATAGCACCTGATTTTATGTGTATGAGGAATTCAGAAATGGTTTGATCAAGGTTGAAGACCTAAAAAGAGGCTTTTCTCTTGGACACCAAGTCCCCATCTCATGCGTGGTTGAGTTAGTAGAAACTGAGGATGATGCTTCTTCCTCCAGCATTGGTATCCCATGGTTTTTGTTCAGTAGATGAAGTACCTCCATCCCCCAACACCCCCAAGCTCAATCCCAGTTTCCTCACATACACTTTTTTTTTTTTTTTTGAGACAGAGTCTTGCTCTGTCACCCAGGCTGGAATGCAGTGCATTGGTGCAACCTCAGCTCACTGCAACCTCCACCTCCCAGGTTCAAGCGATTCTCCTGCCTCAGCCTCCTGAGTAGCTGGGATTACAGACATGCACCATCATGCCTGGTGAATTTTTGTATTTTTAGCAGAGATGAGGCTTTATCATGTTGTCCAGGCTTGTCTCAAACTCTCGGCCTCAAGTGATCCGCCCACCTCAGCCTCCCAAGTGCTAAGATTACAGGTGTGAGCCACCGTGCCCAGCCTCCTCGCTTACACTTTTACAGAAGATCTGATCATACCCACTCCGCAGAAGTCAGAATGGCCCCCATGTGGTGTTGAACGGGAGTGAAAATTTGAGTTCCATCAACTGATGGTGACACAGAAACATTTCCCCCAAAATGCTTTTGGCAGCTCTGCTGATCCATAACCTGGCTCCATTTCAGGGCAAGAACTCCACTTAAGCTGCACTGGCTTCCACTAGAGTAAATCACATTAACTCATGGAAAACACAACTGAAGGGCAAAAAGATTCTTTTTAAAATGATTTTTGTCTCTCACTTACCAACACACGCTGGCCTCCCTATTGCCTGACTCCATTCAACACCTGTTCCACTGAGCACCCACTGAAAGCTCAGCTCATGAGCTGAGATGACCCAGACATCAAGGAGTTTACAATCCAGGGGAAGAACAGACCTGAATACAAGTGATGACAATACAAGACGGAGTCAAAGAGCCCAACTTGAAGTTTCAGCAGAATAGCACCAAAGACTAGTTCCCAACCCAGCTCCCAGAGCCAGCCAGAGCCAGAGCCAGGCTGGCTGCATGAGATCAGCTGGGAGCTTTTGCAAACATAGGTCCTAGCTGAGCCCCTAATCATCACACTGGGAGTCACTGGGAGTGAGCTCCAGGAACTGGTTTATTTAATAAGCACCCACACACACATGATTCTGATGTTCCTAAGGGTTGTAGAAACATGGAACTATAGAAAACACTAAAAAAAAAAAAGGCACTAAAAGAAACCTATAAATATTCACTACCATCCCAGGCATCATGAGGACTCTCCAAGTGCACTATTTACAATACTTAGAATAACCTGGAAGGGAAGCATTCATTCATGACGATGGGCTTTATCGGGATCAGAGCCAGCCCTGGGAATGCTTCAACCTGTGCTGAAGGTCACCCCCTCCTCCCCACAGGAGGGGGCTAACATTAAGGAGCAGGGCCCAGATGGGAAATGGAGTGTCCTTTTATTATGAGACCACAGTGAGAGACTTTTTTTTTTCCACAGTGTCATTCTTGCCACCCAGGCTGGTGTGCAGTGGTGCAATCTCAGCTCACTGCAACTTCCGCCTCCTGGGTTCAAGCGATTCTCCTGTCTCAGCCTCCTGAGTAGCTGCAACTATAGGTGCCCGCCACCATGCCTGGCTCATTTTTGTATTTTTAATAGAGACAGGGTTTCACTATGTTGGTCAGGATGGTCTTGATCTCTTGACCTCATGATCCACCTACCTTGGCTTCCCAAAGTGCTGGGATTACAGGTGTGAGCCACCACGCCTAGCCTGAGACTTTCAAGTAAAGCCACAATGGACCACAGAGCTTAGACATCAGGGCTAACATGGAATCTCTGTCATTAAATCTTGAGCTCTTATTATCTTTGCTCAAAGAAAAAAATAATCACAATTGACATTTTGAGGACAAGACATCTGAATGTAAACTTGATCTTAGAGGATATTAAGGAATTGCTGGTAATTTGATTAGGTATGACAATGATCATATAAAGAATGCCCTCATGTTTTTAGAGGGAAAGTAAATTACGTAGGGGTGAATATCATGATGCAATTACATAACTACTGTAAACAATTTTTTAAATACTTCAGAAAAAAATGGAGTAAATATTGCACACTTTAATAGTTTTTAAACCTATGTGATGGGTATATGGTAGCTCATTAAACTAGTCTACTTTTATGTATATTGAAAATTTTTCATAATAATAATAATAATAAAAACCTTGGCCAGGCACAGCAGCTCATGCCTGTAATTCCAGCACTTTGGGAGGCCGAGGTGGATGGAGGACTGCTTGAGCCCAGGAGTTTGAGACCAGCCTAGGCAACATGGTGAAACCTCATCTCTACAAAAAATAGACAAATTAGTCAGGCATGGTGGTGTGCACCTGCAGTCCCAGCTACTCAGGAGGCTGAGGTGGGAGTATCATCTGAGCCCAGAAGGTCAAGGCTGCAGTGAGCCAAGGTCATGCCACTGCACTCCAGCCTGGGTGACAGACCCTGTCTCAAACAAACAAACAAGCAAACCAAAACCCTCTTGATCCCATTTCCCAAAAAAATGATTTTTTTGAGATCTTACCATCTCCTGGCTTGGTGCAGAGTACAGGAAATCAAGACAAAGTACAGCACACAAGGAATAAGGAGGGAGGGAAGCGTGGGGGAGGCTGACACTGTGGACTCTCCCAGCTCAGTCGACCCATGCACCTTGCTTCATGGAAGAAAGGAATGGAAGATGAATCATGCCTTTCACACACAGTGACCTTCCTCACTAGTAAATGTGCCTCCAGAAGTGTCCAAGAACTCAGTGCCAGAGCCAGGCTGGCTGCATGAGAATCACCTGTGAGCTTTTGCAAACATAGGCCCCTACTGGGTCCAGATGTATTCATCTCTTGGAGAGGAGGAGAGAGGCAGAACAAAGAAAAGGATGGGAAGAAACCAGCCCTGTGCACAGGAGGATCCTGGGATTCCTCCTGCACGTTTAGTGCAATGCAGCCTATTTTACAAGGTCACAGAAGCTCAGAGAGGTAAACCTGCCCAGGTTCTCATAGTTTGTAACTGGCAAAACCGCCCAAATCTCTGTCTAGAGATATTTCCACTTGCTTCAACTCTGGAGCTGTCTTAGTTGTAAAGATGACAGATTCCACTCATCATTCACTTTTGTTTGCTGATATTGCCTAAGGTCCCTTGTGAATATTTAGGTCAGGGCTGTTTTTTTGAGTTTTTTGTTTGTTTGTTTCTTGGTTTTTTTACAAAGCAATCTTGTGGAAAGAACCCAAAGTGGCTCCGCCATTTAAGACCCTGTAAACAGGGAGACCAGAGACTGGAGTCCTGGTCTGGTTTCCACACCTTCCTTAGATTTCCCTGTGTGTAAAATCCAACAACAATCTTTGACAAATTGCCTCCCCTAGGGGAGAGATGGAGGAAGTGTTAACTTTGCTTTTTTTTTTTTTTTTTTTTTTTCAGACAAAGCCTCGCTCTGTCACCCAGGCTGGAGTGGCGCCATCTCAGCTCACTGCAACCTCTGCCTCCTGAGCTCAAATAATTATTGTGCCTCAGCCTCCTGAGCTGCTGGGACTACAGGTAGATGACACCACACCTGGCTAATTTTTGTATTTTTAGTAGAGATGGAACTTCACATATTGGCCAGGCTGGTATCGAACTCCTGGCCTCAAATGATCCGCCCCCCTCAGCCTCTCAAAGTGCTAGGACTACAGGCATGAGCCACCATGCCCAACCACTTTGCTATTTTTTTTTAATAGACAGCTTCGAGGTCCAGCATGAGTTCACAGCTTAGGAAACATCACAGGCAAAGAAGAACACTTTGCATTCAAATAGCAGAATGTTTTCATTTTCAAAGAGCTCTCATCTGCCATCTAATCTTGTCTTCCTAGCAGTCCTGGGAGAGAAGCAGATGTGGTTTCCAATCCCACTTTCCAGAAGAGGAGACTGAGGCAGAGGCTTTGCAGATACACAGAGGACATGTGAGGACAGGTGAAGGTCATGATCATTGTCAGCCCCCTCCCCCAACTTGACATTCCCAGATCTGGTGGACTTCCAGCCAGAGGAGACAGAAGGACTGGATCACTCAACTCTGCCATGGGTGCCAGGACCAAATTTCTCCCTGGCTAACTCGGTCACATCCTGTCTGGGATCTCCAACTACTACCCATCCCACAAGTCTCAGCTAAAACAGCAATTCAACGAGGAACTTTTTTCTGAGGCTCCAGGATTGGGCCAGGCCCTCTCCATGGCTCTCTGCCCTTCCCCTACTGCAGAACTTAGCACCTGTATGTCACTATTGGTTCAAACATGTGTCTTTCGTATGCTCTCCACGTTATCTGCAGCATCTGCCAAGAATAATAATGAATGGTAAAACCTAATCTCTATTGAGTGTCGATGATGCACTTTTAACATGACATCTTATTTAATCCTCACTATATCTGCAAGAGTAGAAGCTATTAATAGCCAATTTTCAGATAAGAAAATCAAAGCACAGTTTCTATAACTTACCCAAGCAGCTAGCTAGGAGGCAGCTCAGTTTGAGCCCAGGGAATCATATTCTAGAGACCGTGCTCTCAATTACTAGAGCAGGTACCTCCCCAGAATCTAGCAGGTGGTTAACGAGTCTTTGTGGAATAAATGAACAGAAGGACAAGCAGATGGATGGATATATAGGTGGGTGGGTGGATAGATGGGTGGATGGAAAGATGGGTGGGCGGGCAAGTGGATGAATGAATGGATGGTTGAGTCAGTGAAGGGATGGCTGAGTGGGTGGAGAAATGGATGAGTGGGTGAGGGGGTGGAGGGATAGATAAATGGATGGACGGGTGGGTGGATAGATGGGTAGATGAGTGAATGGGTGGATAGATGCATGGGTGAGTGGATGGACAGATGGGTTGGTGGGTGGGTAGGTGGATGATAGTTGGGTGCATAAGAGAGTGGGTTGGATAGATAGATGGGTGGGTGGGTGGATAGATGGGTAGGTGGGTGGATGGATGTATGCATGTCTGGATGGATGGAAGGGTGGACGGATGGACGGACAGATGAACAGATGGACTTGAGAATTTATTCGGGGTCCTCCAAAGAATTGAGAGATTTCCTAGGGTGTCTCATTGCCTGCGGGTGGGTGGGCAAGGGGGCTTGCCTGTGTAATACTCATGATTATGGGTAGTGCTCAGCCTTAGTCACCACTCTCAGAACACTTTATTGACTAGGAAAGTCAAAACTGGCATTGACAACTAATGCAAATTACAGCTATAACTAACAGAAGATGTTGAGCTGATGACAGCTGGGCAACCAAAATCAATAACTTGGCTGGGTCATGTTACTGCCATGCTGGGCAGGTAGAGCCAGGGGTTCCTTAATCCCCCCATCACATTGAGGATGCTTATCAAGACTTCCCCAACCATGGGGACAGGGATCTTATCAAATACTTGCAGTTCACCCCAAAAGGCTCACCCTCTTCGTTCCACCTGCACACGACCTTCAGCTCAAAGACATTTCCAGTCCTCCAGGTCAGCCCTTCTTCCAGCCTTTGAATTAACCCTGATGACTGCCTGCACATTAGGTATCTTCACCTTTCATCACACAGCCTTTTCCAAGGCTTTCCTTCAGTCCAGCCCTCACTAAACGTTGGAACTGTTGTTGACAAAATCCAGAACAAGCTGGCTGGGGGATACAGGTGGGAAGCAGGCTGCAGTAATGGGGAAAAATTCTAAGCAATCTCGAACACAGAAAAGAAACTGAACAGGTAAGAGAGAGGCAGTCAAGAGAAGAAGTGTTAATTTTGCATAACTGAAGCTGAAGAAGATCAGGGGGACATGGCAGACCAGAAGATAAATATGATATAGACTCCTTTTTAAAAAAGTGTAAACACCCACCCTTTCCTATTGACAACTGTGTTTCAAATATTGCTAAGGTCTTTACTAAAGGTGAGTCAGAAAAACTGAGTATTTTATGCAATACAGTAAGGAGGCCCATAGGCAAGCATGTTCCTGACACCACCTTCTAGGATAACCCCTGGGATTCTGGTTACACCTGTCCTAAAATTGTCTCTCACTCCTGCTGTTGGAGAGCTACCATGAGAGAAGAACCATAGTGAAGTGGTTAAGAGTGTGCACCCAGCGACCAGCCAGATGGCTTCAAACCATCAGTACCTAATACTGAGCAAGTTACATAATGTTCCTGAGCCTCAACTTTCTCATCTGTAAAATGGGTGTGCCGTCATTCATTAATCAAATTCTAGGTGAGCATATACTAAACACCAGAGACACAAATGAGAATCAGGAATAGGCATGGCCCTGGTCCTCATGGTGACCACAGTCTTGAAGGTAAAGGATGACATGCACAGAAATAGGAATCCATAGCTGAGCTAGTGTCTACCACAGAGAGGTACCTGGTGTCATGAAAGCAGATAACAGGGGGTTGCTGTGACTGAGTCAGTGTGGCCAGACGTCCCTGAGGATGTACTGACTCCACTGTCAGATGAGACTGTGACCAGTAAAGAGGGAGGGAGAGGGAAAATCTTTCCAGGCAGAAAGAGCAGGATGTGCAAAGGCCCTGTGGCAGGAAAAGAGCAAAGGAAGTGCAAGAGCCTGAAAGAGGCCAGAGAGAACAAGTGAACCTGTGGATAATCACAGCACCCACCTCATACAGGAATTGCAAGAAATTGAGACCCTGTCTGTAACAGATTCAGCAATGACTAAATAGAAACTATCTCCTAAAAGCACAGGATGAGGCTCCTTGGTGGTATTTCCCATGTGAGGCTGCCATGGACTCAGAGGCCAAGTTTAAGCTGCCTGTAGACAACCTCCAAGCCAGCTGGACACACATACACCCTCAGGCTCAGGATACCCAGGACAGAGTCCTGGATGCTTGAAGTCATGATAAGTATCCAGAATGACACAGAATTCCAGCCAGGCATGGTGGCTCACGCCTGTAATCCCAGCACTTTGGGAGGCCGAGGTGGATCACCTGAGGTCAGGAGTTCGAGACCAGCCTGGCCAACATGATGAAACTCCCTCTCTACTAAAAATACAAAAAAATTAGCCGGGTATGGTTGTGGGTGCCTGTAGTCCCAGCTACTCAGGAGGCTGGGGCAGGAGAATCGCTTGAACCCGGGAGGTAGAGACTGCAGTGAACTGAGATTGCACCATTGCACTCCCGCCTGGGCAACAGAAGTGAAACTCTGTCTCAAAAAAAGAAAGAAAGAAAAAAGAATGACACAGAATTTGCTAAAGGGGGAGAAAGGGCTTCCTTCCAAAGCTGGGCCTCATTTCTACAGAGTCTTTCAGATGAAAATTAAGCAGCTCTTTGCAAGCACCTCAGAGGAGAACCCCTCACCCTGATGAATCAGGCACACAGGTGGATCCAAGACAATTGGCTGCGTGCATGTGAACAAGCCTATGGTGGAAATGCAGTGCTTTATTTGTTTGGGGTGGTTTAATCACCATGAGGGAGAAGCTTCTAAAGCAGCATTCAGAGGTGGCTGTTGCCTGGGTTTTCTGGAAGGGGGAGGCGGTGAGGATGAGGGCTTCCATTTCATCTGCAGGCCCCTTGCAGAAAGAGCTGGGGAAAGCTTTGCAGCCATCTGCACACTGTTTGCCATCTTGTCTGGCTGGGCAGCCGAGCTCCAGATGGGGGCAGATGGGATAGCTCTTGCCACCGTATTTGGAGAGAAGTGGCAGGGAAGTCAGCCCCCGTGAAGAAGACAGGAGCAGGCAGGTGCTGGACAGTGCTGCCCAGGCCCCTGGGGCTGAAGTGTCCAACCCCGCAGCCTCTAGGTACCACTAAAGCAGCCCAAGAGGATCTTCTCTGTCCATCTCCATCCTGGCACCTACAGACACTTGGAGAGAGTCCTTCACATGGGAACTCACAAATGCACACTGATAACCCCCACACGGAACTCTCATACGTAGCAAGTGAAAAGACAGGATGCCAGTTTAACTTGAATTTCAGATATACAACAAATAATTTTTTAGGGTAAGCAGGTCCCAAATATTGCATGGGATATATTTGCACCAAAAAAAAAGGTTAATGAGAAAATCAGGTTTAATTGGACTTCCTGTATTTTACCTGGCAAGCCTAACCCTGCGTAAACACAACCTCGAGCTTGAAACTCAGAGAAGCCACGGCCGTGCTCACACACGTGCACAAACCCATATGCCTTACAGAGTCAAGGGCTGTGATGAGGGGGTCCCCACCCTTGCACACTTCCCTGTCCTCTGTCTGGGCTCAGAGTAAACAGGGGGTCAGCTGGCATCCACGTCTAAGCTGGGCTTGGAGGTGTCCTAATGAAGCAGGATGCTGACCTGCACTTCCCCAGCTCAGCGGGGGCTGCAGCCAGGCCTAGCTTCCAGTCTCGGGCCTAGAACAAAAAGCACAGCCCTAGACCTTGGCAAGAAGGCTTCATCTCAAGGGCCACTGGTTCAGGACCTATTAGAAGCCCCACTTCTTTCCTCTGTTTCTGCTGCCATTGCCCCAGTCTCTGACCCTGCCACTCAATCACTCTATAAACACGGCAGGTACTAGGGGTGGCTCTGGGCTTGGCACTAAAGACAATGCCCCTGGTAAAGCCACAGTCTAGCAATGACAGTCAACAAAGTATCAGCAACAGCCCTGCCCCACACGTGCTGACTGCGCACAAGGCCGGAGCTGTGAACGTGCTCTCAACAGTGATCTCACTGAACCCTCATGGCAGCTCTAGGATGCAGACAGTAGCATCACATTATCCCCATTTTACTTATGAGAAAACTGAGGTCTGAAGAAGGCAAACACAGGCCTCGCGATTTGCAGTAACATTGCCACGAATGTTTGAGAAAGCAAACTTCTCCAGAGTGACGCAGTCTGCCAAAGCTCAGAAGCCAGAGTCCCTGTTAGCAGGGGCTGGGGGGACTGGGGGCAGACAAGCGGGTAGGGGCTGGACCCCCCCAGGACACCAGGGTGCAGACTGGTGTGAGTAAAAGAAAGAGAGGCGGTCGTGCCATCATCTGCAGAAGATGATGTCTACAGAGGACAGTACCATGTGAGCCCTTGGGGAGCCGGATGACTGGATGGAATTTTGCACAGGATGCAAATTAAGCACAGATCCCCTTCTGACCTAGACAGCCTACCTCCAGGAACATATCACAAAAATGCACGCACAGAGCACCAAGTGATGTGTGCGAGGGAATTCGTCAGAACACCGTCTGTGATTGGGAAAAGGCGGAAACCATCCAAAGACGTATCGGTGCAGGGCTGGTTAAACGAAGCGTAGTGCATCCACACATCAGAATAACTGCTGGGAGAAGAAGGTGGTACCCAGGTTCCAACATGAGGCAATGTCAAAGACATGCTGCCTGAAAAGCAGGCTTTCCAAAGAATAAATATAGCATTATTCCATTTTTATTTTTTTAAAAGGTTACAATAAACACTTATGTGCAAATACATGTGCTTGCGTGCACAGAGGGAAAAGGTGTGGACAGGAACAGAAAACCAAACTCTGCGTGTTCTCACTCACAAGTGGGAGTTGAACAATGAGAACACATGGACACAGGGAGGGGAACATCACACACCAGGGCCCGTCGGGGGTGGGGGACAAGGGGAGGGAGAGCGTTAGGACAAATACCTAATGCATGTGGGGCTTAAAAGCTAGATGACGGGTAGATAGGTGCAGTAAACCACCATGGCACATGTATATCTATGTAACAAACCTGCACATTCAGCACATGTATCTCAGAACATAGAATAAAAAATAAAAAGAAATAAAAAAAAAAGGTGTGGAGAGGTATACCCCAACCCTTCCCAGTGTTACCTCTGAGAAGCAAGATCAAGAAAAGCAAATCAAGAGGAAGTTTTGTGTTTTGTTTTCTATATAAATTTTTTTATTTTTATTTTATTTTTTATTTTTGGAAACATAGTCTCACTCCATTGTGCAGGCTGGAGTCCAGGGACACAATCTCGGCTCACTGCAACCTCCTCCTCACTGCAACCTGCTCCTCACTGCAACCTGCTCCTCACTGCAACCTCCTCCTCACTGCAACCACCTCCTCACTGCAACCTGCTCCTCACTGCAACCTGCTCCTCACTGCAACCTCCTCCTCACTGCAACCTCCTCCTCACTGCAACCACCTCCTCACTGCAACCTGCTCCTCACTGCAACCTCCTCCTCACTGCAACCACCTCCTCACTGCAACCTGCTCCTCACTGCAACCTGCTCCTCACTGCAACCTCCTCCTCACTGCAACCTGCTCCTTCTGGGTTCAAGTGATTCTCTTGCCTCAGCCTCTCAAATAACTATGATTAAAGGCACATACCACCAAGCCCGGCTAAATTTGTATTTTTTGTAGATACAGGGTTTCACTATTTGGCCACCTGGTCTCAAATTCCTGGCCTGCCCGCCTTGGCCTCCAAAAGTGCTGGGATTACAGGTGTGAACCACCATGCCTGGCCTGCATTGCTTGAATTCCCAGACCACATGGACCCTCTCATCTGGCCCAATTGCAAGAGTCCAAGGCAGGAAAGGCAGAAGGCAGGGGCTTACCCCTCCATCAGGACAACATAGAACAGAGTCAAAAAAGAAAAACATGAATGGATCAGTCAAGAGGGCTGTGCACGTACCCTCCCAGGCATCTACACCTTGCAACTTAAGCCGACAGGCTTTCAAGCCACAGAGTCTTCCTCCCCAGAGACTAGCAAGGACACAAGCCCTGGCCAGGCCCCTCCAGGAGGATGGTCTGAGGGACAAGGTGGGGTGCACAGTCGGGGTGGCAGGAGGAAAGGGGGACATGAAGACAAGGAAACCAGGGCACCCCATGCTTCCTGAAGGCCCCCAGAACAGGGCGCTACACAGAGCCCCTGCTTACCTGTTTCTACAACAGCCTGGACACAAGGAAAAGGAAAACAAGGAAAATACAAAAAGCCCCGCCTCACCTGGAGCAGGATAAATAAAGGTGTGTGACTTTGTCTTCATGTCCTTTGGAATTGGAAATCCAAGCTTCCTCTCCTCTGCCTTTAAGGCCCTGGCTGCTGCCCCACAGCTCCCTTCTCTTCCCTCCTCCTCCTGTCCTGACTCTTTTTTTTTTTTTTTTTTTTTTTTTTGAGATGGAATCTTGCTCTGTTGCCCAGGCTGGAGAACAGTGGCACAATCTCAGCTCACTGCAACCTCCACCTTCCGGGTTCAAGCAATTCTCGTGGCTCAGCTTCCCGAGTAGCTGGGATTATAGGTGTCACCACGTCTGGCTAATTATTGTATTTTTCGTAGAGACAGGTTTTCACCATGTTGGCCAGTCTGGTCTCAAACTCCTGGCCTCAGGTGATCCGCCAACCTCGGCCTCCCAAAGTGCTGGGATTACAGGTGTGAGCCACAATGCCTGGCCCTCTTGTCCTAACTCTGCCATCTCTTTGCAGTCTCCCCCAAGCAGCTTTTCCTGGGCCTGCCCTGCCCCCCTCCACAGCTGCACTCTCAAACCACCCCCCAATGCCCCCTGGCCCTGGCTCCTGCCCCGGGGCTCTGATCCTCAGCTGGTGAGGTCTAGAGGGTCAGAGGGAGCCAGACTCCCTAGAGAAGCTAAGGCAGGAGCCCTGTGCTTAGGCAGGAGCTAAGCTAAGCTAAGGCAGGAGCCCTGTGTGTAACCTGCCCCCTTCCAGCTGGGGCTGAATGGAAGGGGGAAAGGCTGCCCCCAGAATACAGGGCTCTCAGAGGCCCTGGGGATCTGTGCTGGCAGTCAGGAGGACTGTCACCTCAGCGCAGTTGCCTGCAAGGAGGGCTGTGCAGGAAGCTGCATGTTGCTCAGAGAACAAAAAAAGGAAATTAAATGCACCATCTGGTTATTAGGATGAGCTTTTGAGGCAGACACTTAAATATGCATGCCTAGACATTATAAAACTTGGGGGAAATGTTAATTTCAATAACGCCAGTTCTTGTGCTCGCAGAAACCATTCTTTTATCTCTCTTCCTAGTAATCTGGGGGCTCCATCCCTCAGAGTGGCAGCGCCAAGACAGCTGGTCTCACTGGGTTTTGTAAGCTGTGCAAGGTGAGATCCCAAGCCCTTGCCTGGAGACCCATCTTAGGAAAATGTTAGAACAGGGCAACAAGTTGCCATTTCCTCCCTCCTTTCTCTTCCCCATACAAAAATCAGAAAGCACCCTAGCCCAGACCTGTGTACATTTCAAGGGTGACTCGACTCATGGCCGCCTGGGAGTCAGGGTGGTACAAAGTCCTCTTAACCTAAGACTGTCGGGGTACAAGGATCAGCATTTTTTTTCCCTTTTTCTTGAGGGCCAGATGGTAAACAGTTCAGCTTTGCAAGCCATAGGTCTCTGTCCCAACTACTCAACTCTCCATTGTAACAGGAAAGCAGCCACAGACAATATGCACTGAAATGGGTGTGGCTGTGTTCCAATAAAACTTTATTTGTATGAACAGGCAGGGGGCTGGTTCTGGCCTGTGGGCTACAGCCTGCCTCCTCTGCTACAGCGTGATCTCCAAGGACCGATCCATCTTGTAGACCAGCAGCTGGCACACAGGAGCTGCTCAGATACTTGAAGGAGGAACGGAGAAGGCAAGCAGCCCCCAGTGCGCAGACGTGAGGGTCTCCCAGCAGCACCATCCTTTGCCATCTCATGCCGAGGGACAAAGCCAGAGCAGGGCTCTCCACCAAGGCTGGGTTCTCCTCCAAGGAAATGTGATAACAGGACAGAAAGCATCGTGGAAGGATAGGGGCTTTGGAGTCCCACAAACCACAGTTTGCAAGACCAGGAGCAACCTGCACTTCCTTGCACACACCCTGGGTGGGTGCTGGAGCATCTAGACTTAGAGTGAATCTTTTCCCCCTCCTCCCCCAACTGGCCTCCATTACACTTCCATCAACAATGTGGTGTATGTACACAATGGAATACTATTCAGCCTTCAAAAAGAAGGAAATCCTGCCATTTGAGACAACATGGATGAACCTGGAGGATATTATGTTAAGTGAAATAAGCCAAGCACGGAACGACAAATACCACATGATCTCACTTATATGTGGAATCTAAAAAAGTTAAACTCGGCCAGGCATGGTGGCTCATGCCTGTAATCCCAGCACTTTGGGAGGCTGAGGCTGGCAGATTGCTTGAGCCCAGGAGTTCGAGACCAGCCTGCATAATACAGCAAGACCCTGTCTCTACAAAAAAATACAAAAATTAGTGGAGCGTGGTGGTGCATTCCTGTACTCCCAGATACTCAGGAGGCCGAGTTGGGAGGATTGATTGAGCTTGGGAGGTCAAGGCTGCAGTGAGCCCAGATCACAACCCTGCACTACAGCCTGGGCAATAGAATGAGATTGTCTCAAAAAAAAAAAAAAGAAAGAAAAAGAAAAGAAAAAAGTTGAATTCACAGAAGTAGAGTAGAATGATGGTTGCCAGGGTGGGGAAGTGGGCAGATGCCAAAGGACACAGAATGTCATTTTTAAAGAAGAAGAATAAGGTCAGGATATCCATGGGACAACATGGTACCTATAGTTTATAACAACATATCATACACTTGGAAATCACTAAGAGAGTAGATTTTTAAGTGTTCTCACCACAAAAAAATAAGTCTGGGAGGTGATATGTTATTTAGCTTGATTTAGCCATTTCATAATGTATACATACTTCAATCACATCATGTTGTATACCCTCTTGTACATAATTTTTGTCAATTCAATAAATTCAACAACTCCAAAAAACAAGACATTCTCTTTACAAAAATAATTATTAAAAATAAAATTCAGAATTCTATTTTATTTATTTATTTATTTTTGAAACAGAGTCTCACTCTGTCACCCAGGCTGGCTGAAGTGCAGTGGTGCGATCTCGGCTGACTGCAGCCTCTGTCTCCCAGGTTCAAACGACTCTCCTGCCTCAGCCTCCCGAGTAGCTGGGATTACAGGTGTGTGCAATCACACTTGGCTAATTTCTGTATTTTTGGTAGAGACAGTTTCGCCATGTTGGCCAGGCTGGTCTTGAACTCCTGACCTTAGGTGATCTGCCAGCCTCGGCCTCCCAAAGTGCTGGGATTACAGGTGTGAGCCACTGCGCCTGGATAGAATATAAAAGATTCTTTAATTCAACTAAAACATTAAAACATAGATTATTTCTATAAGTGGTAATTGTTCTAACGTGTTTTGGTCAAAATAGTCTCCCTACCCATCCACAATTAAATGGTTAATTGACAATTGATTGGATTTTGATAAAGTTTTCAAATCATGATTGACTTTTCCAATGTACAGTAAAATATGTTTGAAAATATTTCATAAAAATTAATATTTAAAAATGGTCAGGCATGGTGGCTCACGCCTATAATCCTATACTTTGGAGGCCAAGGTGGGCCGATCACTTGAGGTCAGGAGTTTGAGACCAGCCTGGCCAAACCTCATCTCTACTAAAAGTACAAAAGTTAGTCAGGTATGGTGGCACACACCTGCATTCCCAGCTACTTGGGAGGCTGAGGCAGGAGAATCCCTTGAACCTGGGAGGTGGGTTCCCCAGGCTTAGAGCAAAACCCCCATCTTTTCTGTCTCCACTCTCAACCCAGGCAATCGCAGTCATTTCCACAGCCTCAACCACTGTCTACCTGGGATGCCTCCCAAGCCTGAGTCTCCAGCCCAAACCTGTCTTCCTAGCCCCAGACCCATCTGTCCTGGCACACATTGTCCCCAGGGTCCCAAGAAACATCAGCCAATGAGTCCAACGTCGACTTCCTGTCCTTGCCTGACACTGCCAGCCCTGAGATCAGACTTGACCATTCACCTCCAGTACCTGATAGGTCCATCAGTGCTTTGGAACATATCCCACAAACATTCCCCAAACCAGGCACCGGACTCCACACATCAACACCGTCATGTAAGTCACCAGCATCCCTGGCAGGGACCCCTGTCCCAGCCTCCAACTCATCTCCTTCCTGTCCCTTGAGTTCTGTGTCACATTCCAGAGGCCACAAGAAGAAAAATGACCACCTTAATGAAATTAAAAGAATTGAGAAGACATTTCCCTATGGTCCAAAGTCTTTCCAACTGAGAAACACATATCAAGATCCAGCCTGCCAACCCTGCGGCTAAATGTTCCTGAAATAATTAAAGCCCAGGGCAACACAGCCCCCACTCCACAAGTACTCCCAGCACAGTAAGACTTGCTTCTCTGCAGGGGCTTGAAATGTCCAGTGTGTACCCTGCCCCTCTCTGTTGTAGCTAACAGGAATGTGCTCCGTGTCTTCTTCCTGCTCAAAGGACCGTCCACCAACCTGCACAGGCAGCACTTTCGGCCGGGGGGGATGGGAGAACCTCCCACCATTTCCCACTTATGCACTGCATTCCTCAGGAGTCTGCCTCACAAATTACAAGAGTGCCACAGCAGACACACCATGTTCCAGCGGGTGGCCATGTCTTCATGTCAGCTTGAAAGATCATCGCCAGGGAAATACCTATATCTCAGCAGAGACAGCTTCAGCCTGTGTAGTCCAGCTGTGCTCAAATGGAAATCCAGAAACCTGGATGCTGGTCAAAACACCCTGTCTTGGAGAGCCGGTTCTGCAGGTCCCCAGCGTGGGAGTGAACTGGGTGGGCCACCTGCCCTGCCTGCCCACATCCCTGCGTCCTGGAATCCTGGACCCTGAGAACCAGGGGGATGTGGTGGGGAACAGGCAAGTCTTGTGCAGAAAGCCAAGATGCCACCCAAATCCACTCTGCAGTCTAGGTGGGTGATACTCTGGTCTGCACCGTACCAGCGCATGAGGGGATGGAGGACGGAGTCTAGACAAGCCAAAGGTAAAAAGATATTGCCCGAGTATTTTGTGCTTTGTCTGTGTTACAATGCTATGCCCAGCCCAGCGTGGTGGCTCACACCTGTGATCTCAGCACCTTGGGAGGCCGAGGCAGGTGGATCACCTTAGGTCAGGAGTTTGAGACCAGCCTGGCCAATGTGGTGAAACCCCATCTCTACTAAAAATACAAAAATTAGCCGGGTGTGTTGGTGGGCACCTGTAATCCCAGCTACTTGGGAGGCTGAGGCAGGAGAATCACTTGAGCCCAGGAGGTGGAGGTTGCAGTGAGCGGAGATCATGCCACTGCACTCCAGCCTGGGCAACAGAGTAAGACTCCGTCTTAAAAAAATAATAAAATAAATAAATTCTATGTCCAGCATTTTCCATGTACTGTCTTATTATCTCAGTAAATCCCATATAACCTCCCTATGAAAGTGTTATCTCATTTATCTCCATTTATAGATGAGAAAACTGAGGCCCCTGGAGTACTATTAATTTTCCAAGACCACATTGCTCATAAAGGGTACAGCAGGGACCCAAGCTCGACACTCTCACCCTCAAACATTTCCACAAGTGTAGACCAATGGCTCTCAACTGGGGTGGTTTTGCTCACGTACCACTCCCTTGCTCCATGATATTTGAAACCGTCTGGAGACATCTGGGGTAGCCACAGATGGGAGGGTAGAATGGCACCTAGAGGATGGAGACCAGAGATGCTGCTAACCATCCTACAATACACAGAACGGCCCCCCTCCTGACCACCACCACGAATGGTCTGACCCCAAGTGTTGTGACTGTGCCAAAGCTGAGAAACCCAGGTTTCTCCTCAGCAAGAAGGGAAAATACCTGCAACGTGGATGCACCTCTACAGGAGCCCCAGGATGACAATAACCTTCCTGATCTGGCTTCAACCCTGGATGCTTTTACGTGGTGCGTCCATCAGGGATTTCAGGGACTCCAACGAGTTATTACCCTTGAATGCTCGGTTCCGCCTGACAACCCAGAAATCTCTGCCAAGATGCCTGGTCTTGGGGAAGGATCAGCAAATTGTTGAGGTTGATAACCAAATACCTAGGAGAGACTTTTCTCTCCCTCCAGGAGGAGCTGTGGGTCAGACACACCCTGGGATCATTCACAAGCGGTCAATAAAGGTTTGGCGAGGGCCAGGTTTTCTAGGCCTTCTCAATGGGGTGGGTGTTTGTGGATACACAAGAAGCCTGTGAAACTTCTGATATTGGCAGGAAATCAATGCCTCCCACCCTCTACCCTCCACCACCCCCCACCTCCCCCCCATAAACACGTGCCCTGCAGCAGGACTTGGCACTCAGGGGCTCCTGGGGGCCCGATTTACCTGCTAAAATATCCTCTAGCCACCGCCGAATAACGCAACCCCTTGCCACCCAACCACAAGAGCACAGCCTGGGAGCCACTCCAAGGGACATCCAGTCACATTAAAACCTCAGCTATCTAGAGCACCAGGCCTGGTGATGAGAAAGAACATTTTATCCTTAAAAGCATCTGAATGCCCATGCTGCTTCTTGCAGAGAAAAGTCCAAAATAATCTGCTATTAAAGAACGAGGATGGTTTTGACATTTTTACCAAGCTAATGGTCTACGCAGACAAAATCTCATAAAAGGGCACTCTGTTCTTCTTGATCCACTCAGACATGGCCTGTGAGTGAAGAAACGGGCTCTCCTCCTCAAAGAAATCACTGCTGATCCTCACACCAGCCTGACACTGCTTCATGGGTTCTTCAAAGAGAGTATTCCCATAGAAACTAAAAGGGAAGAGGAATGTGTCTGGCGGGCATTGTGGGCAGCAGTGGGCTTTGGGCCAAATTTTAAGTTTGAAAATCCAGATTCCCTCTTTTCGAGGGGCCGCCAGACTGAGCAGATACAGACACCATGAAAAGAGGGTGCCATGTTCAGATTCAGGAAACAAGGATGGTTTCTGTTCAGTTCCTGCATCATCCTTCAGGTCATGCGATTCCCATTTCCCTCTGTGGACCAAGAAATTCAGTGGGGTTTCTGCCTTTTAAATATTTCATTATCAATATGTCATCCTTTTAGCCTCCAGAAAGCATTTTAACATGGAGATTCTGGCTTAAAACACTTGTGGGTCTGTCTCTCTCTCTCTCTTCCTTGAAACAGGGTCTCACTTTGTCACCTACACTGGAGTGCAGTGGCATGATCCCAGCTCACTGCAGCCGGACCTTCCAGGCTCTAGCAATCCTCCCACCTCAGCCTCCCAAGTACTTGGGACTACAGGCACACACCACCATACCTGGCTTTTTTTTTTTTTTGGTAGCTATGAGGCTTCACCACGTTGCCCAGGCTGGTCTTAAACTCCTGAGCTCAAGCGATCCTCCCCCTTCGGCCTCTCAAAGTGCTGGGATTATTGGCTTGAGCCACCACGCCCGGCCAAGAACCTTGTCTCTTGTGATGCACCCCAGAACAAAACATCACTGCAAAAACACACCAAGGCATGAGTTTCAGTCCTAAGTCCCATTTATCCACCATACACTATGTGCCAGGCACAATGCTAAGTGCTTCTATGGACGAGCTTCCCTTAATCTTAGCAGTAACAACCCCAGGCAATGGGGCCTGTTGACCGATCCATTTGCCACTGAAGACAGTAAGGCTCAGAGAGGGTAAGTGGCTTGTGCCATGTCAGCCAGCTAAGGAGGGGCAGAACCAGGGTGCAAACCCCAGCCTCCTGGCTCCAGACTCGCGTTCCCAAGGTCCCACTACACTTGGTCACTCCACTGCATTCTTGTATCCTGGTCTTTGGCAGAGTCCACGTAAAAGAGGGAGGTAGAGGGAGTGAGAGTGACTTCATGCAATAAAGTGTCCGGGCGTTACACTGCCACCGTAATTGTGTCCCCGACCAGGACCTCTCCCTTCTCATCCTTTCCGTGATTGGCCCTGGAAAACCTTCCAGAGAACTGTACTCCTTCTCCTGGGATCTCAGAGAAAATTCACCTGAGTTCAGTGTCCAGGTGACCCAAGCTCTGAATGCAGTAAAGTGCAGGGGGAGATGAGGATGTCACCATGAGCAAGCCTCCCAAACAGCATCCGGGAGCAACCCCAAGACTGGGCAGGGAGGGCTCTGATGCCGCCCACGGCGAAGAGGGCTGCCCGTGCTGCTTAAATGGGTTCAGAATGAAGGCCGCCCTCTCTCCCATGTGGGGCTCATTCACCACGAATCAAATGATTAAGACAAGCTCAGCTGAGCAAATGGTCAAACATAAAAACATGTGGAAGGAACAAAGAGGTCAACCGCATTATCCATCAAAAACCGTCAAGGTGGCGGCCCTCACTGAGGGGTACAGCTCTCCAGCGGGCCCTCATCTGCCCTCCAAACCCACGTGCCTCCCCAGTGGAAGGCCAGCAAAGCCACACAGGAAGAGTTGGTGTAGGAAAGCAGAAAGTGAACCCCAGGAGGCCAGGCTGGCCACGGAACCCCATCGCACACACACAGGCCCGGTGACTCAGGGGCCCACGTGTGCAGGACACTGAGAGCTCACAGGGACAGTGCCCCGGGGGATGCAAGGAACTTTCCCTCTCTGTCCCTCTCTGTAGGAATGGAAAGAGGAGAGCGATTTCTGGGATGGAAGCCATCTGCCTCCTCTCAACTCCCGCTGCCCAACCAGAAAGGGAAGAAAAACAGGAAGATGCGGGGCAGGTGAGGAGCTGGGTGAGCGCTGCCAGCCCGCAGCCCAGCAGAGCAGGGCTTGGCCAAGCCTGGCGCCAGGGACTTCCCCCTACCCCCGCCACAAGCCCCTCGCCAGGTGAGAGGCACCGGCAGAGTCCCAGACAGATGCCCCAGACAGGATGCCCAGCGCAACCCCCGCCCCTTCCCCTGCTGGGGGCCCCCAGGACGCGGGGCTCCCCCTCCCCTTTTGGCTAGCCGCAGAGTCCAGTGGGTCTCCCGGCCAGGGACGTCGTGAGAGAATCAGGAAGTCGAAGCCACACAGCCGAGAAGGGGCAGCTGGCGTCTCGGAGGCCGTCACGAGCTGTCACTCCGCGCCCGCCGGAGTTGCCGCTCAGTTACCAACTTCAACCCGGGGCCCGCCACGGAGCCTCCCGCCGCCCCTACCCCGCGTCCCCGGCACCCCGGCACCCCCGGACCCCCGCGCCCGCGTCACTTACTCCTCTGCCGTCGCCACCTGTCTGGGTGCCGGTCTCCTCCCTGCCCGGCCGCGGCGCGTCCTCTCCGTCCTCGCAGTCCTCGGGCTGTGCGCTTCCCCCCTCCAGCAACAGCCGCAGCCTCTTCTCCCCGGGAGGGACGTCGTCCTCCTCCCTCCTGGGCCGGCCATCCCTGCCTCGGGGATTGCCAGTGGCTTCGGAGCTGCCGGAAGGGCTGGCCATGGCTCTGGGGGCTCTGCCTGCACTTGGGGAAGAGGAAGGACCCGGCGCGAGCGGCCTCTCGGCGGAGCTGGGGCGTCTGAGCGCGGGCTCGGAGGGTCCGCGCGGCGCGGAGCTGGGCAACCGGGCCGGCGCGGCTCCTCCGCGGGCCGCTCCTGGCTCTCTGGCGCCCTCTGCTGGCC
Organism: Pan troglodytes; assembly: GCF_028858775.2. NCBI lineage: Eukaryota > Metazoa > Chordata > Mammalia > Primates > Hominidae > Pan > Pan troglodytes. The sequence goes on along the minus strand of NC_086015.1, from coordinate 129,027,119 downwards.
GCTCGCGCGCACCGCGGACACGCCGGGCCGGGGCCTGCGCCACGCTCACCTGCCCCGGCCTAGGCGGTCGCTGTCCCCTGCCCGTAGCCAGGCCCGCTCCGGCCAGGCCCTCCACCTCCGCCCCGCCCCAGCCAGGTTGCACCCCGAAGGTCTCCCTGCCCAAGGAGGAGAGAAGAGAAGGGACGCCCCGAGAGGGTGGACATCAGCCAGAGCCACCTTGTCTTTGCTCTTACCCTGTGTCTTGCATGATTTGGAGGTGGTGGGAAAACCGAGGCTGCTCAAAACTCGTGGAGAATTCCGCCTGCAGGATGACATGAATGCACCTTCGCATCGCTTACCAACAGATCTTTTTTGAGCATCTCTGTGGACCGGGCGTGGTGATGGGGGAGGGGATATTGTGGTGGACATGACAGGCATTGCCTTCACCCAGTGGGGCTCAGCGCTGTGTGAGGAGGCATTGAGAACGGACATTGTCGATTGGGCAAAAGGAGGCCAAGGAGAAGTGCTGGGTGCATGGGAACTGAAAAAGATAGGAGGCTCAGCAGGTCTTGGAGCTGGGAGAGGGACAGCAGCAGCGGCTGTTCCAAAGGAAGCAACAGCTGAGAGACTTCTCAGAGAGTTGTTCTCAGCCCAGTGGAGCATGTTCGGGCAGAGGGAACAGCGTGTGCAAAAGCCCAGAGGCTGGGAAAGAAGCAGAAGGAGGACTGTGGGGCTGGAGCGAGGTGGGCGAGGGGAGAGAGGTGTGGTGGGCAGACAGATTGCCTGGGACCCAGCCGTGCAGGGACAGAGGAGATAGGGGATCCTTGCAGGCCCCCAGCCAGGGCTCAGGCACAGAGACAATGCAGGTGGGCAAAGAGAGGAGAGGTGGAGAAATATTTTGGAGGCATGCCCTGATGAATGAGCCCAGGATGCACTCTTAGTGTCAGTGTGGAGCTCCTTCTTTGGCTGTGTGATCAGCTGAACCCAGGGGTATTTTCTGGACATCGAGGTGCTACACCAAGAGTCCAGGACAGGCTAAGTGAGCACCAGCAACTCCTGGCCTACCTCAAAAGCAGGAGAGACAGGGGAGACTGGGGAGGCCAGGAAGGAAGGGGAAGCCAGGAAGGCAGGAGAGGTCAGGGAAGCAGAGGAGGCCCGGGAGGCAGTGGAGGCAGGAGAGGCTAGGGAGGCTGTGTCCTTCCCATGATTCTGCCCAGGATCCTAGGCCCCTGTACTCCCTGAGCTTCCCCACCCCAAGCGCTGGAACCATGTTGCACAATGGTCTCTCCACTAAGCTCCTGATGGTGGCCCCTACCCTGCTGTGCTCCCTATTTCAACCCTAACAGCTCTCACAGTGGGCAGCACATAGTAGGTACTCAGGAAACACTGGTGGGAGAGCACATGGGTCTGCTCAGCACCTTCCTCTCTCCTCCAGCTCTCCCCTGTCATGAAATAATTCTGATAACGACACATGGGCTTTGAGACCCTCTTCTATTACTTTCCGTATGCTTATCCATCTATACCTCACAGCAGCCCTGGGGGTGGGTGCTATTAGGATGCCCATTTTACAGAGGAGGAGACTGAGGTATAAAGAGGGTAAGTGACATAGGCACACTACAGGGGCCGGGGCCAAGTGATTTCAGCACTCAATCCCCAAAGGCAAGGTGGACGCAGTTACCATAAAAGACAGCAGAGTCAAAGCTGCAACCAGAATAGCCTGACTCGGAGAGACCTATGGTGCCAGCTGATCGTGGCATTCCTAGAAGTGAAATAGATAAGAAGCCTGCCACATTTTTACTGGATCTGTGTTTGCAGAAGAGTTCTAGGTCAGGTGAGTAGAAGTCTAATCTGAATCATAAAAACAGAGTCACAGTCCCCAGTCAATTCCCAGACATAAGCCAGTTCACAGACCCGGAGTCCCTTGTCTGAATGGGAAGCCAGGTCCCCTCCAGAAAGGACTCTGCTCCACTGCCAAAAATTTATACTGTCAATTTTTCTCCCAGCCTGCCCCCGAAGGAATACACAGCCTTTTACCAGGATGACTGAACAGGGGAAAAGGAACTAATGAGACCTGTGCAGGATCACTGGACACAGGCTCTGAACTGGCACTAGGGCGAGACTAGGGTCTACCAGTCAGAATAGGCATTTTGGAGGTCAGGTGAATGTTGGTGCAAGTTCATGTCATGGTAGATCCATTGGGTCCCCAAATCCATCCTCTGGTTATATACAAAGTGGCCATGCTGAGATTCAAATTCGGGGCATCCAACATAGAAGCTGTGCTCTTACTCATGAAACATTCTGACACTAGTAACCTATTTAAAAATGCAAACACCTCCTGGGGCTAGCCAGAGTCCTCCAAAAAGTCACGTAAATTGGTTCTGTCAAGGATTTCCTCCTACGCCCTGCTGAGAGCCAGTTGCAAGGAGAGACTAGGGAAGGGCATTGGGTAACTTTGTTGCTAAAAGCTCTTTTGGATAAAGATGTTTGGGAAAAGAAGCAAATAGAGTTCAGCAGAAGAGGTAAGAAAGTAAGTTTATGTTTGGCCAGGCACGGTGGCTCACACCTGTAATCCCAGGACTCTGGGAGGCCGAGGTGGGCAGATCACGAGGTCAAGAGATCGGACCATCCTGGCCAACATGGTGAAGCCCCATCTCTACTAAAAATTCAAAAATTAGCTGGCCATGATGGCACATGCCTGTAGTCCCAGCTACTCGGGAGCCTGAGGCAGGAGAATCACTTGAACCCAGGAGGCAGAGGTTGCAGTGGGCCGAGATCATGCCACTGCATTCCAACCTGGCAACAGAACAAGACTCCGTCTCATAAAACAAACCAAAACAAACAAACAACCAAAAAAGCAAGCTTATTTTTAAGCCTGAACAAGTGTAGTGGTTTAGGGGTTCTGCAAATATGGCCCCAAGCAGGCTACAAGATGTTGTGGCAGCAACACTTACACCCAGTCACTCCTGGCTGGCTGAGCCACTTTTCAAAACACCCTTGCACAGCTGTGCAGAGCGGCTGGCTCCACTGGCAGCCGGCAGAGCCATAACTCACACTGTCACCACTCCCCTCGAACCCTTTCAGTAAGCACTTTATTTATTTATTTATTTATTTATTTATTTTTGAGATGGAGTCTTGCTCCGTCATCCAGGCTGGAGTGCAGTGGTGCAATCTCGGCTCACTGCAAGCTCCGCCTCCCAGGTTCATGCCGTTCTCCTGCCTCAGCCTCCCAAGTAGCTGGGACTACAGGCGCCCCCCACCATGCCCGGCTAATTTTTTGTATTTTTAGTAGAGACGGGGTTTCACCGTGTTAGCCAGGATGGTCTCAATTTCCTGACCTTGTGATCCGCCCGCCTCGGCCTCCCAAACTGCTGGGATTACAGGCTTGAGCCACCGCGCCAGGCCTGGTAAACACTTTTAATCAATGCAACAGGAATAAACATTTGCTGCAGAGTGGCAATGTGCAGGGAGGAACATGGTTCCACTCAGGCTCAGAAAGCAAAACCTCCTGGCTGTTTGCATCTATGCGAGAGCTCGCAGGAAAAGCCCTCTGTGTGGCTGCCAGCCTCACACACTCCCCTCAAGGGGTGAGTTTCTCTTTCCATGTTAATCTGTGCCCTGACGTGCCATCTGTTAACCACCACACAATTCTTAGTTGACATTTCAAAGCATCTTTACCCTGTGAATGGTCACCAGCCCTGCCCTGCAAGCCCCCAGGTGACATTGAACTTAAATGAGAGAGAAAACAGGTTTCGGGGTGGATTTCAGTTCAGCATCTTGGAGTCTCTGTGTGGACATGAAATCTGTCTCCCCAGCTGTGGGCTGCTTCCTTGTTTGTCATCTGGTTTGGTTCTTGGGGACTTGGAAACTCGTGGGCACCTTTGCAATTTGTCAAGAAGCTGCATGGCCCTTCCAACAAAAGCAAGCAATAGGAACAGAAGCCCAAGGCTTCAGATCAAGGTGCGACTTAAAGCAGCCTCAGTGTAAAAGCAAACAGGAATCAGAGGGATGTCTAAGGCAGAGTCTAGTCCCCAGGGCAGTTATAAGGCAAAGAGAAAGAGAGAGAGATAGACAGAGACAGAGACAGAAAGACAGAGAGAGATGGGAGGAGACATGAGGCACCCAGGCCTCTGCATCAAAATCCCTACAAGAGGGGCTTCCTAAAAATGCAGGAGGCTGAGGTGGGCGCACACAGAAGTTCAAGACTAGCCTGGGCAACATAGCAAGACCTTGTCTTTACAAAAAATACAAAAATCAGCCAGGTGTGGTGGTGTATGCCTGTGGTCCCAGCTACTCAGGAGGCTGAGGTGGAAGGATGGCTTGAGCCCAGGAGGTAGAGACTGCAGTGAACCGAGATGGCACCACTGCACTCCAGCCTGGGCAATAGAGTGAGACTTCATCTCAAAAAAATTTTAAAAAATTTTAAAAAAGGATCACCCTGGCTACTTGAATGGATGATAAGAAGGTAAGAGCAGAAGCAAGGAGACCAGCAGTGAGATTCTGCAGGTGGGGGTCCACAGTGGCTCAGACCAGGCTGGCGCTGAAGATGGGCTGGATTCTGTATATATTTTGATGATGAAGCAACTCACTGACTCTTGAAGAGTGGGCTCTAGGAGACTGTATTTTTAATAAGCTCTCAGAGGAGTCTAATGCAGGCTGAAGTTGAAGAACTCCTGATTTAGGTGAAGCTTCTGTTTCATCCTTGGGGAAGTACCTACTGACTTTTCTCCAAGCCACCTCAAAAGAGGCGCTAGACAAGATGTGCTCCAATGTCTGAACAAGTATGCACAGCTCTAGAGCCGACCTCAGGACACTGAGTCAAAGGTTAGGAGTGCAACAGTGAACAACCACCATCCTCTTTTCACTTTGCACTTAATGAGAGAAATAAAAAGCAAAAAAAAAAAATCATTTTCAACTCAGAATGGTAAGAGTTATGGTGACAGTATGCCTGGGGCAGTGGGAGCACAAAGAAGGGGCACCCAATCGGCCAGGTGCAGTTGTTCATGCCTGTAATCCCAGCACTTTGGGAGGCCAAGGTGGGTGGATCACTTGAGGCCAGGAGTTTGAAAACAGCCTGGCCAACATGGTGAAATCCTGTCTTTACTAAAAATACAAAAAAATTAGCCGGGTGTGGTGGCGGGCACCTGTAATTCCAGATACTCAGAAGGCTGAGGTGGGAGAATTGCTTGAACCCAGGAGGCGGAGATTGCAGTGAGCCAAGATCGCACCACTGCACTCCAGCCTGGATGGCCAGAGCGAGACTCTGTCAAAAAAAAAAAAAAAAAAAAAAGCCAGGAGATGGGTGGGCATGCAATCTCTATCAGATGGTCAGAAATCCTTCTCCACCACAGGACTCCTCAGCTGAAGACTAGAAAATGGTAGGAATTAGCCAGGTCGATAGGAGAGGTGTGGAAGATCATTCCCAGCAGAGGGAAGAGCATGTGCAAAAATCGAGACGTGAGAGGGTGAGGAGCTGAGAGATGTTCATATAATTCTAAAAAGTGACTAATGTAGAGGTAAGTTGGAGCCAAATCTTAAAGGCTCTTTGTCATGTTTATCCTGTAGACAAAGGGAGACAGTAGATGTTTTTAGGCAGGGGAGTAATGATCCACTTTGTGCTATAAAAAGAGCAGTCTGGCTGGAGGAGAGTGGGAGGTGAGTAGACCAGGTAGGAGGCTGCAATGCAACAAGTGAGACAAGATGGTTGGCTGGACCAAGGCTGTGGCAGTGAGGATGGAGAGGAGACAGTAGACTAACTTGACTGAGAAAGAGGGAGGAATGCAGGATGAGGCCCAGGTGTTTTGGAAGCTGGGTGGATGGTGGTGTGAATCTGACGTGGTGAGCCCAGGCAGAAGAGGAAATCAGGAGAGGAAAGGTAAGATGAGGTCAATGCAAGACAGACAGCCAAGTGGAGATAACAACTGGGCAGTTGGATTCATCAGCCTGGAGTTATACAGAGAGCTCTGTAATGGAAATAAAGAGGAAAGGACTTTGGGAATAGGTGAATCCTCCCTGAATAATGTGTAGAGAAAGGAGAATAGAATACAGGGGACAGAAAAAGGGAAGAGATTTCTTATTAAAACCAACCATCCATCAGACATCTTCCAATAAAACACTTGTTAGAGGTTTCCTCAGTGTGAGTTATTCAGGACCAGAGCTAAAGGCCATATTCCCAAAGAAATCACTGCTGGGAAGGTCTTCATGAAAACATCTAATGCTGCTTTTGAAACAACAACAACAACAAAAAGGCTTTAGCTACTGCACAGACTCTGGAGCAATTTTTCGGCAAGAGTCTATCAAAAACGAATGTGATCTGACTCAAGGAGGTGTCATATCTAGTGTAAAAATCCAATTCCAATGTCCATAAGAGCCTTTCTACCAGGTACAAGACCCTAATCCAGTTGAAGTGATCTTCTATTGATTAATAGACTGGGAATACACAGGTTGTTGGTTTTTGAGATTTCCCTCCCTGTGCCTTCACGCCAGCTGTGAAAGAGTCAAAAGGCTCCCAACTGTCAAAATAAAAATGACACTTGGTCACAGAGGAAACAGATTATAGATCAATCACATTGATGGCTTTTTAACTATGAGAAGCCATTAATGTTACTGAATAAGCAAATCTGTTTTCATAACCAGATTTTTATAGGCTACTGGGAATAAAGTTTTTCCTAAGTGGGTGATTTGTACAACGATAGCCTTTGGGTCTCTGACGGAACAGCTCTGATGAGGAAATGTTCCTTTAATTATGTGGAAGGCCAATTACCACGTTATAGCCACATTATTTTGCAGATTGCATATAATTTCACCACTTCCATAGCTTCAGCACTATAATTCTGGAGAAAATTCAGGCACCAAGAAGACACTTGAGGCACATTATGCTGGAGACAAAGATGTTTTAGCGAATTCAATTTAAGCTTCAACATTAAAGCTATTTTGTTGAATAAAACATAATGCAATAATGACCTTGTGTATGTCAACTGTATAGTGGAGGTAATAATAGCTAGAGAGAGCATGTCCCATCTCCTCTTTTTAATGCTCATTCGAGTAATACATAATGCTATAGAGAGAACCTTTCTCTAATATGTGCTTCATCTCAGGCTAAGCATGTTTTGTGCAACTGTGCTTCATGAAAAAAAAATGTAAAGGATCTAATTTGGGAGCCATTCACAAAAGTGCTACCACTTGATTTTTTTTATACTCTGAGATTTCTTATTCCCCGTGCCTACCAGGAATGGACTTTCTGGAGAAGCTCAGATTAATCACTCCTTATAAGAGGTGACAGCGTGCTGGCAGCCCTCACAGCCCTCGCTCACTCTCAGCTACTCCTCTGCCTGGGCTCCCACTTTGGTGGCACTTGAGGAGCCCTTCAGCCCATGGGTGCACAGTGGGAGCCCCTTTCTGGGCTGGCCAAGGTCGGAGCTGGCTCCCTCAGCTTGAAGGGAGGTGTGGAGGGAGAGGTGTGAGCCGGAACCAGGGCTATGCGTGCTGCTTGCCTGCTGGCTGGAGTTCTGGGTGGGTGTGGGCTTGGCAGCCCTGCACTAGGAGCTGCCGGCCGGCCTTGCCGGCCTGGGCAGTGAGGGGCTTAGCACCTGAGCCAGCAGCTGCTGTGCTCGACTTCTCACTGGGCCTTAGCTGCCGCCCCGTGGGGCAGGGCTTGAGACCTGCAGGCCACCGTGCCTGAGCCTCCCCCCTCCATGGGCTCCTGTGCAGCCCAAGCCTCCCTGACGAGCACCACCTCCTGCTCCATAGCGCCCAGTCCCATCGACCACCCAAGGGCTGAGAAGTGTGGGTGCATGAAGAGGGACTGGCAGGCAGCTCCACCTGTGGCTCCTGTGCAGGATCCACTGGGTGAAGCCAGCTGGGCTCCTGAGTCTGGTGGGGACTTGTAGAACCTTTATGTCTAGCTAAGGGATTGTAAATACACCAATCAGCACTCTGTATCTAGCTCAAGGTTTGTAAACACACCAATCAGCACCCTGTGTCTAGCTCAGGGTTTGTGAATGCACCAATTGACACTCTGTATCTAGCTACTCTGGTGGGGACTTGGAGAACCTTTGTGTGGAGAATCTGTATCTAGCTAATCTAGTGGGGACTTGGGGAGGCTTTGTGTCTAGCTCAGGGATTGTAAACACACCAATCAGTGCCCTGTCAAAACAGACCACTCAGGCTCTCTGTAAAATGGACCAATCAGCAGGATGTGGGTGGGGCCAGGTAAAAGAATAAAAGCAGGCTGCCCGAGCCAGCAGTGGCAACCTGCTAGGGTCCCCTTCCACACTGTGGAAGCTTTGTTCTTTTGCTCTTTGCAATAAATCTTGTTGCTACTCACTCTTTGGGTCCACACTGCCTTTATGAGCTGTAACACTCACCGAGAAGATCTGCAGCTTCACTCCTGAAGCCAGCGAGACCATGAACCCACTGGGAGAAATGAACAACCCCAGACGTGCAGTCTTAAGAGCTGTAAAACTCACCGTGAAGGTCTGCAGCTTCACTCCTGAGCCAGCGAGACCACGAACCCCACCAGAAGGAATAAGCTTCAAACACATCCGAACATCAGAAGGAACAAACTCCAGACATGCCACCTTTAAGAACTGTAACACTCACCAGGAGGGTCCGCGGCTTCATTCTTGAAGTCAGTGAGACCAAGAACCCACCAATTCCGGACACACTTATACACTTGGCACTGGGAGGTCTGTATGGAGCAAGTGAAGAAATCAGCAGAGTGAAGATAGAGGGAGAACAACATGATGGGGGAAAGGCAAAGTTACTGCCATGTTGGTTTCAATTCTGCCACTCATGAGTGAGACCCATGACCTCCTCTCTCTAGGACTCTGTTGTTCTTATCTGTAGAGTGGAGGAATAGAAGAGCCTTTTAAAGTATTAACATTTCCTGACCTATCTGTAAAACACTTTCATTCAAACTGATGGGAATCTTGACTACTTTGCCAAGAGGACATAATAATCATCAAGCTGAATGCACCAAACAACATTGCCTGAAACTATCTAAGCAAAAACTGAGAAAGTTACACAGGACAGACAAACCTCCTATAAGAGTAAGAACTCTTTAGCACATGCTTAGTGTGTCAAAAACAATGCTATGTTCACACCATTCCTCTTCCTGGACATGCAGAAAGACCACATTTCCCAGCCTCACTTGCAGTTAGTTTGGAACCATGTGACTGCATTTCCACCAATAGGAATGTAAGAAATCCCTTCTGGGCCAAGGTTTTCAAAGGCAAGTGTGAGCTATGTTCCCTCTCTTCCTATCCATATGGCTACAAGTGAAAAATTCTGAGATGGCAGAATTAAAAGATGGAAACCTCCAGAGTCTCTGAATCACTGTTGGACAAGGGCCCCCAAGGAGAACCCCTGCCCTGCACCAGACTATGCTATGGGTGCCAACCCAGTGAGAGTTCAGGGTTTATTCATCTCAGCAGCAGTCTATTGTTACACTGACTAACATCCTAAGGTTTGAGAGATCTCGCATATTGTTAATTGAAGCTAGATTTCAATTACACTGAGAACCTTATCTATTTAAAAATAAAAACTCTCCTAAAAAAACAAATAATCCACATTCCTTTTAACCACATGTGGCAAATTTGCAAAAAAAAAAAAAAAAAAAAAAAAAAAAAAAACTGGCCACATATTAGGCCATAAAGAAGTCTCAACAAAATCCACTATATGATTGACATTGTCCAGACCACATTTTCCTGACCATAATGCAACAAAATTAGAAGTCAACAGCAAGAAGATAGCTAAACACAAGCATACATTTGGAAAATTAAAAATATCCTTTCATGAGTTAAATGAAAAATCACAATAGAAATTACTAAACATTTACAACTGAACGAAAACACAACTTTATATATATATATATATATACATATATATATGTATATTTTTTTGTGAGTCTTCCAACTTTGTTCTTCTTTTACAAGGTTATTTGGGAAATTCTGGGTCTCCTGCAGTTCCTCATACAGTTTCATGCTGTTTGTCAATTTCTGTGGCTGGGATGAACTTATTGTAGTTCTCATAGACCAGGGTTTGCATGTCGCTGTCTAGAGCCCGGATCTGCTGCACCATGTCCGTCTCACTGTCCATCAGCTGGGCCAGAGGGCACTCTCTAGGCAGCTTGTCTAGGTAAACTTCCGGGTCAAAGTGTTCCCCCTTCAGATCAGTGGGGTCCAGGGGGTCGGGCCCCGCAGGGAGTCCCACAGCCTCCCCTTCCAAGAGGCCGTTGTAAAGCTTTAGCATCCTGTGCGCCTTCCGCTGACGCTCCGTGAGCCACCCCATCGGACCCTTCTGGGGAGTCCCCAGGTCTACACTCCGGGCTAGGCCCAGTGACAGCTGCCGCCGCCATAGGTCCAACTGCAGCCCACGGGCGTAATTTTTTTTTTTTAAGTTGGATACATGGAGCTACTTGGCTTTTGCTTTCATCACATCGTTGAGGAAAGAGGTGGTTGCTTATGGTACCCCTGTTTTTACTGCAACCTGTAATGGATGAGAACCTCCCTGTTGCAGAGAGCAAAACACTGAAATAAATTGTGCTGTAACACAGCCCTGTGTTGGGGGATTGGGAGTGATCATGCAAACGCTTGCAAATTTGCACAGTGACAGAGACAATCGTTTGGGCAGCTGTTCACTATATGAAAAGGCAATTGACCAAAAGTCAGTTACTGAGCTATCTCAATACTTTCATTTTATTTTAAATTTTGGCAGCAGGGTACAATTAAAGGAGAGAAAGAAAACAAAGTGATAAGTGTAAGATAATGTACACACATGTGTAAAAGAAAATGACAAGACAGGATGACTGTTGGTCTCTTAGTTAGTTCCTTGGGCTCTATGTCTCCTTCCTCAGAGAACCCCGTTTTCCTTTGTCCAGATTTGTTTGGGTGGATAATCCAGGCATCTGCTCCCCCATGATGGAAGCCAAAGACGTCCCTGGAGCCGCCTCCCGCTGCACCCTTTCCTGAACTGCCCACATGGACACAACTCAGCTGATTAGACTTCCTCTCAGAACTTTAGTCTTGAGCAAAGGGATTAAAGGGTGAAGTGACTGAAGGTATGCCCTTCCAAAGTGGTACGTGAGATAATGGCTAAAGTTTGCCAAGCCCATCCAAGCACATTTTTTCGTAATTTTTATTTATTTATTTTTTTAAGACAGAGTCTTGCTCTGTTGCCCAGGCTGGAGTGCAGTGGCGTGATCTCAGTTCACTGCAACCTCTGTCTCCTGGCTTCAAAGGAGTCTCCTGCCTCAGCCTCCCCAATAGCTGGGATTACAGGCATACGCCACCATGCCTGGCTAATTTTTTTCTTTTTTTTTGTATTTTTAGTAGAGACAGTGTTTCACCATGTTGGCCAGGCTGGTCTTGAATTCCTGACCTTGTGATTCGCCTGCCTCAGCCTCCCGAAAGGCTGGGATTACACGGGTGAGCCACCGCGCTCAGCTTCCAAAAGTTTTAAGCAGAGCTCAGAGGTCTTAACCACAGGCACATTGGAGGAGCATTTTTGAAACGCTTTCGAGCTTCCTCAATAGGAATGGAAGCCAAACGCCGAATTGATGACTCCTTTGAGGAAGTCGAGAGCTGTAAGGAAAGCCAGGAACAGGGGCAAGGGAGAGGTGCGTCCCGAATGATCCTGTGACAATTCCTTCTGGAATCCTTGATGTGATCTCAGCTGCCCCTTCTAAACATGACACAGTGATTGTGGCACCCACTGGTCTAGCTGTGGTCTACAAGGAACACCCAAAGGGAAGGGCACAGTGAGCAGGGGCATTGGCCTGAGTGACAAGTATTTGAGAGGGCAGGTTGGATGCAGCCAGAGGACTGGCCAAATGCCATGTGTCTGAACGTGGACTGCCTGTTTCAAATTGGACTTCACCCTTTTTGAATTCGTGATCTGATACAAGCTACATGAAAATCCGTTGCGCCTTTTCTAGTCTGTAAAATCATCATGAAATGTGCACTAATAACGTGGAGACTATGCAGATGAAATGAAACAAGCTGCATAGAGCACAGAGCTCAGAGCCAGGCCTTCAGGAAGCCCTCAGTAAGGGTTCATGATGCCATGGGGTCTATCATCATCCTCTTTATCATCATCATCACCTTCATAATCTCTTTGTTGTTCTTAGGGAATAGTTTAGAGGGACTGATTCCCTGCTATCATGGGTGAGATGTCTATGAAAAGGACAACCAGTGGGGGAGGAAAGCAAAATTTTGATTAAGATTTCTGAGACCCCCAGCACAACCAGGAACAGAAACCCCAGTCTGCTGAGCACAGAGTTTCCATATTGCTCTCCTCACATCTGCCCACCGCACTCTCCTGTTTGTCCTGAGGATGAGGAAACAAACAAGGCTCCCGACCGTACCTCAGCACTCACTTGAAGGGGTGGCCTGTCCCTCCACACCTGTGGGTATTTCTAGTCAGGTGGGACGAGAGACTGAGAAAAGAAGTAAGACACAGAGACAAAGTATGGAGAAACAACAACGGGCCTAGGGAACCAGCGCTCAGCATACCAAGGACCTGCACTGGCACCGGCCTCTGAGTTCCCTCAGTTTTTATTGATTATTATTCTTATTATTTTAGCAAAAAGGAATGTAGTAGGAGGGCAGGGTGATAATAAGGAGAAGGTCAGCGACAAAGATGTGAACAATAGGATCTATGTCATAATGAAGTTCACGGGAAGGTACTATGATTGGACGTGTACGTAAGCCAGATTTATGTTTCTCTCCACCCAAACATCTCAGTGGAGTACAGAATAGCAAGGCAGCATCGCTGCCAACATGTCTCACCTCCCACCATAGGGCAGTTTTTCCCCCAACTCAGAATTGAACAAATGTAAAATCGGGTTTTATACCGAGACATTTAGTTCCCAGGGGCAGGCAGGAGACAGTGGCCTTCCTCTGTCTCAACTGCAAGAGGCTTTCCTCTTTGACTAATCCACCTCAGCACAGACCCTTTAGTGGTGTCGGGCTCGGGGACGGTCAGGTCTTTCTCCTCCCACGAGGCCACTTTTCAGACTATCACATGGGGAGAAACCTTGGACAATACGCCGCTTTCAAGGGCAGGGCTCCCTGCGGCTTTCCACAGTGTATTGTGCCCCTGGTTTATTGAGACTAGACAATGGCGATGACTTTTACCAAGTCTACTGCTTGGAAACATCTTGTTAACAAGGCACGTCCTGCACAGCCCTAGATCCCTTAAATCTTGATTTCATACAACACATGTTTTTGTGAGCTTCAGGTTGGGTCAAAGTGGCTGGGGCAAAGCTACACATTAACAACATCTCAGCAAAGCAATTGTTGAAAGTATAGGTCTTTCTCAAAATGGAGTCTCTTATTTCTTTCCTTTCTACATAGACACAGAAAGAGTCTGATCTCTCTTTCTTTTCCCTACACTCACTGAACTGCCCTTCTCCTCTGCTGGGCCATGACCACAGAGAACAGGTCCACTGTCCGCCCTGTGTGGTGCAACATGGAGGCTCAGACTCCATCCTCAAGGCTGGCAAGAAGACAGGGTGAGACGTGAGCCTCTTGATACAGGTGACGGGAGTGGAGCCCACAGGACTGGAACCTCACACTACAGGGCTGAAGGCACAGACTGACTATTTACTATTCTGCTGCCTGGGAGGCTCAAGGCACAGAGCTCCTTATTAGCCAAAGTCACCCAACTTCCCCAACCTTTAAGGATTTCCTCCTAATAATGCAAGAAGAAGAAGAGAAAAGTGAGTGTCCATAGAAGTTTTGGGGCTCTTCCTCTAATCAGGAGAAAGCTGGTGTGTATTCTTTGCTTCTTTCTTAAATATTAAAAATATAAATATATATTAGTTCATATAGAATGGCCAGTATAAACCTTTACAGTTTCCACGCTTTTTCAGTTTACAGTTTCATGACATGAAGTACATTCACATTGTTTAGCAACCATCACCGTCATCGTCTCCGGAACAGTTTTATCTTTCAAAATGGAAATTGCACCCATTCACCAAGCTCTCCACTCCTCTCTCTCGCCCGCCCCTGGGGGCCACCTTTCTAGTTTGCAACTCTATGAGTTTAACTACTCTAGACACTTGATAGATAAGCGGAATGATACCGTGTTTAATTTTTTTGTTTTGGAAACACAGTCTTTCTCTGTCACCCCGGCTGGAGTGCAGTGGCGTGATGTCGCCTCGCTGCAACCTCCACATCGTGGGTTCAAGCAATTCTTGTGTCTCAGTCTCCCGAGTAGCTGGGATTACAGGCGTGCACCACCACGCCCAGCTAATTTTTGTATTTTTTATAGAGACCATATTGGCCAGGCTGGTCTCGAACTCCTGACCTGAAGTGATCCGCCTGGCTCAGCCTCCCAAAGTGCTGGGGTTACAGGTGCGAGCCACTGTGCCTGGGAGTGTTTATCCTTTTGGGATTTATTTATTTCACTGACAATAATGTTTTCAAGGTTCATCCATGTTGCGGCCTGCGTCAGAAGTGCCTCTCTGTTTTTTTTTTGTTTGTTAGTTTTGTCTTTGTTTGTTCGTTTGACTTTGTTTTGTTTTGTTTTTCCATAGAGTCTCACTGTCGCACAGGCTGGAGTGCAGTGTCACAATCTGGGCTCACTGCAACCTCCGCCTCCCGGGTTCCAGCCATTCCTGTGCCTCAGCCTACCGTGTAGTTGAGACTATAGGCACACGCCACCACGCTCGTCTCATTTTTTGCATTTTAAGTACAGACAGGGTTTCACCAAGATGGCCAGGCTGGTCTTGAATTCCTGACCTCAGGTGATCCGCCCACCTCGGTCTTCCAAGATGCTGCGATTACAGGCGTGAGCCACCGCACCGCCCAGAAGTGCCTGCCTTTTGAAGGCTGAATAGTCTTCCGCTGTATGAAGGAACTGCAGTGTGCTTTTTCATTCATCTGTCCACAAACCCTTGAATTGCTTCCACATTTTGGCTGTTGTGAATAATGCTGCTATGAATATGGGTGTACACAAATCTGTCTTCCACTCCTGGCTTCTAATTCTTTTTGGTAGGTACCCACAAATGCAATTGCGGGAACAACTGATCATTCTGTTTCTAATTTTTCAAGCACACACCATACTATTTTCCCCGTTCCTTCACGGTTTTACATTCCCTCTGATCACATTCGAGCATTCCTACTTCCCTCTAGTCTCACCAATGCCTGTTTGTTTATCATATCCATGCTAATGTGTGGTATCACATTATTGGTTTGATTTGTGCTTCCCTATGATGAGTGATTTTGAACATCATTTTAGATGCTTATTGGCCATTGCTATATCTTCTTTAGGAACACGTCTACTCGAGTCTTCTCACCATTGTTGATGGGATGCTTTGGGTTTCTTGTTGTTTAGTTCTAGCTGTTCTTCATATATGATGGATATTAGCCTCTTTTCAGATATATGCTTTGCAAATATTTTTCCTAATCCTTGGGTTATCGTTTCACTCAGTTCACAGTGTTTTTTACTGCACAAAAGTGTCTGTCATTTAGATGTAACCCAAGGAATCTAATTTTCTTTTGTTGCCTATGCTTTTGCTGTCATATCCCAGAGAACATTGAACAATCTGATATCATGGAATTGTGGCCAATATTTTATTTTAGGTGTATGATACTTCTGGTGCTTCGGGTGAGGTCTTTGATGCAGTTTGTGTTAATTTTTGCACCTGGTGTGACATAGGGTCCACCTTCATTCTTCTGCATGTGGAAATCAAGTTTCTCCAACACCATTTCTTGAAAAGGCTGCTTTTCCACCAATGAGCTTTCTTAGCACTCATGTGAAAAATCATTTGAACATATAGGTGAGAAGTTATTTCCGGGCTCCAAAACAAACAAACAACAACAGACAACAGATAAGGATACAGCATGGGCCAGGCGCGGTCGCTCACGCCTGTAATCCCAGCAGTTTGGGAGGCCGAAGCGGGTGGATCACCTGAGGTCAGGAGTTGAAGACCAGCCTGACCGACAGGGAGAAACCCCCTTCTCTACTAGAAATACAACATCAGCTGGGTGTGCTGGCGCATGCCTGTAATCGCAGCTACTCGGGAGGTGGAGGCAGGAGAATCCCTTGAACCCAGGAGGCAGAGGTTGCCGTGAGCCAAGATTGCACCATGACACTCCAGCCTGGGCAACAAGAGCGAAACTCCATCTCAAAACAAAACACAAAAAACCAGCATGATTTCAAGAGCAGAAAAAGAAGAGCTGAAAAACCAGCATAATGATAATGTTAGGAAGCTTCTTACCAAAGCATCTGGAAATATGCAAGAAATTCTTGTGAACTAAAATTTTCATACTGTACTATCAAACACTAGAACTCACTTATTCCATTTTTCTGTATTTTGGGACCCAATTATCCACTTGTCTTCATTCCCTATCCCACCCTTTTTCTTCCTAGCGTCTGCTAACCACCTTTATACTTTCCACCTTCCTGAGATTCCTTTTGTGTGTGGGTGTGTGATGGAGCCTCTTTCTGTTGCCCAGGTTGGAGTACACAGGCACAATTCGGGCTCACTGCAAGCTCCGCCTCCCGAGTTCAAGCACTTCTTGGGCCTCCGCCCTCCGAGTAGCTGAGACTACAGGCACGCGTCACCATGCCTGACTAATTGTTAGTGTTTTCCGTAGAGACGGGTTTTCACCATGTTGGCCAGGCGGGTCTCGAACTCCTGGACTCAAGTGATCAGTGCGACTCGGCCTCCCACAATGCTGGGATTACAGGCCTGACCAACCAAACCTGGCCAAGGTTTCCTTTTTTCTTCCTACATAGAAGTGAGAACATGAAATATTTGTCATTCTGTGCCGGGCTTATTTCATTTAATATACAGACCTGCAATCTCGTCCGTTTTGTCTGCAGCGGAGAGGAGTTTCTTCCTCTTTAGGCTGAATCATACTTCACTGGGTGTGTATACCACAGTTTCTTCATTGAAACAAATTTCTGAAGAGCAAATATTTTTAAAATGTCTCGGAATGTGAAACTTTAGGGATACTGTGCCCATTTTATTCTTTTCTATTTCCCATCTTATGTATATGCAAGTGTATAACAAAGCAGCAATGAATTTGTGTATAAACCTATAACTTCAACAAATGTAAAATGAAAATGCTAACTGGTGGCTGGGCGCAGTCGCTCATGCCTGTAATCCCAGCACTTTGGGGGCGGAAACGGGCGGATCACCTGAGGTCGGGAGTTCAAGACCAGCCTGACCAAAATGGAGAAACACTGTCTGTATTAACAATGCAATAAAAAAAAAAAAATTACCAAGGCATGGTAGCACATACCTGTAATCCCAGCTACTTGGAAGGCTGAGACAGGAGAAAGACTTGAATACGGGAGGCAGAGGTTGCAGTGAGCCGAGACCGTGCCATTGAACTCCAGCCTGGGCAACAAGAGTGAAACTCTGACTCAAAAAAAAGGAAAAGAAAGAAATAGGAAATGCGAAATGGTAAGAAAAAACAGCATAATAAACATTTGTATGGTGTTGATGGACAATGCTTTTGAAGATAATATTTGAAGAAATCATATTACAATTAATTTCTCTTCTTACTCATTGGAGCTTGATGCCTCTAAAAACTTCGTCATTGGAACCACCTCTGGTGATTTAAAAGAAAAAAAAAATCCACATACTCACACAGGTGCAAGGAAATCAGAATCTCGGGTATTGAGACCCAGGCCTCATTATTTGTAAACTCCCCAGGTGATTTGACTCAAAACCAAGATTGAGGAACGGCGATATGGATCTCTACACATAACCTGCCTAAATAGATTCTCTAGAAGCAGTTTATAAAGAAATTCCACATGAACTGTGGAAGAGGATATGAATTTGATGTACAGTATGTCCTCACTTAACATCTTTGAAAGTCTCTTGGAAACTTCACCTTGAAGCAAAATTATGTATAGTGAAACCACTTATTTTTCATCAACAGTATAACTACACAACTTTGAACAACCAATGGTGTTGGAGCACCTCCTGTACATTGTTTCCATTAAGTCAGTTTTCAGGGAATTCCAAAACGAAGTGAGGACTTCGTGTATATAAAAAGATGGTTGTGATTCCACCTGGATGACAGGGTTATTGCTCAGAAACTAAAAGAGGCCGCCTAGGTAGAGAGGATTCTGTCATGAGGTTTCTGCTAAACAAAGGATCCCAGAATCCTCACCCATTCCAGTTAAAGGCATAACGAAGAAAGCAATATTCACAAAGGAAATGTGGAAAGGAATAAAAGCCATCAAGCCACAAAAATAATGTGACTAAGGGGCAGGATTTGCAGATGTACAGATTTAATGTGGTTGTCCTTTCTCACCCACACCAGAAAAAGGATGGAACAGATCATGAGATTCGACTGTTCTGCTGCACAGCCTCCGCAGGGCACTTTGTATGTCCCTGTTTCTCAGGCTGTAGATGAAAAGGTTCAGCATGGGGGTGACAACAGCGTACATCACTGACGCCACCACACCATTCCTGGGAGGTGGTGACACAGCTGAAGTCAGGTACATGCCAATGCCTGTTCCATCAAATCAGCAAACAACTGCTAGGTGAGAGCCACAGGTGGAGAAGGCTTTATACTTCCCATCGGACGATGAAATCCTTAGAATGGAGGGGATGATTTTATAGTAAGACAAAAGGATCCCTGAAATGGGAAGAAAACCAAACATAGTACTATCGAAATATATGAATATGCTATTGATGACGCTGTCAGAACAGGCAAGTTTGAGAAGTTGAGAGGGGTCACAGAGAAAATTAGAGATTTCCACATTCTTGATGATGGTGAATTGAAACACAATCCAACTGTGCAGCTGGGAATCCAACAGGCTAAGGAAAAAGGACACCAAAACGAAGAAGACACAGAGGTGAGGATTCACGATGACTGGGTAGTGCAGAGGGTGACAGATGGCTACAAAGCAGTCATAGGCCATCACAGTCAGGAACATGTCTACTATACATCCAAAAAGACAAAGAAAGACATCCGTGTCAGGCAGCCCGCATGAGAGATGACTCTACTATGCGACCCCATACCCACAATCATCTTGGGAACCGTGTCCGAGGTGAAACCGATGTCAGCCCAGCACAGGTTAGAGAGGAGGAAGTACATGAGGGCGTGGAGGGGGGAGTCAGGACGGACAGCCAGGATGCTGAGCAGGTTCCTCAGCACCGTGACCAGATACATGGACAAGGACAGGGAGAGCAAAGCGAGGACCGGCTGCAGTTCTGGATCCTCTGAGAGTCCCAGGAGGAGGAATTCTCAGACACCTGTGAGATTCCGTGGCTCTGTGTGTCTTGGACAACTTGAGAAGGAAAGAGGATTGGAAAAATAAAAGATAAAAACCAGCCCTTAATGCTGGATGCAAGCAATTCACAAGGAACATCTTCACACTTGCGGACCATACACCGCCAGCAATGTTTCTCAGTTGTGACAATTCCAAAAATCTCAGAATTATTACGTGATTTACTTTTTTGCTGTACAAGGCTTTCTGTACATCCTACTTTAGAGAAAATCCACTGAAGAATGTTAGAAGACCAAAACGTCATATATAACAAATCCATGATCTCAGTAAAATAAAGCCTACTCTTTTCAGAAAAAATACAATGCAATGACAATGTCCTTCTCTCTTTAGGAAAAAGATCTCAGTCTAATTGAAAGAAATTGAGAAGCCGTGAAATACACTCTACTTTATTCTGACACCGTGCCACAACTTCCATGGATGTAGAATATGTAAAAGGATGACACAAGAGCTAGGACCCCATTATCTGAAAACGACATCGAACCTTATAGTTCTCAATCGGAAGACCTTTTCACATGCCTGTTACTTTTGATATTTATTATCATCCTTCGGTTTTCTGACATCATTTCTTCATAAAAGTACATGCACACTCAAAGATGGGAGCTGTGTTTCCAAATGAATTGAATATAGAACTCTTGGCCCAGCACCATGGCTCACACCTGTAATCCCAGCACTTTGGGTGGCCGAGGCTGATGGATCACCTGAGGTCAGGAGTTCCAGACCAGCCTGGTCAATGTGGTGAAACCCCGTTTCCAGTGGAAAAAAAAAAAAAATTCAGCCGGGCGTGGTGGCGGGTAACCCTAGCTACCCGGGAGGCTGAAGCAGGAGAATCCCTTAGAACCTGGAAGGCAGAGATTGGACACCCTGTGATAGGATTTTTGATAACCTAGGGAGATATTGCTCCTGACAGCAGAGTGGGCGTACACCCTGTGAAATTATTTGTAATATCCTAGAAAGATATTGCTCCTAATATCACGGTGGCTCTACACCCTATGATCTTAATTGTAATATCCTACAGAGATATTACTCCTAATAATACAGTGGGTGTACACCCTGTGATATTATTCATAATATATTACAGAGATATGACTCCTGATATCACAGTGAGTGTACACCATGTTTGTACACCCTGTGATCTTATCTGTAACAACGTAGAAAAATATTACAGCTAATGTCAAAGTGGGTGTACACCCTGCGATGTTATTTGTTACCTACTAGGTAGATATTACTCCTAATATCACAGTGAGTGTACACCATGTGTGTACAGACTGCGAAATTATTCGTAGTAGCCTAGGAAGATATTACTCTTCATATCACAGTGGGAGTACACCGTGAGTGATATTTTTCTCTAATATCCAGCAGGGGAGAGGATGATATTGCTTCCAATATCACAGAAGGTGTACACCCCCCTGTGATATTGTTCCTAATATCCAGGGAAGGAGAGGATTACATTATTCGCAATATCACTGGGGGTGTACCACCTCCCGCCAGGATATTGTTCTTAATATCCGGAGGTGGAGAGAATGATGTTACTCCCAATATCACAGGGCGTGTACACCACCCCTGTTTGTAAACACCCCCTGTGATATTGTTCCAAATGGTCTGTGAAAGAGTAAACATGACTCCCATTATCGCGGGGGGTGTTCAGCCCTGATGATATTGTTTTCTGACATCCAGGGAAGGAAAGTATGCTATTACTCCCAATATCGCAGGGGTTGTACACCCTTTTGTGTTTTCGTGCCCAATATCCAGGAAAATAGAGCATGATATTACTTCCAACATCGAAGTAATTGTACAGCACCCCTGTGATATTCTTCTTAATATCCAGAAAGGAAAAGAATGATATTACTGCCAACAGCGTAGGGAACGTATACACGCGCTGTGGTATCTTTCCCAGTATCCAGGTGGGGAGAGGATCATATTACTTCCAGTGTCGCAGGGTGTGTACACCCCCTCTGTGATCTCGTTGCTAACATCCAGGTTTGGGGAGGACGACATTACTCCCAATATCGCAGGGGTAGTACACCCCCCGTGACCTTGTTTGTCATTTCCTGGGTGGAGAGGATGATCTCACTCCCAATATCGCAGGAGTGTGCACACCTCTGTGAAAATCTTCCTATTTCCAGAGGGAGAGAGGATGGTATTACTCCCAGTACCGCAGGGGGTTTCCACAGCCGTGTGATACTCTTCCTAATATCCACAGGGAGAGAGGATGATATCACTCCCAATATCGCAGGGGGTGTACACAACCCTGTGATATTGTTCCTAATATAAGGAGCGAAAGAGGATGACATGACTCTCAATATCGCAGAGGGTGTACACCCCTCCTGTAATATTGTTCTGAATACCCTGGGAGGCAGAGGATAAGGTTACGTTGAATATGGCAGGGAATGTACACCCTCCCCCTCTGATATTCTTCCTAATGTCCAGGGGAAGAGAGGAAAATTTCACTCCCAATATCACGGAGGCAGTACAACCCACCTGTGATGTTGTTCCCAATATGCAAGGGGGGAGAGGATGATACTACTCCCAATATCACAGAGCTGTTTACATCCCTAGTGACATTTTTTCCTAATATCTAAGGGAGAGACAATTATATGACAGCAAAGGTCGCAGGGTCTGTACATCCCTTCCTGATATTGCTCCTAATATCCAGGGGGGAAGAGGATGATATCAAATATGAAAGGGCGTGTACATCCCCCACCCCTACGATATTGTTCTTAGTAATCGTGAGGGGAGATGATGATATTGCTCCAAGTGTCGCAGGGGTTGTTCACAACCCCCTGTGATATTGTTTGTGATATCCAGGGGGGGAGAAAATCATATTCCCTCCAATATTGCAGGCGGTGTATACCCCACCTGAAATATGGCACCGAACATCCAAAGAGGGAGAGGATGGTATTCATACCAATATCGAAGTGTGTGCACACGCCCCTTGTGATATGGTTTTAATATCCAGTGGGCGGGAGGATGATATTAGTCCCAACATCCCAGAGGGTGTACACTACCGCTGTGATATTGTCCCTAGCTTCCAGAGGAGAGAGGATGATATCACTCCCAATATCTCAGAAGTTGTATATCCCCCGTGATATTGTTCATCACATCCAGGGAGGCACAGGATGACATTCCATTGAATTTCGCGACAGGCGTACACACACAGTGTGATATTGTTCCTAATATCCAAGAAGGGAGAGGATGATATTACTCCCAATAAAGCAGTGGGTGTACATCATCCCTGTGTTATTGTCTCTAATATCCGGGGCCGGGGGAGCGGGGGAGAGGATAACATTCCCTAAAATTTAGGAGGTGGTGTGACGCCCTTTGTGGTGTTGTTTTAAATGTCCAGCGGGGAAGACAATAGTACTATTTTTGATAGTCCGATTCATCCACTGCACCTTTCCGGAACTCTGAGGCCGGGAGGCGGCATGCAGTTTCCCTGTGATCCCCAATACCTTTGCCGTCTTCTGTACCAAGGCAGCCAAAAACGCAGGCCCAGTTGTCTGAGCCAATCCATAAGGGCAGTCGAAATCTAGGAATCAGATCTCGAAGAAGCACAGGGGTTACTTCACGAGATTTCTCAGTTCGTGTTGGATAGGCCTCCACCCACCCAGAGTAGGTACGCCCAAGAACTAGTACATACTTGTTACCTCCACACTTTGGCATCTCTGTGAAGTCCACCTGGAGACCTTCAAAGGTGGCTGCTCCATAAGCTCGTATGCCGGGCAGAACCGCTGGACCTTGCCTCGCATCATGCTGTCGGCAGGTAGCACACCGCTGCCTCACCGTTTTGGCAAGGCTGACAGAGGCGAGATGTAGAAATACCGGCCTAACAACTTTTCCAGTGACTCCTGACCTCGAAGGGTGGCTTCTTGCACAGCCAGTACAACTGCAGCTCCTAGCAGCTGTGGCACAGCTAGTCTCCCATCTGGTAACCGAATCCATCCTTCCTCCATCACTTGTCCTTCCCTCTACCTGGAGAAAGTCCTTTTCTTCTTTAGAATTTGTAGGTCCAAGATCAGGTGCTTGAGGGAGCACTGATGCCCGGAAGGGGGCAGATGCTGCTTTTCGAGCCTCTGAGTCAGCGCGGGAATTCCCCAAACCCAGCAAGGTGGAAGCTCGCTGGTGTCCTCTGCAATGCATAACTGCCACCTTGTGGGGTTTCCATATTGCTTCTAATCATTTCAAGATTTCTTGTTGATATTTTCTGTCTTTTCCCCCAGAGTTCAGTAGGCCCCTTTCTTTCTATCATGCTCCATGCACTTGAAGGGTTGAAAAGACATACCGAGAATCAGTGTAAATGTTGACAGTCTCACCCTCACTGAGTTCTATGGCCGGAATGAAAGCAACGAGTTCAGCTTTCTGGGCTGAAGTGGCCTGGGGCAACGATCTGGCTTCAACAACAGTGTCCAGGGTTATCACTGCATACCCTGCACCTCTGTCCCCCTGAGGGTTGAAGAAGCTGCTCCCATACACGTATAGTTCCCAGTCTACTGATGCCCAAGCCTGGTCCCAGAGGTCAGGTCTGCTAGAGTCAACTGAGTCCAACACTTCTACACAATCAGGCTCAACAGGGCTCTCTGATACCGGGAGCAAGGTGACGGGGTGTAGGGTGTTACAAACTTCAATGGTTATATGGTGATTTTCACGGAGCAAAGTTTGGTACTTGGTGAGTCTGGCATTCATTAGCCAATGATGTCCTTTAGTATTCATTAAAGTCACCACAGCACGGGAGGCCTTTATGTTCAGGTTTTGCCCAAGAGTCAGCTTATTTGTTTCTTGTACTAGCAGGGCAGTTGCTGCCAAGGCCCTCAAACAGGGGGGCCATGCTTTAGAAACCCCGTCTAGTTGTTTAGAGAGGTAGGCCACCGGCCTTGGCCTCGGCCAGGGCCCCACAGTTTGGGTTCAAAGTCCAGCTGCCATCTTTTCTATCTCTGATGCATACAATGGAAAAGGCTTTGTCAGATCCCATAGCCTCAGGGCTGGGGCTGCCAGAAGTTTTTCCTTTAACTCCTGAAAGACTTGCTGTTGTTGGGATCCGCATTCCAAAGGTTCCCGGTCCCCACCCCCTTTGTGACCTCATACAAAGACTTGGCTAATACTGCAAAGTTTGGGATCCCCAGTCTACAAAACCCCACAGCTCCTAAGAATTCTCTCACCTGCCTCCTGCTCTTAAGCTCCGCTAGATTGCAAATGACCTGATTTCATTCTTATCCCGACCTGCGTTCCAACCCCTGTCGGATAGTCAATCCCAAGTAACTTACCCGCTGTTGGCACATCTGAGCTTTCTTCTTGGACACCTTCTACCCACAGTCCTCCAGGTGCCGGTGTGGGGCATCTGTTCCCTTGGCACACCCGATTGCCGTGGGGTGTCCCAGAAGAAGGTCATCAACCTACTGGAGCAACACGCAGCCTAGGTCTCTGCTGGGAAACTTTTGCAGGTCTCGAGCCAACACCTCCCCGAAGATGGTGAGGCAGTTCTTGAACCCTTGGGGAAGCCCAGTCCAAGTGTACTGAGTAGTGACACCTGACTCCGGATCTTCCCACTGAAAGGCAAACAGCTTCTGCCTCTCAGGGGCTAATCTGATAGGAAAGAAAGCATCTTTCAGGTCCAAGCAGGTGAACCAGCTGTCCTCAGCTGGCAGCAACCCCAACAATGTGGACGGGTTAGGTACTGTTGGATGTAAAGTCAGTGTAGCTTGATGAAGCAAGTGCAAATCCTGTACCGGCCAGTAGTCCTTTGTCCGTGGCTTGGGAACAGGCAGGAGGGGAGTGTTCCATGGAGACTGATGAGGAACAATAATTCCAAAAGTTCTTAGGTGCTTGAGACGGACCTGGATACCTTCAAGGGCTTCTCTGGGGACCAGGTCCTGTTTTTGCCTCACCGGCTGGGCCCCAGTCTTAACTGGCCAATCCCAGAGGGTTGTCTTCTGCCCGTACTCTTGGCCACCGCTTAGCCAGAGCTGGTCTTCTCTCTTGGCCCGGCTCAGTTAAGAAAACTCTCCATTCCTCCTCTCGGGGGACCATAAGGGTCATAATGACTCCCGTTCCAGGTACCTTTAGCAGCAAAGGGCCATGCTCTGTCAAAGACATAGTGGCTCTCAGCTTGCTGAGCAAGTCCCTTCCCAAAAAGGTCAAGGGACGGTCAGGCATGTACCAAAACTGATGAATGACTTTATGTCCTCCTACAGTACAAGTCCAAGACAAGCAGAAAGCTTTCTTTGCTGAAACCCCCGTGGCTCCGATGATGTCAATAGTCTTTTTGGATAAGGGGGCGACCGGGGCGGTTACTAGCGAATGTTCAGCACCGCTATCTACAAGAAAGTCAATGTCTCCACCCCCGACTGACATTCTGAGCAGAGGCTCTTTGGGGACGCTTGTGCCCGGACTCCCTCCGTCCAAGAACCCTTCTGCCAGGTTGAGCAGGGCCCCTTCCTCCTTGTCCGGGGCCTCCTGCTCTGAGTCACCTTGTTTTCTTTTGAGCTGAGGGCATTTGTTCTTCCACTGTCCTATTTCTTTACAATGAGCACACTGGTTACGCTGCAAACTCTGACAGCCAAGCTGAGTTTCTTTCCCAGGGACCCCCTTCCCTTGCCTCTTTGGGGGGGCCCCTCTGATTGCTGCAGCTGACAAACAGGTCGGCATGTCGCCAGGTCTGACCTCCATTCTCTTTGCTGTTTTCCTTAAGGCTTACTGCATCCCTGTTTACGAACACCTGGCTAGCTATTTCTAGTAATTGTGATGGATTTATCCCTGCAATCCCAGCCTGTTTCTGCAGTTTTCTTCTCATGTCTTCCATGCTTTGAAGGACTAAAGCCATGTGAATCATGCGCTGATTTTCAGGGCTATCGGGATCAATGGGAGTATACATACGATAGGCCTCACACAGTCTCTCGTAGAATTGTGCTGGACTTTCTTCTTTACCCTGAATGACCTCAGAGAGATTGTTAACATTTGTGGCCTTCTGAGCTCCCCTCATTAATCCTTCCAAGAGAGCTTCCCTGTCTCGGTTTAGCCTTTGCATCTCCTCTCTTTCATGTGGGTCCAACTGGGGGTCAGTTCCTGGCAACTGGGTCCTTCCATATTCTTGGGGGTTTTGATAATCAGCTGGCGCATGTTCCTCTAGCCACTTAGTTGCTGCTTGGAGGACTCTCCGCCTTTCTTCGCTGTTAAAGAGGAACATGAGCAACTGGTGCCAATCAGCCCAGGTGGGGTTGTGGGTCTGGATAACAGCTTGGAGCAAATCAATTAGGGCTTGTGGCTTTTCGGTATAGGGCGGTGTATTGTTTTTCCAGTTGAGAAGGTCGACGCAGGTGAAGTGCTGGTACCCAAAAACATGCCTCTCTACCACGTGACCATCCTCCTCTATCCCAGTATACCGCTGCTCTCTCAGGGGCATTTGTGTCCCCGTTTTGGGTCGTAAACGAGCTGCCGAGGGAGGGGTGGAATGGCGCAAGGCGACTTACCGCAGTTAGTGATCTCAATTATTAATTGACACTAATAATTATCAATATTAATAACCCATAATATAATTTTTAAAATCAATAACGATAATAATAATTACTATTAAATAGTTATACTGATGATAAAAATAAATGATTAATATTAATGATTAATGACGCCTGATATTAATAACTGATATTGATCTTATTCATTAGAAAACAGTAATATTAGCTCCTAATAATTAATATTAATATTAATAATGGGAAACATTTATTAGCAATTATTTCTCAATATTAATATATCGGTCATTGATATTCCTGTTAATAATAAATGAGGAATAATTCATACTAATATTACGCCCTAATACCTCAGGGGGTGTACACCCACCTGTGATATTGCTCCTAATGTCCAGGGAGGGAGAGAGCATGATATTACGTTCAATATCGCAGTAGGTGTACACACAGCCGGTGATATTGATCCCAATATAATCTCCAGGGGGTGGAGTATGACGTTACTCCCAATATAGCACTGGGTGTGCATCCACCCGATGATTTTGCTCCTAATATTAACGTAAGAAGAGAATGCTATTACTCCCAACATCGCAGGAAGTGTACACCCCCGTGTGAGATGGTCCTTAAAAATATTCCAAGGCGGAGGAGGTGACATGATTACATGTATGGCAGAAAGTGGATACCCCCAAGGATATCGTTCCCATGATCCTGGAGGGAAGAGGATAATCTTACTTTCAATATCACAGAAGGTGGACACGCCCCCAATGATATTGTTTCTAATTGCAACGTGGGAGAGGAGGACATGACAACCGATATCCCAGGCAGTAGAAACACCCCAATGATACTCTTCCTAATATTCAGGGAGGAAGAGGATGATATGACCCCCAATAAAGACGGGTGTACAACCTCTGTACACCAAGGGTGAACACCGGTCTGTGAAACGGTTCATAATTTCCAGAGGGGGAGATGATATTACCCACAGTATGATAAACAGGCTGTGAGTAAACCGCGGATCCTAAGATCCAGGGGGGCAAGAGGGGCTGACTCTACCTCTTACTCCCCGCATCGCGGGGGGCGCCTCGCCCCCCTGCGATTTGGATCGTAATATCCTCGGGGAGAGAGGCGGTTGATATTACTCCCTTTCTTCTAGTATGTTTTCTCTACTGCCACACTTGGTTAACACCCTGGGATATTATTTTCCATATTCTAGGAAGGTGTCACTGTTTAAGTCCCAGGTGGTATACACCCTGTGATATTATTAGTGATATTGTAGCGAAACGTGAATCCTGATGTCCCAAGTCTCTACACACTCTGATATTATTTGCAATACCCTAGCGGGACGTTAATAATAAGTCACAATGTGTGTACAGCTTGTGCTATGATTCTTAATCTTCTAAGGGGAGGTTGATTTTATTGTCACACGGAGTATTTTCCCTTTGGTATGATTCGGAATATCCTGGAGGTATGTCACTCCTTATGTCACAGGTTTTGTACGCCTTGTGAAATTACTCGTATTACCCTTATAAGATATCACTCCTCATATCACCGAGGGTGTACGCTCTGTGTTATTATCGTCATATTATAGGGAAATGTTGCTTTTAATGTCACAGATGTTGCAAACCTTGTGAAATTTTTCATTATAGTTTTGTGGGATGTGACTCCTAACGTCACACAGGGTGTACACACAGTGATATTACGTGTAATCTTCTATAGAAATGTTACTTGTACATCGCAGGTCCTGTACACCCTTTAATATTCTTCGTCATATTCTAGGAAAACGTGACTACTAATGTGACAGGGCGTGGAGACCCTGTCATAAAATTCGCAATATCCCAGCGGGAGTTCACTACTAATTTCACAATGCTTGTACAGCCTTTGATATTGTTCGTATTATCCTAAAGAGATGTGACTCCTGATGTCCCAATGCATGTACATTCTCTGATATTATTCATTATATCCTCGGGGGATGTGACTTCTAATGTCACACGGCGTGTACTCCCTGTGTTCTATTTCATAATATCCTAGGGCAATTGTACTGTTAATGACACAGGGGGTGTACACATTCTGATATTATTCATGATATTCTAGAAGGATGTTACTCCTAATGTCACAGGGGTGTACACCCTGTGATAGTGTTCATAATTTCCCAGGGGTCTATACTCCTAATGTCACAGAAGATAACACCCTGTGACATTATTCGTAATATTCTGATGAGATGATTCTCCTAATATCACAGGGGGTGTACACCCTGTGACAGTATTCTTACTATTCTAAGGGGATGTCACTCTTAATGTCACAGGTGTATTCCTTCTGTGATATTATTGAAAATATGCTAGCTGGATACTACTACTAATGTCACAATGCGTGTACACCTTGTGATATTATTAGTAATATTCTGGGGGAATGTTACCCCTAACGTTACAGGGGTGTACACCGTGATATTGCTCCCAATATTGTAGGGCAATGTTACTCCTAATGTCACAGGGCGTGTACAGCCTTCGATATTATTTGTAATCTTATATAGAGATATTACTTTCATGATCACAGTGGGTGTACACACATGGGCTACACGCACTGGGATATTATTTGTAATATCTGAGGGAGATATAACTCCTAATATCACAGTGGGTGTACCCCATGTATGTACATCCTGTGATATTATTTGTAATATCCATGGTAAATACTACTTCTAGTATCCCACAGAGGGTACACCCTGTGATATTTTTCATAATATCATAGGGAGATATTGCTTCTAATAACACAGTGGGTGTACACCATGTGTGTACACTCTGTGATGTGATAGCTTATATCCTAGGGAGATATTCCTTCTAATATCACAGTGAGTGTGCACCCTGTGATATCATTCGTAATCTCCTAGAAAGATGTTGCTGCTAATATCACAGAGGGTGTGCCCCCAGTGACATCATTCGAAATATCCTAGGGAGATGTTACGTAATGTCACAGGGGTTGTACACCCTGTTATATTGTTGTAATATTCTAGGGGGGTGTTACTTTTAAAGTCACAGGGGTGTACACTCTGTGATGTTGTTTGTAATATCCTAGGAAGGGGTTACTCCTAATATCACATGGGTTATCCTAGGAAGAGGTTACTCCTAATATCACACTCCTAATATCACACCCTGTGATAGCATTCGGAATATCCAAAAGGGATGTTACTTCTAATGTCACATGGGGTGTACACCCTTTGATAATATTCGTAAGATCCTAGGGACAGATGACTTCAAATATCACATTGGGTGTACACACGGGGGTACACATTGTGTGTGAACACCTCCTGTGATATTACCCATAATATCCTAGGAAAGTGGGACTCCTAATATCACGGTCAGTGTACACCCTGTGATATTATTGGTAATATCCTAAAGAGATGTTACCACCAAGGTCACAATGTATGTACGCCCCCTGACATTATTCGTTATATCCTCGGGGGATGTTACTCCTAATGTCACACGGGGTGTACTCCCTGTGATATTATTCGTAATATCCTAGGGGGATGTTACTTTCAATGTCACCGGGGGTGTATATCATGCGCATTCAACGCCTGTGATCCTATTCCTAATATCCTAGGGGCATGTGCCTCCTAATGTCACATGCGGTGAACACCGTATGTGTACACCTGCTGTGATATTATTCGTAATATCCTAGGGGAATATTACTCCTGATGGCACAGGAGATGTACACCATGTGTGTCAACCGCCTGTGTCATTATTCGTAATATCCTAGGGGGATGTTTCCTTGAATGGCACAGAGTGTGTGCAAAAGGTCACAGAAGATGTACACCTTGTGATGTTATCTGCAATACCCTAGAAGGATGTTAGTCCTAATATGTCACAGGGGTGTACACAGTTGGATATTATTTGTAATCTCATAGAGAGATATGAGTTCAAATGTCACAGTGGATGTTCACATATAGTGTATACCCGGTGATATTATTCGTAATATCCTAGGGAGATGCAACTCCTGATATCACAGTGCGTGTACCCGGTGTGTGTACACCCTTGATACGAGTCGTGATATCCAGGGTAAATATGACTCCTCATATCACACAGTGTGCACACCCTGTGATATTTTTCATAATATTTAAGGGAGATAGTGCTTCTAATATAACCGTGGGTGTACCCCATGTGTGTGTACTCTGTGACCGTATTTTTTATATCCTAGGGAGGTATTACTCCTAATGTCACAGTGGGTGTTCACCCTGTGATATCATTCTTGTTTGACCTTGCTATCTTTTTTAACCCACCCTACAAAAGGAATGGAACAGATAAGAAGATATTGAGATTAGACTGTGCTGTCGTGCGGCCTCCGCAGGACACTTTTAATATCCCCGTTTCTCAGGCTGTAGATGAAGGGGTTCAGCATGGGGGTGACCACCGTGTACATCACTGAGGCCACTGCACCCTTTCTCGGGGAAGATGACACATCTGAACCGAGGTACCCTCCAACGTCTGTTCCATAAAATCAGCAAACAACTGACAGGTGAGACCCACAGGTGGAGAAGGTTTCTACTTCCCACCGGATGATGAAACCCTCAGAACGGAGGAAACAATTTTACAGTAAGAGAAAAGGGTCCCCGAGATGGGAAGAAAACCAAATACGGCAGCAGGGGTGAAGGTATCACAACATGCAAGATGGGGGAGTTGAGAAGGTTCCCAGAAGAAATTAGGAATTTCCACATCCTTGAAGCAGGTCATTTGTAAGGCAATCAAGTTGTGCAGCTGGGAGTCTAAAAGACTAAGAAAAAAAAAAAAAACAAAGACAACAAATCTAGGAAGCCACTGAAACAAGGGTTCAAGATGGCTGAGCGATATAGAGGGTGACAGATGGCTACAAACTGGTCATAGGCCATCACACTCAGGAGCATGTCTCTCTCCCATGCCTCGAAAAATGGCAAAGAGAGACATCTGAGTCAGGCAGCCTGCATAGGAGATGACTCTGCTATGAGACTGGATGTCCACAATCATCTTGGGGACCGTGGTGGAGGTGAAACCGATGTCAGTCAAGGACACGTTGGAGAGGAAGAAGTACATGGGGGTGCGGAGGTGGGAGTCATGGCTGACGGCCAGGATGATGAGCAGGTTCCCCAGCACCGTGACCAGGCACATGGACAGGAACAGCCCAGCGACGACCGGCTGCAGTTCTGGATCCTCTGAGAGTTCGAGGAGGAGGAATATAGAGACATCTGTTAGACTCTGTGGGTCTGTATCGTTTGGATACAACCCTCTTTTGCCTGGAAAAGAGGGTTGCAAAATCGGAAACAAGTAAACCAATACCCAGCATTGTGTCTGTATTTTGGATATAAGCAATACACAAGTCATGTTTTCCGATTTCCGAGCAATCCACACTCCACAATATTTTGTAGTTCTGACAAGCTCAATTGCCTTATAATGCTTTCAACATCCATTGCTGTGTTATTCACGTCTTGCTGTACACACCTGCCTTAGAGACCCTAGCTTCAAGAACGTTCCAAGAACCAGATCATCATATATAACAAATTCGTAATTGCTAGAAAATACAGCCTATCT
This sequence comes from Pan troglodytes, assembly GCF_028858775.2. Taxonomy (NCBI): domain Eukaryota; kingdom Metazoa; phylum Chordata; class Mammalia; order Primates; family Hominidae; genus Pan; species Pan troglodytes. The sequence goes on along the minus strand of NC_086015.1, from coordinate 128,994,889 downwards.
TTTCCGAAGAAAAAGATGTAATAAAACCATTGTCTTGACTTTGAGAGGAAGGTTATCCTAATTAAAGGAAATTAAGGACTCAAATGTTTTATTTATTCTACTAGATTGATACAAATTCCCTTGATTTAGAACATTTGTAAACACTGTATAACAGCTGAGACCATGCCATCTGGAAATGAAGTGAAAGTTGATAGTTCATAAGCAGAAAATAGTTCCACATGCCAGTTAGGTCCTAGTGATTTCATCATTCTGTTTTCGGACTTTTCTCCTTCCAGAGAGTAATTGCTTACTCAAATCGGTGGGTCTTGTTTTAAAATTCATGGAAGCTCTGACTCCTGTCCTTAGCTTAGGTGGACTTAGGTTTCATCAGAACGTTTGGCCGGACGCGGTGGCTCACGCCTGTAATCCCAGCACTTTGGGAGGCCGAGGAGGGCGGATCACGGGGTCAGGAGATCAAGACCATCCTGGCCAACATGGTGAAGCCCCGCCTCTACTAAAAATACAAAAACTTCGCCCAGTATGGCGGCACGCGCCTGTAGTCCCAGCTACTCGGGAGGCTGAGGCAGGAGAATGGCTTGAACCTGGGAGGCAGAGACTACAGTGAGCCGAAATCACACCACTGCACGCCAGCCTGGGCAACGAGAGCAAAACTCCGTCTCAAAAAATAAAAAGCATCAAGTAAGTCAAAGTCACGCTGATGACAGCCAGTTTCTGTGAAGCAAGGAAGTGTCAATTCAATCATTAACATACATTTTGACTTTTGCTGTCTCCTAGGTGCCAAGCAAGATATAGGCTCTGGGGAATCAGAAACCAAAGAGACTCACTTGTTCCTCTCACAGTACTCAGTCCTTACTGAGAGAAGGACACAACAAAATGTCCTGTCTGGAATGCAGGGAAAGCAGAACATCAGGTCAGGGGATATTTCCGTTGAGCTGTGTGGAGTTGAAGCTGAACATCTTAAGGAATGTATCTAAAATTCACTTTGCCTTTACTTTATGCATCCGTCACCTAGAGATCACGCAGCGGGCACCCACGATCGGCTTAATCATCACTCACTTCCATCGCATCAACTGGAAATCAAGTCAGATGAGAGTGCTGAGTCTCAGAGGATGGACGTCTCACCCCTTGCCATACAGAGAAGTAGAAAGGGTGGTATTCAAAATTCATGGCCAGACTCCAAGTCCCGGGTGCTATACTTCCTGGTCTTCCAACTCTCAAAAAGTTGTGGGTTTTTTTGTTTTTGTTTTTGTTTTTGTTTTTGTTGTTTTGAGATGGAGTCTAGTACCGTTGCCCAGGCTGGAGTGCAGTGCAGTGATCTCGGCTCACTGCAACCTCTGCATCCCAGGTTCAAGCTATTCTCCTGCCTCAGCCTGCCAAGTAGCTGAGATGACAGGCACCCGCCACTACGCCTGGCTCATTTTTTTCTATTTTGAGTCGAGACGTGGTTTCACCATGTTGGCCAGGCTGGTCTCGAATTCCTGACCTTGTGATTCGCCTGCCTCAGCCTCCCAAAGGGCTGGGATTACAGGCGTGAGCCACCGCGCCCAGCTTCCAAAAGTTTTAAGCAGAGCTCAGAGGTCTTAACCACAAGCACATTGGAGGAGCATTTTTGAAACACTTTCCAGCTTCCTCAATAGGAATGGAAGCCAAACTCCAAATTGATGACTCCTTTGAGGAAGTCGAGAGCTGTAAGGAAAGCCAGGAACAGGGGCAAGGGAGAGATGCGTCCCGAATGATCCTGTGCCAATTCTTTCTGGAATCCTCGATGTGATCTCAGCTGTCCTTTCCATACTTGACACAGTGATTGTGGCACCCACTGGTCTAGCTGTGGTCTACAAGGAACCCCCAAAGGGAAGGGCACAGTGAGGAGGGGCATCTGCCTGAGTGATGAGGATTTGAGAGGGCAGGTTGGTTGCAGGGAGAGGACTGCCAAATGCCATGTGTCTGGCCTTAGACTGCCTGGTTCAAATTGGACTTCACCCTTTTTGACTTCATGATCTAGTACGAGTTATCTGAAAAGGCGTTGCTCCTTTTCTAGTCTAAAATCATCCTGAAGTGTGCACTAATAACGTGGAGACTAGGCAGATGAAATGAAACGAGCTGCATAGAGCACAGAGCTCAGAGCCTGGCCTTTAGGAAGCCCTCAGTAAGGGTTCATGATGCCATGATGTCTGTCATCATCCTCTTTATCATCATCATCACCTTCATAATCTTTTTGTTATTCTTAGGGAATAGTTTAGAGGGACTGATTGCCTGCTATCATGGGTGAGATGTCTATGAAAAGGACAACCAGTGGGGGAGGAAAGCAAAATTTTGAATAAGATTTCTGAGACCCCAAGAACAACCAAGAACAGAAACTGCAGTCTGCTGAGCAGATAATTTGCACATTGGTCTCCTCCCCTCTGCCCACCGCACTCTCCTGTTTGTCCTGAGGAGGAGGAAACCAAACAAGGCTTCCGACCGTCCCTCAGCACTCACTTGAAAGGGTGGCCTGCCCCTCCACACCTGTGGGTATTTCTAGTCGGGTGGGATGAGAGACTGAGGAAAGAAATAAGACACAGAGACAAAGTATGGAGAAACAACAGTAAGCCCAGGTGACCGGCGCTTAGCATACCAAGGATCTGCACCGGCACCGGCCTCTGAGTTCCCTCAGTTTTCATTGATTATTATTTTTATTATTTTAGCAAAAAGGAATGTAGTAGGAGGGCAGGGTGATAATAAGGAGAAGGTCAGCAATGAAGATGTGAGGAATAGAATCTATGTCATCATGAAGTTCACGGGAAGGTACTATGACTGGACGTGTACGTAAGCCAGATTTATGTTTCTCTCCACCCAAACATCTCAGTGGAGTAAAGAATAACAAGGCAGCATCGCTGCCAACATGTCTCACCTCCCACCATAGGGCGGTTTTTCCCCCATCTCAGAATTGAACAAATGTAAAATCGGGTTTTATACCGAGACATTCAGTTCCCAGGGGCAGGCAGGAGACAGTGGCCTTCCTCTGTCTCAACTGCAAGAGGCTTTCCTCTTTGACTAATCCACCTCAGCACAGACCCTTTACTGGTGTTGGGCTCGGGGACGGTCAGGTCTTTCTCCTCCCACGAGGCCACTTTTCAGACTATCACACGGGTAGAAACCTTGGACTATACGCCGCTTTCAAGGGCAGGGCTCCCTGCGGCTTTCCACAGTGTATTGTGCCCCTGGTTTATTGAGACTAGACAATGGCGATGACTTTTACCAAGTCTACTGCTTGGAAACATCTTGTTAACAAGGCACGTCCTGCACAGCCCTAGATCCCTTAAATCTTGATTTCATACAACACATGTTTTTGTGAGCTTCAGGTTGGGTCAAAGTGGCTGGGGCAAAGCTACACATTAACAACATCTCAGCAAAGCAGTTGTTGAAAGTACAGGTCTTTCTCAAAATGGAGTCTCTTATGTCTTTCCTTTCTACATAGACACAGTAAGAGTCTGATCTCTTTTTCTTTTCCCTACACTCACTGAACTGCCCTTCCCCTCTGCTGGGCCATGACCACGGAGAACAGGTCCACTGTCCTCCCTGTGTGGTGCAACATGGAGGCTCAGACTCCATCCTCAAGGCTGGCAAGAAGACAGGGTGAGACGTGAGCCTCCTGATACAGGTGACGGGAGTGGAGCCCACAGGACTGGAACCTCACACTGCAGGGCTGGAGGCACAGACTGACTATTTACTATTCTGTGGCCTGGGGGCCTCAAGGCACAGAGTTCCTTATTAGCCAAAGTCACCCAAGTTCCCCAACCTCTAAGGATTTCCTCCTAATAACGCAAGAAGAAGAGAAAAGTGAGTGTCCATAGAAGCTTTGGGGCTCTTCCTCTAATCAGGAGAAAGCTGGTGTGTATTCTTCGCTTCTTTCTTTTCTTTTTAAACATCCAACTGCTTTAATTTTCATCTTTTATTTTGGGAAAATATACCACGTATAAATATTAAAAATTATAAATATATATTAGTTCATATAGAATGGCCAGTATAAACCTTTACAGTTTCCACGCTTTTTCAGTTTACAGTTTCATGACATGAAGTACGTTCACATTGTTTAGCAACCATCACCGTCATCGTCTCCGGAACAGTTTTATCTTTCAAAATGGAAATTGCACCCCATTCACCAAGCTCTCCACTGCTCTCTCTCGCCCGCCCCTGGGGGCCACCTTTCTAGTTTGCAACTCTAGTTTAACTACTCTAGACACTTGATAGATAAGTGGAATCATACCGTGTTTATTTTTCTTCTTTTGGGAACGGAGTCTTTCTGTCACCCCGGCCGGAGTGCAGTGGAGTGATGTCGCCTCACTGCGACCTCCACATCGTGGGTTCAAGCGATTCTTTTGTCTCAGTCTCCCGAGTAGCTGGGATTACACGCGTGCGCCACCACGCCCAGCTAATTTTTGTATTTTTAATAGAGACCATATTGGCCAGGCTGGTCTCGAACTCCTGACCTGAAGTGATCCGCCTGGCTCAGCCTCCCAAAGTGCTGGGGTTACAGGTGCAAGCCACTGAGCCTGGGCTGTTTATTCTTTTGGGATTTATTTATTTCACTGACGATAATGTTTTCAAGGTTCATCCATCTTGCGGCCTGCGTCAGAAGTGCCTCTCTGTTTTTTGTCTGTTTGTTCATTTGACTTTGTTTTGTTTTGTGTTTCCATGGAGTCTCACTCTGTCGCACAGGCTGGAGTGCAGTGTCACAATCTGGGCTCACTGCAACCTCCGCCTCCCGGGTTCCAGCCATTCTCGTGCCTCAGCCTCCCGAGCAGTTGGGACTATAGGCACACGCCACCACGCTCGTCTCATTTTTTGCATTTTGAGTAGAGACAGGGTTTCACCAAGATGGCTAGGCTGGTCTTGAATTCCTGACCTCAGGTGATCCGCCCACCTCGGTCTTCCAAGACGCTGCGATTACAGGCGTGAGCCACCGCACCGGCCAGAAGTGCCTGCCTTTTGAAGGCTGAATAGTCTTCCATTGTGTGAAGGAACGGCAGTGTGCTTTTTCATTCATCTGTCCACGAACCCTTGGGTTGCTTCCACATTTTGGCTGTTGTGAATAATGCTGCTATGAATATGGGTGTACACAAATCTGCCTTCCACTCCTGCCTTCTAATTCTTTTTGGTAGGTACCCACAAATGCAACTGCGGGAACATCTGATCATTCTGTTACTAATTTTTCCAGTAGATGCGATACTATTTTCCCCATTCCTTCACGGTTTTACATTCCCTCTGATCATATCGAGCATTCCTACTTCCCTCTAGTCTCACCAATGCCTGTTTGTTTATCATATCCATGCTAATGTGTGGTATCACATTCTTGGTTTGATTTGCGCTTCCCTATGATGAGTGATTTTGAACATCATTTTAGATGCTTATTGGCCATTGCTATATCTTCTTTAGGAACACGTCTACTTGAGTCTTCTGACCATTGTTGATGGGATGCTTTAGGTTTCTTGTTGTTTAGTTCTAGCCATTCTTTATATGTGATGGATATCAGCCTCTTTTCAGATATATGCTTTGCAAGTATTTTTCCTAATCCATGGGTTACCTTTTCACTCAATTCGCAGTGTTTTTTGCTGCACAAAAGTGTCTGTCATTTAGATGTAATCCAAGGAATATAATTTTCTTTTGTTGCCTATGCTTTTGGTGTCATATCCCAGAGAACATTGCCCAATCTGATGTCATGAAAGTGTGGCCAATGTTTTCTTTTAGGCGTATGATACTTTTAGCGCTTGGGGTGAGGTCTTTGATCCAGTTTGTGTGAATTTTTGCACCTGGTGTGACATAGGGTCCACCTTCATTCTTCTGCATGTGGAAATCAAGTTTCTCCAACACCATTTCTTGAAAAGGCTGCTTTTCCACCAATGGACTTTCTTAGCACTCATGTGAAAGATCATTTGAACATATAGGTGAGAAGTTATTTCTGGGCTCCAAAACAAACAAACAACAACAGACAAGAGATAAGGATACAGCATGGGCCGGGCGCGGTTGCTCACGCCTGAAATCCCAATACTTTGGGAGGCCGAGGCGGGCAGATCACCTGAGGTCAGGAGTTGAAGACCAGCCTGACCGACAGGGAGAAACCCCCTTCTCTACTAGAAACACAACATTAGCTGGGTGGGCTGGCGCATGTCTGTAATCGCAGCTACTCGGGAGGTGGAGGCAGGAGAATCCCTTGAACCCAGGAGGCAGAGGTTGCCGTGAGCCAAGATTGCACCATGACACTCCAGCCTGGGCAACAAGAGCGAAACTCCATCTCAAAACAAAACACAAAAAACCAGCATGACTTCAAAGCAGAAAAAGAAGAGCTTAAAAACCAGCATAATGAGAAAGTTAGGAAGCTTCTTACCAAAGCATCTGGAAATATGCAAGAAATTCTTGTGAACTAAAATTTTCATACTGTACTATCAAACACTAGAACTCACTTATTCCATCTTTCTGTATTTCGGGACCCAATTATCCACTTGTCTTCATTCCCTATCCCACCCCTTTTCTTCCTAGCGTCTGCTAACCACCTTTATACTTTCCACCTTCTTGAGATTCCTTTTGTGTGTAGGTGTGTGATGGAGCCTCTTTCTGTTGCCCAGGTTGGAGTACACAGGCACAATCCGGGCTCACTGCAAGCTCCGCCTCCCGAGTTCAAGCGCTTCTTGGGCCTCCGCCCTCTGAGTAGCTGAGACTACAGGCACGCGTCACCACGCCTGGCTAATTGTGTTTTCCGTAGAGACGAGGTTTCACCATGTTGGCCAGGCGGGTCTCGAACTCCTGGACTCAAGTGATCCGTGCGACTCGGCCTCCCACAGTGCTGGGATTACAGGCCTGAGCCACCACACCTGGCCAAGGTTTCCTTTTTTCTTCCTACATAGAAGTGAGGAGATGAAATATTTGTCATTCTGTGCCGGGCTTATTTCATTTAATATACAGACCTGCAATCTCATCCATTTTGTCTGCAGAGGAGAGGAGTTTCTTCCTTTTTAGACTGAATCATACTTCACTGGGTGTGTATACCACAGTTTCTTCATTGAAACAAATTTCTGAAGAGCAAATATTTTTGAAATGTCTCGGAATGTGAAACTTTAGTGATACTGTGCCCATTTTATTCTTTTCTATTTCCCATCTTATGTGTATGCAAGTGTATAACAAAGCAGGAATCAATGTGTGTATAAATCTATAACTTCAACAAATGTAAAATGTAAATGCTAAGTGGTGGCTGGGCGCGGTCGCTCATGCCTGTAATCCCAGCACTTTGGGAGGCGGAAACGGGCGGATCACCTGAGGTCGGGAGTTCAAGACCAGCCTGACCAAAATGGAGAAACACTGTCTCTATTAACAATACAAAATAAATAAATAAATAAATAAATAAAAATAAAATTAGCCAGGCATGGTAGCGCATGCCTGTAATCCCAGCTACTTGGAAGGCTGAGACAGGAGAATTGCTTGAATATGGGAGGCAGAGGTTGCAGTGAGCCGAGACCATGCCATTGAACTCCAGCCTGGGCAACAAGAGTGAAACTCTGACTCAAAAAAAAGGAAAAGAAAGAAATAGAAAATGCGAAATGGTAAGAAAAAACAGCATAATAAACATTTGTATGGTGTTGATGGACAATGCTTTTGAAGATAATATTTGAAGAAATCATATTACAATTAATTTCTCTTCTTACTGATTGGAGCTTGATGCCTCTGAAAACTTCGTCATTGGAACCACCTCTGGTGATTTAAAAGAAAAAAAAAAAAAACCACATACTCACACAGGTGCAAGGAAATCAGAATCTCAGGTATTGAGACCCAGGCCTCATCATTTGTAAACTCCCCAGGTGATTTGACTCAAAACCAAGATTGAGGAACGGCGATATGGATCTCTACACATAACCTGCCTAAATAGATTCTCTAGAAGCAGTTTATAAAGAAATTCCACATGAACTGTGGAAGAGGATATGAATTTGATGTACAGTATGTCCTCACTTAACATCTTTGAAAGTCTCTTGGAAACTTCAACTTGAAGCAAAATAATGTATAGTGAAACCGCTTATTTTTCATCAACAGTATAACTACACAACTTTGAACAACCAATGGTGTTGGAGCACCTCCTGTACATTGTTTCCATAAAGTCAGTTTTCAGGGAATTCCAAAACGAAGTGAGGACTTCGTGTATATAAAAAGATGGTTGTGATTCCACCTGGATGACAGGGTTATTGCTCAGAAACTAAAAGAGGCCGCCTAGGTAGAGAGGATTCTGTCACGAAGTTTCTGCTAAACAAAGGATCCCAGAATCCTCACCCATTCCAGTTAAAGGCATAACGAAGAAAGCAATATTCACAAAGGAAATGCGGAAACTGAAAGGCCATCAAGCCACAAAAATAATGTGACTAAGGGGCAGGATTTGCAGATGTACAGATTTAATGTGGTTGTCCTTTCTCACCCACACCAGAAAAAGGATGGAACAGATCATGAGATTCGACTGTTCTGCTGCACAGCCTCCGCAGGGCACTTTGTATGTCCCTGTTTCTCAGGCTATAGATGAAAAGGTTCAGCATGGGGGTGACAACAGCGTACATCACTGACGCCACCACACCATTCCTGGGGAGTGGTGACACAGCTGAAGTCAGGTACATGCCAATGCCTGTTCCATCAAATCAGCAAACAACTGCTAGGTGAGAGCCACAGGTGGAGAAGGCTTTATACTTCCCATCGGACGATGAAATCCTTAGAATGGAGGGGATGATTTTATAGTAAGACAAAAGGATCCCTGAAATGGGAAGAAAACCAAACATAGTACTATCGAAATATATGAATATGCTATTGATGACGCTGTCAGAACAGGCAAGTTTGAGAAGTTGAGAGGGGTCACAGAGAAAATTAGAGATTTCCACATTCTTGATGATGGTGAATTGAAACACAATCCAACTGTGCAGCTGGGAATCCAACAGGCTAAGGAAAAAGGACACCAAAACGAAGAAGACACAGAGGTGAGGATTCACGATGACTGGGTAGTGCAGAGGGTGACAGATGGCTACAAAGCAGTCATAGGCCATCACAGTCAGGAACATGTCTACTATACATCCAAAAAGACAAAGAAAGACATCCGTGTCAGGCAGCCCGCATGAGAGATGACTCTACTATGCGACCCCATACCCACAATCATCTTGGGAACCGTGTCCGAGGTGAAACCGATGTCAGCCCAGCACAGGTTAGAGAGGAGGAAGTACATGAGGGCGTGGAGGGGGGAGTCAGGACGGACAGCCAGGATGCTGAGCAGGTTCCTCAGCACCGTGACCAGATACATGGACAAGGACAGGGAGAGCAAAGCGAGGACCGGCTGCAGTTCTGGATCCTCTGAGAGTCCCAGGAGGAGGAATTCTCAGACACCTGTGAGATTCCGTGGCTCTGTGTGTCTTGGACAACTTGAGAAGGAAAGAGGATTGGAAAAATAAAAGATAAAAACCAGCCCTTAATGCTGGATGCAAGCAATTCACAAGGAACATCTTCACACTTGCGGACCATACACCGCCAGCAATGTTTCTCAGTTGTGACAATTCCAAAAATCTCAGAATTATTACGTGATTTACTTTTTTGCTGTACAAGGCTTTCTGTACATCCTACTTTAGAGAAAATCCACTGAAGAATGTTAGAAGACCAAAACGTCATATATAACAAATCCGTGATCTCAGTAAAATACGGCCTACTCTTTTCAGAAAAAATACAATGCAATGACAATGTCCTTCTCTCTTTAGGAAAAAGATCTCAGTCTAATTGAAAGAAATTGAGAAGCCGTGAAATACGCTCTACTTTATTCTGACACCGTGCCACAACTTCCATGGATGTAGAATGTGTAAAAGGACGACACAAGAGCTAGGACCCCATTATCTGAAAACGACATCGAACCTTATAGTTCTCAATCGGAAGACCTTTTCACATGCCTGTTACTTTTCATATTTATTATCATCCTTCGGTTTTCTGACATCATTTCTTCATAAAAGTAAATGCACACTCAAAGATGGGAGCTGTGTTTCCAAATGAATTGAATATGGAACTCTTGGCCCAGCACCATGGCTCACACCTGTAATCCCAGCACTTTGGGTGGCCGAGGCTGATGGATCACCTGAGGTCAGGAGTTCCAGACCAGCCTGGCCAATGTGGTGAAACCCCGTTTCCGGTGAAAATTAAAAAAAAAATCAGCCGGGCGTGGTGGCGGGTAACCCTAGCTACTCGGGAGGCTGAAGCAGGAGAATCCCTTAGAACCTGGAAGGCAGAGATTGGACACCGTGTGATAGGATTTTTGATATCCTAGGGAGATATTGCTCCTGATAGCAGAGTGGGTGTACACCCTGTGATATTATTTGTAATATCCTAGAAAGATATTGCTCCTAATATCACGGTGGCTCTACACCCTGTGATCTTAATTGTAATATCCTACAGAGATATTACTCCTAATAATACAGTGGGTGTACACCCTGTGATATTATTCATAATATATTACAGAGATATGACTCCTGATATCACAGTGAGTGTACACCATGTTTGTACACCCTGTGATCTTATTTGTAACAACGTAGAAAAATATTACAGCTAATGTCAAAGTGGGTGTACACCCTGCGAGGTTATTTGTTATCTACTAGGTAGATATTACTCCTAATATCACAGTGAGTGTACACCATGTGTGTACAGACTGTGAAATTATTCGTAGTACCCTAGGAAGATATTACTCCTCATATTACAGTGGGTGTACACCGTGGGTGATATTTTTTTCTAATATCCAGCAGGGGAGAGGATGATATTGCTTCCAATATCACAGAAGGTGTACACCCCCCTGTGATATTGTTCGTAATGTCCAGGGAAGGAGAGGATGACATTATTCGCAATATCACTGGGGGTGTACCACCTCCCGCCAGGATATTGTTCTTAATATCCGGAGGTGGAGAGAATGATGTTACTCCCAATATCACAGGGAGTGTACACCACCCCTGTTTGCAAACACCCCCTGTGATATTGTTCCAAATGGTCTGTGAAAGAGTAAACATGACTCCCATTATCGCGGGGGGTGTTCAGCCCTGATGATATTGTTTTCTGACATCCAGGGAAGGAAAGTATGCTATTACTCCCAATATCGCAGGGGTTGTACACCCTTTTGTGTTTTTGTGTCCAATATCCAGGAAAATAGAGCATGATATTACTTCCAATATCGAAGTAATTGTACAGCACCCCTGTTATATTCTTCCTAATATCCAGAAAGGAAAAGAATGATATTACTCCCAACAGCGTAGGAAACGTATGCCCGCGCTGTGGTATCTTTCCCAGTATCCAGGTGGGGAGAGGATCATATTACTTCCAGTGTCGCAGGGTGTGTAGACCCCTCTGTGATCTCGTTGCTAACATCCAGGTTTGGGGAGGACGACATTATTCCCAATAGCGCAGGGGTAGTACATCCCCCCGTGACCTTGTTCGTCATTTCCTGGGTGGAGAGGATGATCTCACTCCCAATATCGCAGGGGGTGTACACGCCCCTGTGAAAATCTTCCTATTTCCAGAGGGAGAGAGGATGGTATTACTTCCAGTACCGCAGGGGGTTTCCACAGCCCTGTGATACTCTTCCTAATATCCACAGGGAGAGAGGATGATATCACTCCCAATATCGCAGGGGGTGTACACAACCCTGTGATATTGTTCCTAATATCCAGAGTGAAAGAGGATGACATGACTCTCAATATCGCAGAGGGTGTACACCCCTCCTGTAATATTGTTCTGAATACCCTGGGAGGGAGAGGATAAGGTTACGTTGAATATCACAGGGAATGTACACCCTCCCCCCTCTGATACCCTTCCTAATATCCAGGGGAAGAGAGGAAAATTTCACTCCCAATATCACAGAGGCAGTACAACCCACCTGTGATGTTGTTCCCAATATGCAAGGGGGGAGAGGATGATACTACTCTCAATATCGCAGGGCTGTTCACATCCCCAGTGACATTTTTTCCTAATATCTAGGGGAGAGACAATTATATGACAGCAAAGGTCGCAGGGTCTGTACATCCCTTCCTGATATTGCTCCTAATATCCAGGGGGGAAGAGGATGATATCAAATATGAAAAGGGGTGTGCATCCCCCATCCCTACGATATTGTTCTTAGTAATCGTGAGGGGAGATGATGATATTGCTCCAAGTGTCGCAGGGGTTGTTCACAACCCCCTGTGATATTGTTTGTGATATCCAGGGGGGGAGAAAATCATATTACCTCCAATATTGCAGGTAGTGTATACCCCACCAGAAATATGGCACCGAATATCCAAAGAGGGAGAGGATGGTATTCATACCTATATCGAAGTGTGTGTACACTCCCCTTTTGGTATGGTTTTTTATATCCAGTGGGTGGGAGGATGATATTAGTCCCAACATCCCAGAGGGTGTGCACTACCCCTGTGATATTGTCCCTAACTTTCAGAGGGGAGAGTATGATATCACTCCCAATATCTCAGAAGTTGTACATCCCCCGTGATATTGTTTGTCATATCCAGGGAGGCGCAGGATGACATTCCATTGAATTTCGCGACAGGCGTACACGCACAGTGTGATATTGTTCCTAATATCCAAGAAGGCAGAGGATGATATTACTCCCAATAAAGCAGTGGGTGTACATCACCCCTGTGTTATTGTCTCTAATATCCGGGGCCGGGGGAGGTGGGGAGAGGACAACATTCCCTCAAATTTAGGAGGTGGTTTGACGCCCCTTGTGGTGTGGTTTTAAACATCCAGCAGGGAAGACAATAGTACTATTTTTGATAGTCCGATTCATCCGCTCCACCTTTCCGGAACTCTGAGGCCGGAAGGCGGCATGCAGTTTCCATGTTATCCCCAATACCTTTGCCGTCTTCTGTACCAAGGCAGCTAAAAACGCAGGCCCGTTGTCTGAGCCGATCCATAAGGGCGGTCGAAATCTAGGAATCAGATCCCGAAGAAGCACAGGAGTTTCTTCACCAGCTTTCTCAGTTCGTGTTGGATAGGCCTCCACCCACCCAGAGTAGGTACGCCCAAGAACTAGTACATACTTGTTACCTCCACACTTTGGCATCTCTGTGAAGTCCACCTGGAGACCTTCAAAGGTGGCTGCTCCATAAGCTCGTATGCCGGGCGGAACGGCTGGACCTTGCCTCGCATCGTGCTGTCGGCAGGTAACACACCGCTGCCTCACCGTTTTGGCAAGGGCTGACAGAGGCGAGATGTAGAAATACCGGCCTAACAACTTTTCCAGTGACTCCTGACCTCGATGGGTGGTTTCTTGCACAGCCAGTACAACTGCAGCTCCTAGCAGCTGTGGCACAGCTACTGTCCCATCTGGTAACCGAATCCATCCTTCCTCCATCACTTGTCCTTCCCTCTACCTGGAGACAGTCCTTTTCTTCTTTAGAAGATGTAGGTCCAAGATCAGGTGCTTGAGGGAGCACTGATGCCCAGAAGGGGGCAGATGCTGCTTTTCGAGCCTCTGAGTCAGCGCGGGAATTCCCCAAACCCAGCAAGGTGGAAGCTCGCTGGTGTCCTCTGCAATGCATAACTGCCACCTTGTGGGGTTTCCATAGTGCTTCAAATCATTGCAAGATTTCTTGTTGATATTTTCTGTCTTTTCCCCCAGAGTTCAGTAGGCCCTTTTCTTTCTATCATGCTCCATGCACTTGAAGGGTTGAAAAGACATACCGAGAATCAGTGTAAATGTTGACAGTCTCACCCTCACTGAGTTCTAAGGCACGAATGAAAGCAATGAGTTCAGCTTTCTGGGCTGAAGTGGCCTGGGGCAACGATCTGGCTTCAACAACAGTGTCCAGGGTTATCACTGCATACCCTGCACCTCTGTCCCCCTGGGGATTGAAGAAGCTGCTCCCATACACGTATAGTTCCCAGTCTACTGATGCCCAAGCCTGGTCCGGGAGGTCAGGTCTGCTAGAGTCAATTGAGTCCAACACTTCTACACAATCAGGCTTGACAGGGCTCTCTGATATCGGGAGCAAGGTGGCGGGGTGTAGGGTGTTACAAACTTCAATGGTTATATGGGGATTCTCACAGAGCAAAGTTTGGTACTTGATGAGTCTGGCATTCATTAGCCAATGATGTCCTTTAGTATTCATTAAAGTCACCACAGCACGGGAGGCCTTTATGTTCAGGTTTTGCCCAAGAGTCAGCTTATTTCCTTCTTGTACTAGCAGGGCAGTTGCTGCCAAGGCCCTCAAACAGGAGAGCCATCCTTTAGAAACCCCGTCCAGTTGTATAGAGAGGTAGGCCACCGGCCTCGGCCAGGGCCCCACAGTTTGGGGTCAAAGTCCAGCTGCCATCTTTTCTCTCTCTGATGCCTACAATGGAAATGGCTTTGTCAGATCGGGTAGCCCCAGGGCTGGGGCTGCCAGAAGTTTTTCCTTTAACTCATGAAAGACTTGCTGTTTTTGGGATCCTCATTCCAAAGGTTCCCTGTCCCCACCCCCTTTGTGACCTCATACAAAGACTTGGCTAATACTGCAAAGTTTGGGATCCACAGTCTACAAAACCCCACAGCTCCTAAGAATTCTCTCACCTGCCTCCTGCTCTTAGGCTCCGCTAGATTGCAAATGACCTGCTTTCTTTCTGATCCCGGGCTGCCTTCTGACCCCTGTCGGATAGTCAATCCCAAGTAACTTACCTGCCGTCGGCAGATCTGAGCTTTCTTCTTGGACACCTTGTACCCACAGTCCTCCAGGTGCCGGTGTAGGGCATCTGTTCCCTTGGCACACCCGACTGCCTTGGGGTGTCCCAGCAGAAGGTCATCAACCTACTGGAGCAACAAGCAGCCTAGGTCTCTGCTCGGAAACTTCTGGGGGTCTTGAGCCAATGCCTCCCCGAAGATGGTGGGGGAGTTCTTGAACCCTTGGGGAAGCCCGGTCCAAGTGTACGGAGTAGTGACACCTGACTCCGGATCTTCCCACTGAAAGGCAAACAGCTTCTGCCTCTCAGGGGCTAATCTGATAGGAAAGAAAGCATCTTTCAGGTCCAAGCAGGTGAACCAGCTGTCCTCAGCTGGCAGCAACCCCAACAATGTGGACGGGTTAGGTACTGTTGGATGTAAAGTCAGTGTAGCTTGATGAAGCAAGTGCAAATCCTGTACCGGCCAGTAGTCCTTTGTCCGTGGCTTGGGAACAGGCAGGAGGGGAGTGTTCCATGGAGACTGACGAGGAACAATAATTCCAAAAGTTCTTAGGTGCTTGAGACGGACCTGGATACCTTCAAGGGCTTCTCTGGAGACCGGGTCCTGTTTTTGCCTCACCGGCTGGGCCCCAGTCTTAACTGGCCAATCCCGGAGTGTTGTCTTCTGCCCGTACTCTTGGCCACCGCTTAGCCAGAGCTGGTCTTCTCTCTTGGCCCGGCTCAGTTAAGAAAACTCTCCATTCCTCCTCTCGGGGGACCATAAGGGTCATAATGACTCCCGTTCCGGGTAACTTTAGCAGCAAAGGGCCATGCTCTGTCAAAGACATAGTGGCTCTCAGCTTGCTGAGCAAGTCCCTTCCCAAAAAGGTCAAGGGACAGTCACGCATGTACCAAAACTGATGAATGACTTTATGTCCTCCTACAGTACAAGTCTGAGGCAAGCAGAAAGCTTGCTTTGCTGAAACCCCCATGGCTCCGATGACATCAATAGTCTTTTTGGATAAGGGGGTGACCGCGGCGGTTACTAGTGAATGTTCAGCACCGCTATCTACAAGAAAGTCAATGTCTCCACCCCCAACTGTCATTCTGAGCAGAGGCTCTTTGGGGACACTTGAGCCCGGACTCCCTCAGTCCAAGAACCCTTCTGCCAGGTTGAGCAGGGCCCCTTCCTCCTTGTCCGGGGCCTCCTGCTCTGAGTCACCTTGTTT
Source organism: Pan troglodytes (assembly GCF_028858775.2). Lineage (NCBI taxonomy): Eukaryota > Metazoa > Chordata > Mammalia > Primates > Hominidae > Pan > Pan troglodytes. The sequence goes on along the minus strand of NC_086015.1, from coordinate 128,979,008 downwards.
TCTTTTGAGCTGAGGGCATTTGTTCTTCCACTGTCCTATTTCTTTACAATGAGCACACTGGTTACGCTGCAAACTCTGACAGCCAAGCTGAGTTTCTTTCCCAGGGACCCCCTTCCCTTGCCTCTTTGGGGGGGCCCCTCTGATTGCTGCAGCTGACAAACAGGTCAGCGTGTCGCCGGGCCTGACCTCCATTCTCTTTGCAGTTTTCCTTATGGCTTACTGCATCCCTGTTTACGAACACCTGGCTAGCTATTTCTAGTAATTGTGATGGATTCATCCCTGCAAGCCCAGCCTGTTTCTGCAGCTTTTTTCTCATGTCTTCTGCACTTTGACAGACTAAAGCCATGTGAATCATGCGCTGATTTTCAGGGCTATCGGGATCAATGGGAGTATACATACGATAGGCCTCACACAGTCTCTCGTAGAATTGTGCTGGACTTTCTTCTTTTCCCTGAATGACCTCAGAGAGCTTGTTAACGTTTGTGGCCTTCTGAGCTCCCCTCATTAATCCTTCCAAGAGAGCTTCCCTGTCTCGGTTTAGCCTTTGCATCTCCTCTCTTTCATGTGGGTCCAACTGGGGGTCGGTTCCTGGCAACTGGGTCCTTCCATATTCTTGGGGGTTTTGATAATCAGCTGGCGCATGTTCCTCTAGCCACTTAGTTCCTGCTTGCAGGACTCTCCGCCTTTCTTCGCTGTTAAAGAGGAACATGAGCAACTGGTGCCAATCAGCCCAGGTGGAGTTGTGGGTCTGGATAACAGCTTGGAGCAAATCAATTAGGGCTTGTGGCTTTTCCGTATAGGGCGGTGTATTGTTTTTGCAGTTGAGAAGATCGACGCAGGTGTAGTGCTGGTACCCAAAAACATGCCTCTCTACCACGTGACCATCCTCGTCTATCCCAGTATATCGCTGCTCTCTCAGGGGCATTTGTGTCCCCGTTTTGGGTCGTAAACGAGCTGCTGAGGGAGGGGTGGAATGGCACAAGGCGACTTACCGCAATTAATAATCTCAATTATTAATTGACACTAAAAATTATCAATATTAATAACCCATAATATAATTTTTAAAATCAATAACGATAATAATAATTACTATTAAATAGTTATACTAATGGAAAAAATAAATGATTAATATTAATGATTATTGATGCCTGATATTAATAACTGATATTGATCTTATTCATTAGAAAACAGTAAATATTAGCTCCTAATAATTAATATTAATATTAATAATGGGACACTTTTATTAGCAATTATTTCTTAATATTAATATTAATATCAGTCATTGATATTCCTGTTAATAATAAATGAGGAATAATTCATACTAATATTACACCCTAACACCTCAGGCGGTGTACACCCACCTGTGATAGTGCTCCCAATGTCCAGGGAGGGAGAGAGCATGATATTACGTTCAATATCGCAGTAGGTGTACACACAGCCGGTGATATTGATCCGAATATAATCTCCAGGGGGTGGAGTATGACCTTCCTCCCAATATAGCACTGGATGTGCATCCACCCGGTGAATTTGCTCCTAATAGTCACGGAAGAAGAGAATGCCATTACTCCCAACATCACAGGAAGTGTCCACCCCCGTGTAAGATGGTCCTTAAAAATATTCCAAGGCGGAGGAGGTGCTATGACTGCATGTATGGTAGAAAGTGGACACCCCCAAGGATATCGTTCCCATGATCCTGGAAGGAAGAGTATAATATTACTTTCAAAATCACAGAAGGTGGACACGCCCCCAATGATATTGTTTCTGATTGCAACGTGGGAGAGGAGGACATGACACCCGATATCCCAGAGAGTAGAAACCCCCCTGAGATACTGTTCCTAATATTCAGGGAGGAAGAGGATGATATGACTCCGAATACAGAAGGGTGTACAACCTCTGTACACAAAGGGTGTACACCGGTCTGTGAAACCGTTCATAATCTCCAGAGGGGGAGATGATATTACTCACAATATGATAAACAGGCTGTGAGTCCACCGCGGATCCTAAGAGCCAGGGGGGCAAGAGGGGCTGGCTCTTTCTTACTCCCCGCATCGCGGGGGGCGCCTCGCCCCCCTGCGATGTCCATCATCATATCCAAGGGGCGAGGGGGTGGTGATAAGACTGCCCGCATCTCGGGGGCGCCCGCCCCCATTCCATGTTGATCGTCATATCCCAGGGGAGAGAGTGGGGTGATATTACTTCCCACGTCACTGGACGCGGCCGCCCCCCTGCGATGTGGATCGTCACATCCAGCTGTGGATCGGGGGTTGGTATTACTCCCCGATTTGTCCTAGGATCCTTTCTATACTGCCCCCCTCTGTTCACACCCTGGGACGTTATCTTCCATATTCTAGCAATATGCGGCTGCTAAAGTCGCAGGGGGTATACACCCTTCAATGTTATTCGTAATTTTGTAGGGGAATGTTCAACCTGATGTCACAGGACTCTGTACACTGTGATGTTATTCCCAATATCCTAGTTTTACCTTAATAATAATGTCACATTGTGTGTACACCTTGTGGTGTTATTCTTATTCTCCTAAGGGGAGGTTGCTTTTATTGTCACACGAGGTATGTTCCTTTTGATATTATTCATAATGTCCTAGAGGGGTGTCACTCCTTCTGTCACAGGGTTTGTACACCTTTTCAAATTACTCGTATTATCCCCATAAGATGTCACTCCTCATTTCACAGAGGGTGTACACTCTGTGATATTGTCATCATATTCTAGGGAAATGTTATTTTTAATGTCACAGAGGGTGCACACCTTGTGAAATTATTCGCTATAATTTTGTGGGATGTTACCCCTAATGTCACACGGCGTGTACACACAGTGATGTTATGTGCAATATGCTATGGAAATGTTACTCGTAATTCACAGGTCCTGTACACCCTTTAATATTCTTCGTATTCTTCTAGGAAAACGTTACTGCTAATATCACAGGGTGTGTTGACCCTGTCATAAAATTCCTAATATCCTAGCGGGAGTTCACTACTAATTTCACAATGCGTGTACACCCTTTGATATTATTCGTATTGTCCTGAAGAGATGTTACTACTGATGTCCCAATGCAGGTACATTCTCTGATCTTATTGGTTATATCCTCGGGGGGTGTTACTTCTAATGTCACACGGGGTATACTCCCTGTGTTCGATTTCGTAATATCCTAGGGCAATTTTACTTTTAATGACACAGGGGGTGTACACATTGTGATATTATTCGTGATATTCTAGAAAGATGTTATTCCTACTGTCACAGGGCTGTACACCCTGTGATAGTGTTCATAATTTCCCAGGGGTCTATACTCCTATTGGCACAGGCGATAACACCCTGTGACATTATTCATAATATTCTAGCGAGATGATACTCCTGATGTCACAGGGGGTGTACACCCCGTGTTATTATTCTTACTATTCTAGGGGGATGTTACTCCTAATGTCACAGGGATGTACACCGTGTGATATTATTCATAGTGTACCAGAGGGATATTTGCAGTAATGTCACAATGCATGTACACCTTGTGATATCATTTGTCATATCCTAATGTCACAGGGGTTGTGTTCCGTGTGATAGTCTTCCTAACATCCTAGAATGATATTGCTCCTAACGTCACAGGGTGTGTACACCTTGTCACATCATTCATAATATCCTAAAACTACGTTATTCCTCAGGTCACAGGGGGTGTTCACCCTGTGATATTTTTCGTCATAGTTTTGTGGGATGTTACTCCTAAAGTCACACGGGGTGTACACAGAGTCACACAGTGATATGAGTTGTAATATTCTATAGACATGTTACTCGTAAATCACAGGGGCTGTACCTCCTGTGATATTATTCGTAATATTCTAGGGGAATGTTGCTACTATTGTCACGGGGGTGTACACCCTGTGATATGACTCGTCATATCCCAGCGGGATGTTACTACTAATGTCACAATGCCTGTACACCCTGTGATATGATTTGTAATATCCTAAAGAGATGTTACTACTAAGGTCACAATGCATGTACACCCTCTGATATGATTCGTTCTATCCTTGGGGGATGTTACTCCTAATGTCACACAGGGTGTACTCCCTGTCATATTATTCATAACGTCCAAGGGGGATATTATTTTTAATGTCACCGGGGGTGACATTACGCATTAAAAATGTGTATTAAATGCCTGTGATACTATTCCTAATATCCTAGGGGCATGCTCTTCCGAATGTCACATGGGGTGTACACCATGTGTGTACACCTGCTGTGATATTATTCGTAATATCCTAGGGGAATGTTACTCCTGATGACACAGGCCGTGTACACCATGTGTGTACACCTCCTGTGTTATTATTCATAATATCCTAGGGGGATGTTTCTTTTAATGTCACAAAGAGTGTACAAAACATCACAGAAGGTGTACACGTTGTGAGGTTATCTGTAATACCCTAGAAGGATGTTACTCCTAATATGTCACAGGGGTGTACACGCTTTGATGTTATTTATAATCTCATAGAGAGATATGACTTCAAATATCACAGTGGGTGTACACACATAGTGTATACCCTGTGATAGTATTTGTAATATCCTGGGGAGATACAACTCCTGATATCACAGTGCGTGTACCCCGTGTGTGTACACACTTGATATTAGTCGTAATATTCAGGGTAAATATTACTCCTCATATCACACAGTGTGCACACCCTGTGATATTTTTCCTCATACTTTAGGGAGATATTGCTTCTAACACCACAGTGGGTGTACCCCATGTGTGTATACTCTGTGACAGTATATTCTATATCCTAGGGAGGTATTACTCCTAATATCACAGTGGGTGTTAACCCTGTGATATCATTCTTATTTGACCTTGCTGCCTTTTTTAACCCACCCTACAAAAGGAATGGAACAGATAAGAATATATTGATATTAGACCTTGCTGCCGTGTGGCCACCGCAGAACACTTTTAATATCCCTGTTTCTCAGGCTGTAGATGAAGGGGTTCAGCATGGGGGTGACCACCGTGTACATCACTGAGGCCACTGCAGCCTTTCTTGGGGAAGATGACACATCTGAACTGAGGTACCCTCCAACGCCTGTTCCATAAAATCAGCAAACAACTGACAGGTGAGACCCACAGGCGGTGAAGGCCTTATACTTCCCACCTGATGATGAAACCCTCAGAATGGAGGAACAATTTTATAGTAAGAGAAAAGGGTCCCCGAGATCTGAAGAAAACCAAATATGGCAGCAGGGAAATACATGATTATGTTATTGGTGAAGGTGTCACAACATGCAAGATGGGGGAGTTGAGAAGGGTCACAGAAGAAATTAGGAATTTCCACATCCTTGAAGCAGGTCACTTGTAAGGCAATCAAGTTGTGCAGCTGGGTGTCTAAAAGACTGAGAAAAAAAAAGACAACAAAACTAGAAAGCCACAGAAACACGGGTTCATACTGGCTGAATGACATAGAGGGTGACAGATGGCTACAAACCGGTCATAGGCCATCGCACTCAGGAGCGTGTCTCTCTTTCATGCCTCCAAAAATGGCAAAGAGAGACATCTGAGTCAGGTAGCCTGCATAGGAGATGACTCTGCTGTGAGATTGGATGTCCACAATCATCTTGGGGACCGTGGTGGAGGTGAAACTGATGTCAGGCAAGGACAGGTTGGAGAGGGAGAAGTACATGGGGGTGCGGAGGTGGGAGTCAGGGCTGACGGCCAGGATGATGAGTAGGTTCCCCAGCACCGTGACCAGGCAGATGGACAGGAACAGCCCAGCAAGGACCAGCTGCCGTTCTGGATCCTCTGAGGTTCTAGGAGGAGGAATATAGAGACATCTGTTAGATTCTGTGGATCTGTAGAGATTAGGCACCTTTTGCCTAGAAAAGAGGGTTGAGACATCGGAAACAAGTAAACCAACACCCAGCATCGTGTCTGCATTTTGGATAGAAGCAATTCACAAGTAATGTTTTCAGATTTCAGAGCAATCCACACTCAGCAATATTTTGCAGTTCTGACAAACTCAATTGTCTTCTAATGCTTTCATCATTGATTTCTGTGTTATTCACTTCTTGCTGTACACACCTGCCTCAGAGACACTGGATTCAAGAATGTTCCAAGAACCAGATCATCATATATATCAAATTCGTAATTGCTAGAAAAGACAGCCTATCTTTACCGAAGGAAAAGATGTAATAAAACCATTCTCTTCACTTTAAGAAAAAGGTTATCCTAATTCAAGGAAACTAAGAACTCAAATATTTTATTTTATTTGAATAGATTGATACAAATTCCCTTGATTTAGAACATCTGTAAACACTGAATAACTGCTGAGACCATGCCATCTGGAAATGAAATTAAAGTTGATAGTTCATAAGCAGAAAATAGTTCCACATGCCAGTTAGGTCCTAGTGATTTCATCATTCTGTTTTCGGACTTTTCTCCTTCCAGAGAGTAATTGCTTACTCAAATCGGTGGGTCTTGTTTTAAAATTCATGGAAGCTATAACTCCTGTCCTTAGCTTAGGTGGACTTAGAGTTTTCATCAGAACGTTTGGCCGGACGCGGTGGCTCACGCCTGTAATCCCAGCACTTTGGGAGGCCGAGGAGGGCGGATCACGGGGTCAGGAGATCAAGACCATCCCGGCCAAAATGGCGAAACTCGGCCTCTACTGAAAATACAAAAACTTCGCCCAGTATGGCGGTGCGCGCCTGTAGTCCCAGCTACTCAGGAGGCTGAGGCAGGAGAATGGCTTGAACCTGGGAGGCAGAGGCTACAGTGAGCCGAGATCACATCACTGCACTCCAGCCTGGGCAACAAGAGCAAAACTCCGTCTCAAAAAACAGAAAACCAAAAAGACACTCTCTGTCACACTGACGTCACACTGATGACAGCCAATTTTTGTGAACCAAGGAAGTGTCAATTCAATAACTCACATAGATGTTTACTTTTGCTATCTCCTTTGTGCCAAGCAAGATATAGGCTCTGGGGAATCAGAAACAAAAGAGACTCACTTGTTCCTCTCACAATACTCAGTACTTACTGAGATAAGGACAAAATAAAATGTCCTGTCCGGAATGTAGGGAAACCAGAACTTCAGGTCAGGGGACATTTCCGATGAACCGTATGGAGTTTAAGCTTAAAATATTAACGAATGTATCTAAAATTCACTTTGCCTTTACTTTACGCATCCATCACATAGAGATCACGCAGCGGGAACCCACGATCGGTTTCATCATCGCTCACTTCCATTGGATCAATTAGAAATCAATCAGATGAGAGTGCTGAGTCTCAGAGGATGGATGTCTCACCCCTTGCCATACAGATAAGTAGAAAGGGTGGTATTGAAAATTAATGGCCAGACTCTAAGTCCCGGGCATTATACTTGATGGTCTCCCAACCCTCAAAATGTTGTGGGTTCTTTTTTGTTTTTGTTTTTGTTTTTGAGACGGAGTCTCGTTCTGTTGCCCAGGCTGGAGTGCAGTGGAGTGATCTTGGCTCACTGCAACCTCCGCGTCCCAGGTTCCAGCTATTCTCTTACCTCAGCCTGCCAAGTAGCTGAGATGACAGGTGCCCGCCACTACGCCCGGCTAATATTTTTCTCTTTTTAGGAGAGGCGGGGTTTCACCATGTTGGCCAGGCTGGTCTCGAACACCTGACCTTGTGATTCACCTGCCTCAGCCTTCCAAAGTGCTGGGATTACAGGCGTGAGCCACCGCGCCCAGCTTCCAAAAGTTTTCAACAGAGCTCAGAGGTCTTAACCACAGGCACATCGGAGGAGCATTTTTGATATGGTTTCCAGCTTCCTCAATAGGAATGGAAACCAAACCCTGAATTGATGACTCCTTTGAGGAAGTCGAGAGCTGTAAGGAAAGCCAGGAACAGGGGCAAGGGAGAGATGCATCCCGAATGATCCTGTGCCAATTCTTTCTGGAATCTTTGATGTGATCTCAGCTGCCCTTTCCCTACTTGACACAGTGATTGTGGCACCCACTAGTCTAGCTGTGTTCTACAAGGAACCCCCAAAGGGAAGGGCACAGTGAGCAGGGGCATCGGCCCGAGTGACAAGGATTTGAGAGGGCAGGCTGGATGCAGGGAGAGGACTGGCCAAACGCCATGTGTCTGGCCTTAGACTGCCTGGTTCAAATTGGGCTTCACTCTTTTTGACTTCATGATCTGGTACAAGTTCTATGAAAATGTGTTGCTCCTTTTCTAGTCTGTAAAATCATCAGGAAATGTGCACTAATAACTGGGAGACTATGCAGATGAAATGAAACAAGCTGCATAGAGCACAGAGCTCAGAGCCTGGCCTTTAGGAAGCCCTCAATAAGGGTTCATGATGCGGTGGTGTCTGTCATCATCCTCTTTATCCTCATCATCACCTTCATCATCTTTTTGTTGTTCTGAGGGAATAGTATAGAGGGACCCATTCCCTGCTATCGTGGGTGAGACGTCTATGAAAAGGACAACCAGTGGGGGAGGGAAGCAAAATTTTGAAGAATATTCCTGAGAGAGACCCCCCCACCACAACCAAGAACAGAAACTCCACAGTCTGCTGAGCTGACAGTTTGCACCTTGGTCTCCTCCCATCTGCCCACGGCACTCTCCTGTTTGTCCTGAGGATGAGGAAATGAACAAGGCTCCTGACAGTCCCTCAGCACTCACTGAACTGCCCTTCCCCTCTGCTGGGCCATGACCACGGAGAACAGGTCCACTGTCCTCTCTGCGTGGTGCACATTGGAGGCTCAGACTCCATCCTCAAGGCTGGCCAGAAGACAGGGTGAGACATGAGCCTCCTGATACAGGTGATGGTTGTGGAGCCCACAGGACTGCAACCTACTGCAGGGCTGGAGGCACAGACTGAGTATTTACTATTCTATGGCCTGGGGGGCTCAAGGCACAGAACTCCTCATTAGCCAGAGTCGCCCAAGTTCCCCAAGCTCTAAGGATTTCCTCATCATCATGCAAGAAGAAGAAGAGAAAAGTGAGTGTCCATAGAAGTTCTGGGGCTCTTCCTCTAATCAGGAGAGAGCTTGTGTGTATTATTCGCTTCTTTCTTTTTTTTACAAGATCCAAGTGCTTTAATTTTCATCTTTTATTATGGGAAAATATACCACGTATAAATGCTTAAAATTATAAATATAGATTATTTCATATAGAATGGCCAGTATAAACATTTATAATTTCCACTCTTTTTCAGTTTACAGATTAATCACATTAGGTACATTCACATTGTTTAGCAACCATCACCGCCATCATCTCCAGAACAGTTTTATCCTTGAAAATGGAAATTGCACCCATTAACCAAACTCTCCATTCCTCTCTCTCTCGCCCACCCCTGGGGGCCACCATTCTATTTTGCAACTCTATAAGTTTAACTACTCTAGACACGTGATATAAGTGGAATCATACCGTGTTTAATTTTTTTGGTTCGTTTGTTTTGGAGACAGAGTCTTTCTCTGTCGCCCAGGCTGGAGTGCAGTGGTGTGGTCTCAGCTGACTGCCACCTCCATATCGTGGGTTCAAGCGATTCTTGTGTCTCAGTCTCCCCAGTAGCTGGGATCACAGGCATGTGCCACCACGCCCAGCTAATCGTTGTATTTTTAATAGAGATGAGCTTTCACCATATTGGCCAGGCTGGTCTCGAACTCCTGACCTTAAGTGATCCGCCTGCCTCAGCCTCCCAAACTGCTGGGGTTACAGGTGCGAGCCACTGAGGCTGGTCATCTTTATCCTTTTGGGATTTATTTATTTCACTGACGAGAATGTCTTCAAGGTTCATCCGTGTTGCAGCCAGCCTGTGTCAGAAGTGCCTGTCTGGTTGCTGGGGTGTTTTTTTTTTTTTTTTTTTTTTTGGTTTTGTTTTGTTTTGTGTTCACATGGAGTCTCACTCTGTCGCACAGGCTGGAGTGCAGTGGCACAATCTGGGCTCACTGCAACCTCCGCCTCCCGGGTTCCAGCCATTCTCGTGCCTCAGCCTCCCGAGTAGCTGGGTCTATAGGCACACGCCATCACGCTCATCTAATTTTTTGCATTTTCAGTAGAGACAGGGTTTCACCAAGGTGGGCAGGCTGGTCTTGAATTCCTGACCTCAGGTGATCCGCCCACCTCGGTCTTCCAAGATGCTGGGATTACAGGCGTGAGCCACCGCACCGGCCAGAAGTGCCTGCGTTTTTAAGGCTGAATAGTCTTCCATCGCATGAATGAATTGCAACTGTGCTTTTTCATTCATCTGTCCACGAACCCTTGGGTTGCTTCCACATTTTGGTTGTTGTGAATAATGCTGCTATGAATTTGGGTGTGCAAATCTCTCTTCCACTCCTGCCTTCTAATTCTTTTTGGCAGGTACCCACAAGTGCCACTGCGGGAACATCTGATAATCCTGTTTCTACTTTTTCCGGTACACGCCATACTATTTTCCCTGTTCCTTCATGGTTTTACATTCCCTCCAATCAGATTCGAGCATTCCTACTTCCCTCTAGTTTCACCAATGCTTGTTTGTTTATCATATCCATCCAAATGTGTGGTATCACATTCTTGGTTTGATTTGCGCTTCCCTATGATGAGTGATTTTGAACATCATTTTAGATGCTTATTGGCCATTGCTGTATCTTCTTTAGGAACACATCTACTCGAGTCTTCTGACCATTGTTGATGGGATGCTTTGGATTTCTTGTTGTTTAGTTCTAGCTGTTCTTTGTATATGATGCATATCAGCCTCTTTTCACAGATATGATTTGCAAATATTTTTCCTAATCCATGGGTTACCTTTTCACTCAGTTCACAGTGTTTGCTGATGCACAAAAGTGTCTGTCATTTAGATGTAATCCAAAGAATCTAATTTTCTTTAATTGCCTATGCTTTCGGTGTCATATCCCAGAAAGCATTGCCCAATCTGATGTCATGAAAGTGTGGCCAATGTTTTCTTTTAGGCATATTATACTTTCAGCACTTGGGGTTAGGTCTTTGATCCAGTTTGTATTAATTTTTGCACCTGGTGTGACATAGAGGCCACCTTCATTCTTCTGCATGTGGAAATCAAGTTTCTCCAACACCATTTCTTGAAAAGGCTGCTTATCCACCAATGGACTTTCTTAGCACTCGTGAAAAATCATTTGAACATATAGGTGAGAAGTTATTTCTGGGCTCCAAAACAAACAAACAACAACAGACAACGGATAAGGATGCAGCATGGGCCGGGCACTATTGCTCACGCTTGTATTCCAAGCACTTTGGGAGGCCGAGGCGGGCGGATCACCTGAGGTCAGGAGTTCAAGACCAGCCTGACAGACAGGAAGAAACCCTCATTTCTACTAGAAATACAACATTAGCTGGGTGTGCTGGCGCATGCCTGTAATCCCAGCTGCTCGGGAGATGGAGGCAGGAGAATCGCTTGAACCCAGGAGGCAGAGGTTGCAGTGAACCAAGATTGCACCATGACACTCCAGCCTGGGCAACAAGAGTGAAACTCTCTCTCAAAACAAAAAACCAAAAACAAAAATCCAGCATGATTTCGAGAGCAGAAAGTGAATAGCTGAAAAACCAGCATAATGAGAAAGGCAGGAAGTTTCTTACCAAATCATCTGGAAATATGCAAGAAATTCTTGTGAACTAAAATTTTCATACTGTACTATCAAACACTAGAACTCACTTATTCCATCTTTCTGTATTTTGGGACCCAATTATCCACTTCTCTTCATTCCCCAACCCACCCTTTTTCTTCCTAGCGTCTGCTAACCACCCTTATACTTTCCACCTTCCTGAGATTCCTTTTGTGTATGTGTGTGATGAAGTCTCTTTCTGTTGCCCAGGTTGGAGTATACAGGCACAATCCGGGCTCACTGCAACCTCCGCCTCCCGAGTTCAAGCGCTTCTTGGGTCTCAGCCCTCCGAGTAGCTGAGACTACAGGCACGCGTCACCATGCCTGGCTAATTGTTTGTGTTTTTAGTAGAGATGGGGTTTCACCATGTTGTCCAGGCGGGTCTCAAACTCCGGGCCTCAAGTGATCCGTGCGACTCGGCCTCCCACAGTGCTGGGATTACAGGCCTGAGCCATCACACCTGGCCAAGATTTTCTTTTTTGTTCCTACATGGAAGTGAGGATATGAAATATTTGTCATTCTGTGCCTGGCTTATTTCACTTAATATAAAGACCTGCAATCTCATCCATTTTGTCTGCAGTGGAGAGGATTTTGTTTATTCCTTTTTAGGCTGAATAATACTTCATTGCGTGTGTATACCACAGTTTCTCAATTGAAACAAATTTCTAAAAAGCAAATATTTTTAACATGTCTCAGAATGTGAAACTTCAGGGATACTGTGCCCATTTTATTCTTTTCTATTTCCCATCTTATGTATATGCAAGTGTATAACAAAGCAGCAATCACAGTGTGTATAAATCTGTAATTTCAACAAATGTAAAATGAAAATGCTAAGTGGTGGCTGGGCGCGGTCACTCATGCCTGTAATCCCAGAACATTGGGAGGCGGAAGCGGGCGGATCACCTGAGGTTGGGAGTTCAAGACCAGCATGACCAATATGGAGAACCACTGTCTGTACTAAAAATACCAAAAAAAAAAAAAATTAGCCAGGCATGGTAGCGCATGCCTGTAATCTCAGCTACTTGGAAGGCTGAGACAGGAGAATCGCTTGAATACGGGAGGCAGAGGTTGCAGTGAGCCGAGATCATGCCATTGCACTCCAGCCTGGGCAACAAGAGTGACTCTGCCTCAAAAAGAAAAAAAAAGAAAAAGAAAAAGAAAAAAATAGAAAATGCTAAATGGTAAGAAACAACAGCATAATAAACATTTGTATGGTGTTGATGGACAATGCATTTGAAGATAATATTTGAAGAAATCATATTACAATTAACTTGTTCTTACTCGTTGGAGCTCGATGCCTCTAAAAACTTCATCATTGGAGCCACGTCTGGTGCTTTAAAAAAAAAAAAAAAAAAAAAAAAAAAAAACCCACATACTCACACAGGTGCAAGGAAATCAGAATCTCAGGTATTGAGACCCAGGCCTCATCATGTGTAAGCTCCCCAGGTGATTTGACTCAAAGCCAAGATTGAGGAACGGCGACATGGATCTCTACACATAACCTGCCTAAATAGATTCTCTAGAAGCAGTTTATAAAGAAATTCCACAGGAACTCTGGAAGAGGATATGAATTTGATGTACAGTATGTCCTCACTTAACACCTTTGAAAGTCTCTTGGAAACTTCACCTTTAAGCAAAATTAGGTAGAGTGAAACCACTTATTCCTCACCAACATTATAACTACATAACTTTGAACGCACCAATGATGTTGGAGGACCTGCTGTACATTGCTTCCATAAAGTCAATTTTCAGGGAATTCCAAAATGAAGTGAGGACTTCATGTATACAAAAAGATGGTTGTGATTCCACCTGGATGACAGGGTTATTGCTCAGAAACTAAAGGAGGCCACCTAGGTAGAGAGGATTCTGTCATGAGGTTTCTGCTAAACAAAGGATCCCAGAATCCTCACCCATTCCAGTTAAAGGCATAACGAAGAAAGCAACAGTCACAAAGGAAATGCGGAAAGGAATAAAAGCCATCAAGCCACAAAAATAATGTGACTAAGGGGCAGGATTTGCAGATGTACAGATTTAATGTGGTTGCCCTTTCTTACCCACACAAGAAAAAGGATGGAACAGATCACGAGATTCGACTGTTCTGCTGTGCACCCTCCACAGGGCACTTTGAATGTCCCTGTTTCTCAGGCTGTAGATGAAAAGGTTCAGCATGGGGGTGACCACAGCATACATCACTGACGCCACCACACCATTCCTGAGGGGTGGTGCCACAGCTGAAGTCAGGTACACGCCAATGCCTGTTCCATAAAATAAGCAAACAACTGCCAGGTGAGAGCCACAGGCTGAGAAGGCTTTGTACTTCCCATCTGACGATGAAATCCTTAGAATGGAGGGGACAATTTTATAGTAAGACAAAAGGATCCCTGAAATGGGAAGAAAACCAAACATAGTATTATCAAAATATATGAATATGCTATTGATGACGCTGTCAGAAGAGGCAAGCTTGAGAAGTTGAGAGGGGTCACAGACAAAATTAGAGATTTCCACATTCTTGAAGAAGGTGAATTGTAACACAATCCAACTGTGCAGCTGGGAATCCAACAGGCTAAGGAAAAAGGACACCAAAACGAAGAAGACACAGAGGTGAGGATTCACGATGACTGGGTAGTGCAGAGGGCGACAGATGGCTACAAAGCAGTCATAGGCCATCACAGTCAGGAGCATGCCTACTATACATGCAAAAAGTACCAAGAAAGACATCCGTGTCAGGCAGCCCGCATAAGAGATGACTCTGCTATACGACCCCATGTCCACAATCATCTTGGGAACCGTGGCCGAGGTGAAACTGATGTCGGCCCAGCACAGGTTGGAGAGGAAGAAGTACATGGGGGTGTGGAGGTGGGAGTCAGAGCTGACAGCCAGGATGCTGAGAAGGTTCCTCAGCACCGTGACCAGATACATGGACAGGGACAGCCCAGCGAGGATGGTCTGCAGTTCTGGATCCTCTGAGAGTCCCAGGAGGAGGAATTCTCAGACACCTGTGAGATTCCGTGGCTCTGTGTGACTTGGACACCCTGGGAAGAAAAGAGGATTGGAAAAATAAAAGATAAAAACCAGCCCTTAATGCTATGTGTATATTTTGGATGCAAGCAATTCACAAGGAACATTTTCACACTTGAGGACCATACACCGTCAGCAATATTTCTCAGTTGTGACAAACCCAAAAATCTCAGAATTATTACATGATTTACTTTTTTCTATTCAACTCGTTCTGTACATACTACTTTGGAGAAAATCCACTGAAGAATATTAGAAGACCAAAACGTCATATACAACAAATCCGTGATCTCAGTAAAATACGGCCTACTCTTTTCGGAAAAAATAAAATGCAATGAAGATGTTCTTCTCTCTCTAAGAAAAAGATCTCAGCCTAATTGAAAGAAATTAAGAAGCAGTGAAATACACTCTGTTTTATTCTGACACCGTGCAACAAATTCCTTTGATGTAGAATATGTAAAAGGATGATACAAGAGCTAGGACCGCATTATCTAAAAACGAAATCGAAACTTAGAGTTCTTAATCGGAAGACCTTTTAACATGCCAGTTACTTTTCATATTTATTATCCTCCTTAGGTTTTCTGACATCATTTCTTCATAAAAGTACATGCATACTCAAATATGGGAGATGTGTTTCCAAATTAATTGAATATATAACTCTTGGCCGAGAGCCATGGCTCACACCTGTAATCCCAGCACTTTGGGTGGCCGAGGCCGACGGATCACCTGAGGTCAGGAGTTCCAGACCAGCCTGGCCCACGTGGTGAAACCCCGTCTCTAGTGAAAATAAAAAAAATTAGCCGGGCCTGGTGGTGGGTAACCCTAGCTACTCGGGAGGCTGAAGCAGGAGAATCCCTTAGAACCTGGAAGGCAGATATTGCACACCCTGTGATATTATTTTGGATATCCTAGGGAGATATTGCTCCTGACACCAGAGTGGGCGTACAACCTGTGATATTGTCTGTAATATCCTAGAAAGATGTTGCTCCTAATATCACAGTGGCTGCACACCCTGTGATATTAATTGTACTATCCTACAGAGATATTACTCCTAATAATACAGTGGGTGTACACCCTGTGATATTATTCATAATATATTATGGAGATATGACTCCTGATATCACAGTGAGTGTACACCCTGTTTGTACACCCTGTGATATTATTTGTAACAACTTAGAAAAATATTACAGCTAATATCAAAGTGGGTGTATGCCCTGTGATGTTATTTGTTATCTACTTGGTAGATATTACTCCTAATATCACAGTGAGTGTACACCATGTGTGTACACACTGTGAAATTATTCATAGTACCCTAGGAAGATATTACTCCTAATATCACAGTGGGTGTACACCCTGTGATATTATTTGTAATCACCTAGGGAGATACGATTCCTAATATTCCAGTGGGTGTACACTGTGCTATGTTGTTTGTAACGTCCTAGGAAGATATTATTCCTAATATCAAAGTGGATGTACACCATGTGTGTACACTCTGTGATATAATTCATGATATCCCAGAGAGATATTTCTCCTAATATCACAGTGGGTGTACACTCTGTGATATTATTCATACTATCCTAGAGAGATATTGCTCCCAGTATCACAGTGGGTGTACGCCCTGTGATATTATTCATCATAACCTAGAGAGACATTACCTCTAATATTACAGTTTCTCTACACCCTGTGGTATTATTCATAATCTCCTAGGGAGATATTATTCCTAACATCACAGTGCATGTACACCATGGGTGGACACCCTGTGATGTTTCTCGTCATATCCTAGGGGGATATTACCCTTAATGTCACAGTGGGTGTACGCCACGTGTGTACACACTGAGATGTTACGTGTAATATCCTGGGGAGAAATTACACCTAAAGTTACACTGGGTGTACACCATGTGTTTATGTTCTCTGATGCTATTCGTAATATCTTAGAAAGTTATTAGTCCTAGTCCCACAGTGGGTGTATACCATGTGTGTACACTCTGTGATGTTCTTGGTATTATCCTAGGGGGATAGTTCTCATAACACCACCATGGGTGTACATCATGTCTGTACTCCCTGTGGTGTTATTGGTTATGTCCTGGGTTGATATTACTCCTAATATCACCGTGAGTGCACACGTGGGGGTACACGTGGGTGTACATTCTGTGATATTATTCGTAATATCCTAGGGAGATATCACTCCCTGTGTCATAGTGGGTGTACGGCCTTGTGATATTCTTGGTAGTATACTTGGGACGTATTACTCCTGTTATCACAGTGGGTGTACACCCTGTGATAGTATTTGTCATATCCTAGGGAGATATTACTGTATACCTTGTGATATTATTTGTGATATTTTAGGGAGCTATTTCTCCTAAAGTCAGAGTGGGTATACACCCTGTAATATTCTTCCTAATATCACAGTGGGTGTACACCATGAGTGATATTTTTTCTAATATCCAGCAGGTAAGAGGATGATATCGCTTCCAATATCACAGAAGGTGTACAACCCCCTGTGATATTGTTCCTAATATCCAGGGAAGGAGAGGATGACATTATTCCCAATATCACTGGGGGTGTACCTCCTCCCGCCGGGATACTGTTCTTAATATCCGGAGGTGGAGAGAATGATGTTACTCCCAATATCACAGGGGTTGTACACCACCCCTGTTTGTAAACACCCCCTGTGATATTGTTCCAAATGGCCTATGAAAGAGTAAATATGACTCCCATAATCGTGGGGGGTGTTCAGCCCTGATGATACTGTTTTCTAACATCCAGGGAAGGAGAGTATGCTATTACTCCCAATATCGCAGGGGTTGTACACCCTTTTGTGTTTTTGTGCCCAATATCCAGGAAAATAGAGCATGATATTACTCCCAATATCGAAGTAATTGTACAGCACCCCTGTGATATTCTTCTTCATATCCAGAAGGGAAAAGAATGATATTAATCCCAACAGGGTAGGAAATGTATACCCGCGCTGTGGTATCTTTCCCAGTATCCAGGTGGGGAGAGGATCATATTACTTCCAATGTCGCAGGGTGTGTAGACCCCTCTGTGATCTTGTTGCTAACATCCAGGTTTGGGGAGAACGACATTACTCCCAATAGCGCAGGGGGAGTACACTCCCCCGTGACCTTGTTAGTCATTTCCTGGGTGGAGAGGATGATATTACTCCCAATATCGCAGGGGGTGTACAGACCCCTGTGAAAATCTTCTTCATATCCAGAGGGAGAGAGGATGATATTACTCCCAGTACCGCAGGGGGTTTCCACAGCCCTGTGATACTCTTCCTAATATCCACAGGGAGAGAGGATGATATCACTCCCAATATCGCAGGGAGTGTACACAACCCTGTGATATTGTTCCTAATATCCAGAGCGAAAGAGGATGACATGACTCTCAATATCGCAGAGGGTGTACACCCCTCCTGTAATATTGTTCTGAATACCCTGGGAGGGAGAGGATAAGGTTACATTGAATATCGCAGGGAATGTACACCCTCCCCCCTCTGATACCCTTCCTAATGTCCAGGGGAAGAGAGGAAAATTTTACTCCCAATATCACAGAGGCAGTACAACCCACCTGTGATGTTGTTCCCAATATGCAAGGGGGGAGAGGATGGTACTACTCCCAATATCACAGGGCTGTTCACATCCCCTGTGACATTTTTCCTAATATCTAGGGGAGAGACAATTATATGACAGCAAATATCACAGGGTCTGTACATCCCTTCCTGATATTGTTCCTAATATCCAGGGGGGAAGAGGATGATATCAAATATGAAAGGGGCTGTACACCCCTCACCCCTACAATATTGTTCTTAATATTCATGAGGGGAGACGATGATATTACTCCAAATATCGCAGGGGTTGTTGACACCCCGCTGTGATATTGTTTCTGATATCCGGGGGGGAGAAAATCATATTACTTCCAATATTGCAGGTGGTGTATACCCCACCTGAAATATGGCACCGAATATCCAAAGAGGGAGAGGATGGTATTAATACCAATATCGAAGTGTGTGCACACGCCCCTTGTGATATGGTTTTTAATATCCAGTGGGTGGGAGGATGATATTAGTCCCAACATCCCAGAGGGTGTACACTACCCCTGTGATATTGTCCCTAGCTTCCAGAGGGGAGAGGATGATATCACTCCCAATATCTCAGAAGTTGTACATCCCCCGTGATATTGTTTGTCATATCCAGGGAGGCGCAGGATGACATTCCATTGAATTTCGTGACAGGCGTACACACACAGTGTGATATTGTTCCTAATATCCAAGAAGGGAGAGGATGATACTACTCCTAATAAAGCAGTGGGTGTACATTACCCCTGTGCTATTGTCTCTAATATCCGGGGCCGGGGAAGATGGGGAGAGGATAACATTCCCTCAAATTTAGGAGGTGGTTTGACGCCCCTTGTGGTGTTGTTTTAAATATCCAGCGGGGAAGACAACAGTACTATTTTTGATAGTCCAATTCATCCGCTCCACCGTTCCGGAACTCTGAGGCTGGGAGGCGGCATGCAGTTTCCGTGTGATCCCCAATACCTTTGCCGTCTTCTGTACCAAGGCAGCCAAAAATGCAGGTCCATTATCTGAGCCGATCCGTAAGTGCAGTCGAAATGTAGGAATCAGATCCCGAAGAAGCACAGGAGTTTCTTCACCAGCTTTCTCAGTTCGTGTTGGATAGGCCTCCACCCACCCAGAGTAGGTACGCCCAAGAACTAGTATATACTTGTTACCTCCACACTTTGGCATCTCTGTGAAGTCCACCTGGAGACCTTCAAAGGGGGCTGCTCCATAAGCTCGTATGCCGGGCGGAACGGCTGGACCTTGCCTCGCATCATGCTGTCGGCAGGTAACACACCGCTGCCTCACCGTTTTGGCAAGGGCTGACAGAGGCGAGATGTAGAAATACCGGCCTAACAACTTTTCCAGTGACTCCTGAACACGATGGGTGGTTTCTTGCACAGCCAGTACAACTGCAGCTCCTAGCAGCTGTGGCACAGCTACTGTCCCATCTGGTAACCGAATCCATCCTTCCTCCATCACTTGTCCTTCCCTCTACCTGGAGACAGTCCTTTTCTTCTTTAGAAGATGTAGGTCCAAGATCAGGTGCTTGAGGAAGCACTGATGCCGGGAAGGGGGCAGATGCTGCTTTTCGAGCCTCTGAGTCAGCGCGGGGATTCCCCAAACCCAGCAAGGTGGAAGCTCGCTGGTGTCCTCTGCAATGCATAACTGCCACCTTGTGGGGTTTCCATACTGCTTCTAATCATTGCAAGATTTCTTGTTGATATTTTCTGTCTTTTCCCCCAGAGTTCAGTAGGCCCTTTTCTATCATGCTCCATGCAATTGAAGGGTTAAAAAGACATACCGAGAATCAGTGTAAATGTTGACAGTCTCACACTCACTGAGTTCTAAGGCCGGAATGAAAGCAGTGAGTTCAGCTTTCTGGGCTGAAGTGGCCTGGGGCAACGATCTGGCTTCAACAACAGTGTCCAGGGTTACCACTGCATACCCTGCACCTATCTCTCTCCTTGGGGGCTGAAGAAGCTGCTCCCATTCACGTACAGTTCCCAGTCTCCTGATGCCCAAGGCTGGTCCCAGATGTCAGGTCTGCTAGAGTCAACTGAGTCCAACACTTCTACACAATCAGGCTTGACAGGGCTCTCTGATACCAGGAGCAAGGAGGTGGGGTGTAGGGTGTTACAAACTTCAATGGTTATATGGGGATTCTCACAGAGCAAAGTTTGGTACTTGGTGGGTCTGGCATTCATTAGCCAATGATGTCCTTTAGTATTCATTAAAGTCACCACAGCATGGGAGGCCTTTATGTTCAGGTTTTGCCCAAGAGTCAGGTTATTTCCTTCTTGTACTAGCAGGGCAGTTGCTGCCAAAGCCCTCAAACAGGGGGGCCATCCTTTAGAAACCCCGTCTAGTTGTTTAGAGAGGTAGGCCACCGGGCTCTGCCAGGGCCCCACAGTTTGGGTTAAAAGTCCAGCTGACATCTTTTCTATCTCTGATGCATACAATGGAAAAGGCTTTGTCAGATCGGGTAGCCCCAGGGCTCGGGCTGCCAGAAGTTTTTCCTTTAACTAATGAAAGAGTTGCTGTTGTTGGGATCCCCATTCCAAAGCTTCCTGGTCCCTGCCCCCTTTTGTGACCTCATACAAAGGCTTGGCTAATACTGCAAATTTTGGGATCCACAGTCTGCAAAACCCCACAGCTCCTAAGAATTCTCTCACCTGCCTTCTGCCCTTAGGCTCTGGTAGATTGCAAATGACCTGCTTTCTTTCTGATCCTGGGCTGCGTTCTGACCCCTGTCAGATAGTAAATCCCAAGTAAGGTACCTGCTGTCGGCAGATCTGAGCTTTCTTCTTGAACACCTTATACCCACAGTCCTCCAGGTGCCGGTGTAGGGCATCTGTTCCCTTGGCACACCCGACTGCCGTGGGATGTCCCAGCAGAAGGTCATCAACCTACTGGAATAACATGCAGCCTATGTGTCTGGTGGGAAACTTCTGGAGGTCTTGAGCCAATGCCTCCCCGAAGATGGTGAGGGAGTTCTTGAACCCTTGGGGAAGTCTGGTCCAAGTGTACTGAGTAGTGACACCTGACTCCGGATCTTCCCACTGAAAGGCAAACAGCTTCTGCCTCTCAGGGGCTACTCTGATAGGAAAGAAAGCGTCTTTCAGGTCCAAGCAAGTGAACCAGCTGTCCTCAGCTGGCAGCAACCCCAACAATGTGGACGGGTTAGGTACTGTTGGATGTAAAGTCAGTGTAGCTTGATGAAGCAAGTGCAAATCCTGTACCGGCCGGTAGTCCTTGGTCCGTGGCTTGGGAACAAGCAGGAGGGGAGTGTTCCATGGAGACTGATGAGGAACAATAATTCCAAAAGTTCTTAGGTGCTTGAGACGGACCTGGATGCCTTGAAGGGCTTCTCTGGGGACCAGGTCCTGTTTTTGCCTCACCGGCTGGGCCCCAGTCTTAACTGGCCAATCCCGGAGGGTTGTCTTCTGCCCGTACTCTTGGCCACCGCTTAGCCAGAGCTGGTCTTCTCTCTTGGCCCGGCTCAGTTAAGAAAACTCTCCATTCCTCCTCTCGGGGGACCATAAGGGTCATAATGACTCCCGTTCCAGGTAACTTTAGCAGCAAAGAGCCATGCTCTGTCAAAGACATAGTGGCTCTCAGCTTGCTGAGCAAGTCCCTTCCCTAAAAGGGCAAGGGACAGTCAGGCATGTACCAAAACTGATGAATGACTTTATGTCCTCCTACAGTACAAGTCCGAGGCAAGCAGAAAGCTTGCTTTGCTGAAACCCTCATGGCTCTGCTGATGTCAATAGTCTTTTTGGATAAGGGGGTGACTGGGGCAGTTACTAGCGAATGTTCAGCACCGCTATCTTCGAGAAAATCAATGTCTCTACCCCCGACTGTCATTCTGACCAGAGGCTCTTTGGGAACCCTTGAGCCCGGTCTCCCTCAGTCCAAGAACCCTTCTGCCAGGTTGAGCAGGGCCCCTTCCTCCTTGTCCGGGGCCTCCTGCTCTGAGTCACCTTGTTTTCTTTTGAGCTGAGGGCATTTATTCTTCCACTGTCCTATTTCTTTACAATAAGCACACTGGTTACGCTGCAAACTCTGACAGCCAGGCTGAGTTTCTTTCCCAGGGCCCCCCTTCCCTTGCCTCTTTGGGGGGGCCCCTGTGATTGCTGCAGCTAAGAAACAGGTCATATTTCACCGGCCCTAACCTCCCTTCTCTTTGCTGTTTTCCTTAGGGCTTACTGCATCCCTGTTTACAAACACCTGGCTAGCTATTTCTAGTAATTGTGATGGATTCATCCCTGCAAGCCCAGCCTGTTTCTGCAGTTTTCCTCTCATGTCTTCTGCACTTTGATGGACTAAAGCCATGTTAATCATGCGCTGATTTCAGGGCTATCGGGATCAAAGGGATTATACATACGATAGGCCTCAAGCAGTCTCTGGTATAATTGTGCTGGACTTTCTTCTTTCCCTGAATGACCTCAGAGACCTTGTTAACGTTTGTGGCCTTCTGAGCTCCCCTCTTGAATCCTTCCAAGAGAGCTTCCCTGTCTCGGTTTAGCCTTTGCATATCCTCTCTTTCATGTGGGTCCCACTGGGGATCGGGTCCTGGTAACTGGGTCCTTACACACTCTTAGGGGTTTTGATAATCAGCTGGTGCATGTTCCTCTAGCCATTTAGTTGTTGCTTGGAGCACTCTCCGCCTTTCATCTCTGCTATAGGGGAACATGAGCAACTGCTGGCAATCAGCCCAGGCAGCGTTGTGGGTCTGGATAATAGTTTGGAGCAAACCAATTAGAGCTTGTGGCTTTTCAGTATAGGACGGGGTGTTGTTTTTCCAGTTGAGAAGGTTGGCAGAGGTGAAGGGCTGGTACACAAAAACACGCCTCTCCACCACGTGACCATCTCATCTATCCTAGGATACCACTGCTCTCTCAGGGGCATTTGTATCCCGGTTTTGGGTCATAAATGAGCTGCCAAGGGAGGGGTTTCTCCCGAGTCTTCACCTCCTCTCTTGTCTACTCTGGGGGGCCTAGAGATATGCTTGTCTCGTGGAGGCAAGCACTGTGGGCTCAAGAGTGGGGAGCCTCTTTCCCTGGTAAGGGTAGGGCACCACTGGGATGTCTGGTGCCATCTCCTGCAATGGATCTTCTGATGTTGGATCGAAGAGAACTTCAGGAGTTGATTTCCCTGGGCGGGTGGAGCGGGATCGTTCCTTAGCTATCTGTCCCTTTGCTACAAGTATTGCTACTGCCTGCCCTCTTAGCCACTGTGGGGGGTCTAGCACCAGCTGTCACCAAGTGTCTATGAATGGGAACTGCTCTAGGTATCCTTTACCAGTTACCTTGTGCCACACCTTAGAAACAAGGGACCTGCCCAGGCTTCCTTCTGATGGCCAACCCACTTCTAATGGCAGGCAATCTATTTCGCACAAGGTTCTAAGTTCCCCTGGTGGTCTAGCAGTTAGGATTCGGTCCTCTCACCACTGCTACTCATGTTCGATTCCCGGTCAGGGAACCAAGAAATGGAGCAGGAAAACTTCTCAGACAGCCCATTAAAGAAAGGAGAGGGTTTTTTATTCGGCCAGGAGGAGCGTCGGCAGACTCCCATCTTAAGAGCCCAGCTACCCTAAGAAAGAGAGTTCCTGGCCCCCTTAAGGGCTTAAAACTCTAAGGGGTTCCACGTGAAAGGGTCGTGATGGATGGAGTAATGTCACCATCTACCCCGGCTATCAGGAAGAACATCACTGGGGAGTGTATATTTTCTGCGATATTGTGAAGAATGTCGCAATATTTCTTATCGCAATTAATAATATCAATTATTGACACTAATAATTATCAATATTAATAACTGATAATATAATTTTAAAAATCAATACCAAAAATAATAATTAATATTAAATAGTTATACTAACGATGACAATAAATGATTAATATTAATGATTAATAACACCTGATATTAATAACCGATACTGATCTTATCATTAGAAAACACTATTAGCTCCTAATAATTTATATTAATATTAATAATATGAAAAATTTTATTGGCAGTTATTTCTTAATATTAATATTGGTAATTCATATTCATGTTAATAAATGAGTAATAATTAATACTAATACTACGTCTAATACCTCAGTGGGTGTACACCCACCTGTGATATTGTTCCTAATGTCCAGGGAGGGAGAGAGCATGATATTACGTTCAATATCGCAGTAGGTGTACACCCACGCGGTGATATTGATCCGAATATAACATCCAGGGGGTGGAGTATGACGTTACTCCCAGTATAGCAGTGGGTGTACATCCACCCGGTGATATTGCTCCTAATATTCACGGAAGAAGAGAATGCTATTAATCCCAGTATCGCAGGAAGTGTACACAACTTCTGTGATATTGTTCCTAATATCTGGACGGGGAGAGGGTGATATTACTCCCAATATCGTAGGTTGTGTACAGCCACCCTGTGATATTGTTCCTAATAGCCAGGAAGGGAGAGGACGATATGACTCCCCATACAGCAGGAGGTGTACACCCACCCTGGGATATTATTCCTAATATCCATGGAGGAGAGGCTGATATTACTCCCAATATCGCAGGGGTTGCACATCCATTCTGTAATATTGTTCCCAATATTCAAAGGCCGAGAGGTTGATATTACTCCCAATATCACAGAAAGTGTACAAACCCGTGTGATATTGTTGCTACTATCCAGAAGAAGAAAAGGATATTACCCCCCATATCGCAGGAGGTGTACACCCACTCTGTGATATTTTTCCTAATAAGCAGGACGGGAGAGGACAATATTCTTCTTAATAGCGCTGGGTGTGTAGAGCCCCCCGTGATATTGTCCTTAATATTCCAAGGCGGAGAGGATATTACTCCCAATACCGCAGAAAGTGTACAGCACCCCAGTCATATGGTTCCCATGATCCAGGCGAGAAGCGGAAGATGTTACTTTCAATATGGCATGGGGTGGACACGCCCCCAGTTATATTGTTCCTAATTTCAATGTGGGAGAGGATGATACTACACCCAATGCCGCTGGGGGTAAAAACAGTCCTGTAATATTGTTCTTAATATCCATGGGGAAGAGGATGCTATTATTGCAAATAGTGCAGAGGATGTACCCCCGACTGTGATATAGATGCTAATTTCCAGAGGTGGAGAAGATATTACTGCCAATAAGGTAAACACGCTGTGTGACCACCGTGGACCGTAACATCCAGGGGGGCAGAGAGGTGAGGATATTACTCCCCGCATCGCGGGGGCGCTCACCCCCCTGCGATGTGGATCGTAATATCCAGGGGGGGAGAGGGGTGGGGATATTACTCCCTGCATCGCGGGGGGCGCCCGCCCCCCTGCGATGTGGATCGTAGTATCCGGGGGGAGGAGAGGGGTGGGATATTACTCCCCGCATCGCGGGGGGCGCCCTTCCCCCTGCGATGTGGATCATAATATCCAGGGGAGGAGAGGGGTGGAGATATTATTCTATTACTCCTTGGGTCTTTTCTCTTCTGCCACACTTGATTAACACCCTGGGACATTATTTTCCATATTCTAGCAAAATACCATTACTAAAGTCACAGGGGTATTCACCCTGCGATGTTATTCGTAATATTGCAGGGGAATGTTAATTCTGATGTCACAGGACTCTACGCACTGTGATATTATTTCCAATAGCCTAGCGGGACACTAATAAGTGTGTCACAATGTGTGTACAACTTGTGGTGTTATTCCTAATCTCCTAAGGGGAGGTTACTTTTATTGTCAGTCGGGGTATATTCCTTTTGATATTGTTCACAGTATCCTAGTGGGATGTCACTCCTTATGTCACGGGGTTTGTACACGTTGTCAAATTACTCTCATTATCCTTATCAGATGTCACTTCTCATATCACAGAGGTTGTACACGCTGTGATATTACCGTCATATTCTAGGGAAATGTTACTTTTCATATCACAGAGGGTGTACATCTTGTGAAATTATTCATTATAGTTTTGTGGGATGTTACCCCTAATGTCACACAGGGTGTACACACAGTGATACTACGTGCAATATTCTATCAAAATGTTACTCATAAATCACAGGTCCTGTACACCCTTTAATATTCTTCATAATATTCTGGGAAAACCTTCCTAGTAATGTCACAGGGTGTGTAGACCCTGTCATAAAATTCGTAATATCCTAGCAGGAGTTCACTACTAATTTCACAATGCGTGTACACCCTTTGATATTATTCGTGTTATCCTGAAGAGATGTTACTACTGATGTCCAAGGCAGGTGCATTCTCTGACATTATTCGTTATGTCCTCGGGGGATGTACTTCTAATGTCACACGGGGTGTACTCCCTGTGTTCTATTTCATAATATCCTAGGGCAATTTTACTTTTAATGACACAGTGGGTGTACACATAGTGATATTGTTCGTGATATTCTAGAAAGATGTTTCTCCTAATGTCACAGGGGTGTACACCCTGTGATAGTATTCATAATTTCCCAGAGGTCTATACTCCTATTGTCACACTAGATAACCCCCTGTGACATTATTTGTAATATTCAAGCGAGATGATACTCCTAATGTCACAGGGGGTGTACACCCCGTCATATTATTCTTACTATTCTAGAGAGATGTTACTCTTAAAGTCACAGGTGTGTTCCTTCTGTGATATTCTTGAAAATATGTTAGCAAGATATTACTACTAATGTCACAATGCGTGTACACCTTGTGATATTATTAGTAATATTCAGGGTGTTGTTACTCCTAACGTTACAGGGGTGTACACCGTGTGATATTGTTCCCAATATTGTCGGTGGATGTTTCTCCTAATGTCACAGGGGGTGTCCCCTCTCGATATATTTGTAATCTTATAGAGAGATGTTACTGTAAATATCACAGTGGGTGTACACACATGGGGTACCCCCACTGGGATATTATTTGTAATATCTTTGAGAGATATAACTCCTAATATCACAGTGGGTGTACCCCATGTGTGTACACCTTGTGATATTATTTGTAATATTCATGGTAAACATTACTTCTAGTAACCCACCAGAGAGTACACCCCGTGATATTTTTCATAATATCATAGGGAGATATTGCTGCTAATAACACAGTGGGTGTACACCATGTATGTACATTCTTGTGATATGATAGCTTATATCCTAGGGAGATATTCCTTCTGAGTTTACACCCTGTGATATAATTTGTAATATCCTAGAAAGATGTTGCTGCTAATATCACAGAGGGTGTGCCCCCGGTGACATTATTTGTAATATCCTAGGGAGATGTTACTCCTAATGTCACAGGGGATGTACACCCTGTTATATTATTCATAATATTCTAGGGGGGTGTTACATTTAAAGTCACAGGGTTTTACACCCTGTGATGTTATCCGTAATATCCTAGGAAGAGGTTACTCCTACTATCACGGGTTATCCTAGGAAGAGGTTACTCCTCATATCACACTCCTAATATCACACCCTGTGATAACATTCAGAATCTCCAAAAGGGATGTTACTCTTAATGTCACATAGGGTGTACACCGTTTGATATTATTCGTAAGATCCCAGGGACATATTACTTCAACTATCACATTGGGTGTACACACATGGTGTACACATCATGTGTGAACACCTACTGTGATATTATTCATAATATCCTTGGGAAATGGTACTCCTAATATCACAGTGAGTGTACACACTGTGATATTATTAGTAATATCCTATGGGAATATTACTCCTAAACCAAAGGCCTGTGTACCCCCTATGATATTATTCATAATACTGTAGGGAGATGTTATTCCTAATGTAATATCACAGGGGTGTACACCCTGTGATATTATTCACAGTATATGAGAGGGATATTAGCACTGAAGTCACAATGTGTGTGCACCTTGTGATATTATTCATAACATCCTACGGGGATGTTACTCCTATTGTCACAGGGGTTGTGTTCGCTATGATAGTATTTGTAGTCTCCTATACGGATATTACACCTAATGTCACAGGGTGTGTACATCTTGATATATTATTCGTGATATCCTAAAGAGACATTACTCCTCATGTCACAGGGGCTGTATATACCCTGTGATATTATTCGTAATATCCTAGCGAGATGTTACTTTTAATGTCACAGAGGGTGTGCACCTTTTGAAATTATCCATCACAGTTTCATGGGATGTTACTCCTGATGTCACACGGAGTGCACACCGAAGGATTCTACTTGTAATATTCTATAGAAATGTTACTCATAAATCACAGGTGTTCTACACCCTGTAATGTTATGGGTCATATTCTAGGGGAATGTGATATAAATTAATGTCACCCGGTGTGTACACCTTGTGAAATTATTTGTAACATCCTAGCGGGATGTTACTACTAATGTCACAATACGTGTACACCCTCTGATATCTGTTATATCCTCACGGGTTATTCCTCCTATGTCACACGGGGTGTACTCCCTGTGATATTATTCAGAATATCTTAGCGGGATTTTACTTTTAATGTCACAAAGGGTGTACACATTGTGATATTACTCATGATGTTCTAGAAAGATGTACTCCTAATGTCACAGGGGGTGTACACCCTGTGATATTACACAGGCTAAGCTCCTGGGGCATTATTCTTAGTACTTTAGCGGGATGATACTCCTAAAGTCACAGGAGGTGTACGCCCTGTGATATTATTCAGAATATTTCAGGGGGATGTTACTCCTAAAGTCACAGGTGTGTATACCCTGTGATAGTATTCACACTAGCGGGATATTACTACTAATGTCACCGTGTGTGTACACCTTCTGATATTATTTGTGATATCCTGGGAGGATGTTACTCCTAGCATCACAGGGGTGTATACCCTGTGTTATTATTAGTACTATTCTAGGGGGATTTTACTTTTAAAATCACAGGGTGTGTCAACCCTGGGATCTTATTCATAATATCCTAGGAAGCTGTTACTCACAATGTCACATGGGGTGTACACCCTGGGATATTATTTTGAATATCCTAACGGGATGTTATCTTAAGGTCATAGGGTGTGTACACCCCTTGATCTTATTAGTAATATCATAGGAAGGTGTTACTCACAATGTCACAGAGGGTGTACACCCTGTGAAGTTATTCATAATAGTTTTGGGGTCCGCTACTCCTAATGTCACCCGTAGTGTACCAACAGTGATATTATTCCTAATATTTTATGGAAATGTTACTCCTAATATCACAGGGGCTGTACACCTTGTAATATTATTCATAATATCCTAAGGAAATGTTACCTCTAATGTCACGGGGGGTGTACACCGTATGACATGGCTCCCAATATTGTAGGGAGATGTTACTCCTAATATCACAGGGGGTATTCACACTGTGATAATATTCGTAATATCCTAAATGGATGTTACTGCTAATGTCACAACACTTGTGCAGCCTCTGTATTTGTTCCTTATATCCTTGGCTGAGGTTACTCCTACTGTCACACGGGGTGTACTCCCTGTGATATTATTCATAATATCCTAGGTGGATGTTACTCCTCGTGTCACAGGGGCTGTGCATCTTGTGATATTATTCACAATATCCTAGAAAGATGTTACTCCTCAGGTCACAGGGGATGTACACCCTGTGGTATTATTCATACTATCCTAGGGGATGTTACTCCAAATGTCACAGAAGGTGTATACTCTGTGATATTACTCGTAATGTGTCAGGGAAATGTACTCTTAACACCACAGGGCATGTGCACCATGTGTGCACAGCCCCTGTGATGTTGTTTGTAATATTCTTGAGGGATGTTAATCCTAACATTCCATATGGTGTTAACCATGTGCGAACACCTTTGTGGTATTATTCCTAACATACTAGAAGGATATAACTCTTAACATCACATGGGGTATTCGCCATGTGTGTACACATTCTGTGATATTATTCATAACATCGTAGGGAGATGCTACTCCTAATTTTACAAGGTGCGTACATTATATGTGTACTCCTCCTCTGATGTTATTCGTAATATTCTAGGGGAATGTTGCTGCTAATGTCACAGGGACAGTACACCATGTGTATGCAACCCTGGTAATATTATTTCTAATATCTTGGGGGATTGTTGCTCCTAATGTCACCTGGAGTGTACACCATGTGTGTACACCTTCTATGATATTATTCATAAATCACAGAAAAAGATTATGACTAATGTAACAGGATGTGTACACTGTGTGCGTCAACTGCCATTGATATTATTCTTAATATACTAGGGGGATGTGACTTTTAATGTCACAAAGGGTGTACAAAATGTCACAGAGTGGGTATGCCTTATGATATTATTCCTGATATCCAGAAGGATGTTACTCCTAAGGTCACAGGGGGTGTACACCCTTTGATACCATTTGTAGTCTTATAGGGAGATATTACTGTAAACCTACAGTGTGTGTACACTCACTGTGATATTATTTGTAATATCTCAGAGATATTACAGAGTTATAGCTCTCTGTGTTATATTAGAGAGTTTTGTCTCTCTAAGACAATACGACTAATACCACAGTGCGTGTACCTCATGTGTGTACACCCTGTGATATTATTTGTAATATCCATAGTAAACATTACATCTAATATCACAGAGTGTACTCCCTTTGATATTTCTCATACTATCATAGGGAGATATTGCTTCTAATATCACAGTGGGTGTACACCATGCGTGTACATTCTGTGATATGATACCTTATATCCTAGGGAGATATCTCTCTGAATATCACAGCGTGTGTACACCTTGTGATATTATTCATATATCATAGAAGGATGTTACTCCCAATATGACAGAGGGTGTACACCCAGTGATATTCTTCATAATATCCTAGGGAGATGTTACTCCTAATGTCACTCGGGGTGTACACCCATGATATTATTCGTAATATTCTAGGGGGATGTTACTTTAAAAGTCACAGGGGGCGTACACCCTGTGATGTCATTCGTAACATCCTAAGAAGATGTTACCCTTAATGTCACATGGGGTGTACACCCTGTGATATTACTCAGAATATCTTATGGGGATGCTACTCCTAATGTCACAGGCTGTGTACACCCTGTGATATTATTCAGAATATCCACAGAGATGTTACTTTTCACACATTCTGTGGAATCTAAGAAGTGACATTTCTGAGCCCATTGAGCCCTCATTGGAACATACACATATTTAGCCCTCAAAACTAAAAACAAGCAATCTGTGAAAAACCTTTGTGATGTGCTGCTTCACATCACTGAATGGAACACGTGTTTTCATTACAAAAGATCCAAACTTCTGTTTTGTACAATGCAAGTAATGACATTTCAGAGGTTATTAGGCCAATATAGGAAAATATGAATATCAAGCTGTAAGAACTACAAGCAAGTTCTGTGTGAATATCCTTTGTGATGCACTGTTTCTTATCTCTGAGTGGAACCTGTGTTTAGATTCAACAGGTTCTAAACCCACATCCTGTAGAATCTAAGAAATGCCATTTCTGAGCCCTTTGAGCCCTTATGGGAATATATGAATATCCATCCCTAAAAAGTAGAAGTTATCTGTTTAAGAGTTTTGTGATATGATGTTTTATATTACTGAATAGAACCTATGTTTTGATTCGACAGGTTCCAAACACAGATTTGTAGACTCTAAGAAGGGACAATTCTGAGCCCATTGAGCCCTTATAGGAACATAAGAAAGTCCAGCCCTAAAAACTAAAAAAAAGCTATCTGTGAAAACCCCTTGTGATGTTCTGTTTTATATCAATGAATGGAACTTGTGATTCCATTACAAAGGATCCAGACTCATGTTTTTTAGAATCCTATAAATGACATTCCAGAGGATTTTTGGCCTATATTAGAAAATGTGAATACCCAAAAATCAAAACTGCAAACTACTCTTTGAGTATATGCTCTGTGATGTGCTGTTTACTATCATTAGTGGAACCTGTGTTTTGATTCAACAAGTTCCAAACACACTTTTTCTAAAATCTAAGAAGGGACATTTCTGAGCCCGTTAAGCCCTTATTGGAATGTACAAACATCAAGCCCTAAAAAGCCAAAATAAGTTATCTGTGAAAGAGCTTGTGATGTGCTGTTTTATATCGCTGGATGAAACTTGTGTTTTTATTCAACAGGTTTCAAACACACTTTTTGTAGAATCTAAGAAGAAACACTTCTGAGCTTTTTGAGCCCTTATAGGAACATAAGAATGTCCAGCCCTCAAAACAAAAAACAAGCAATCTGTAAAAAAAAACTTTGTGACATGCTATTTTATGTCACTGAATGGAACCTGTGTTTTGATTCAACAGATTCTAAATACTTATTTTATAGAATCTAAGAAGTGACATTTTTTGAGCCTATTGAGCCCTAGTAGGAACATATGAAGATCCTGCCCTCCAAAAATTAAAAACAAAAAACAAGAAACAAACAAACAAAAAAAACAGGCAATTTGTGAAAAACTTTTGTGATGTGCTGTTTTATATTATGGAATGGAACTTGTGTTTTCATTACAAAGGATCCAAACTCATATTTCACAAAATCCAAGCAATGACATTTCAGAGGTTTTGAGGCCTATGTAAGAAAATATGAAATCCAACCCAAAGAACTACAAGCAAGGTCTGTGTGAATATGCTTCATGATGTGCTGTTTTCTATCACTGATTGGAACCTGGGTTTTGATTCAACATGTTCTAAACACAGATTGTGGAGAATCTAAGAATTGATATTTCTGGGACCATTGAGTCCTTACAGGAATATATGAATATCCAGCCCTAAAATATAAAAGGAAGCTATTTATGAAAAAGCTCTGTGATGTCCTCTTTTATATCAGTAAACAGAATGTGTGTTTTGATTCAACAGTTTCCAAACACACTTTTTGTAGAATCGAATAAGGGACATTTCTGAGCCCAATGAGCCCTTTATCCAGCCTTCAAAACTAAAATCAAGTGATCTGTGTAAAACCTTTGTGATATGTGTTTTGTATCATGGAATGGAACTTGTGTTTTCATTACAAAGGATCAAAACACATGTTTTGTAGAATCTAAGCAATGACCTTTCACAGGTTTTTAGGCCTATATAAGAAATATGGGCCAGGTGTGGTGGCTCACGCCTGTAATCCTAGCACTTTTTTGGCAAAGAGTGAAACTCCATCTCAAAAAAAAAAAAAAAAGAAGAAGAAGCTATCTATAAAAGAGCTTTGTGATGTGCTGTTTTATATCACTGAAAGGAATCTTTGTTTTGATTCGAAATGTTCCAAACACACCTCTTGTAGATCTAAGAAAGAATATTTGTGAGCCCATTGAAACCTTATAGGAACATACAAATATCCAGCCCTCAAAAATAAAAACAAGCAATCTGTGAAATCCTTTGTTATTTAATGTTTTTTTATTTTTTATTTTATTTATTTATTTATTTGAGACAGAGTCTCGCTCTGTCATCCAGGCTGGAGTGCAGTGGCATGATCTCAGCTCACTGCAAGCTCTGTTTCCCAGGCTCAAGCAATTCTCCTCTCTCAGCCTCCCGAGTAGCTGGGATTACAGGTACATGCCACCACACCCAGCTAATTTTTGTATTTTTAGTAGAGACAGGGTTTCACCATGTTGGCCAGGCAGGTCTCGAACTCCTGAATTCAAGTGATCTGCCTACCTGCCTCAGCCTCCCAAAGTACTGGGATTACAGGCGTGAGCCACTGTGCGCCACCTAATTTGCTGTTTTATATCACTGAATAAAATGTGTTTTCATTATAAAAGATCCAAACTTAAGTTTTGTATAATCCAAAAAATGATATTTTAGAAGTTTTTAGGCCTATTTAAGAAAATACAAATATCCAGTCCTTAAGTACTACAAACAGGCTCTGTGCGAATATGCTTAGTGATGTGCCATTTTCTATCACTGAGTGGAACCAGTGTTTTGATTCAAGTTTCCAAACACACTTTTTGTGAAATCGAAAGAGAGACATTTCTGAGCCCATTCAGCACTTACAGGAACATACCAATATCAAGCCCTACAGAGTAAAAAGAAGCTATCTGTGAAAGAGCTTTTGGATGTGCTGTTTTATATCACTCAATGGAAACTGTGTTTTGATTCAATAGGTTCCAAACACACTTTTTGTGATTTTCATTACAAAGGATCCAAAGTCATGTTTTGTAGAGTCCAAAAATAACATTTCAGAATTTTTTAGGCAGATATAAAAAAATAAAAATATCCAGCCCTAAGAACTACAAACAAGCTCTGTGCAAATATAGTTTGTTATGTTTTGTTTCCTATCACCGTGTGGAACCTGTGTTTTGATTGAACAGGTTCTAAACACAGGTTCTGTGGAATCTAAGAAATGACATTACTGGCCAGGTATGGTGGCGCACACTAGTAATCCCGCATTTTGGGAGGCCAAAATAGGCGCATCACCTAAGCTAGGAGTTCCAGACCAGCCTGGCCAACATGGTAAACCCCATCTCTAATAAAATTTCAAAAAAATTAGCCAGGCGTGGGGGTGAGTGCCTGTAATTCCAGCTACTTGGGAGGCTGAGGTGGGAGAAATGCTTGAACCCGCAGGCAGAGGTTGCAGTGAGCCAAGACCGTGCCATTGCCCTCTAGCCTGGGCAACAAGAATGAAACTCCATCTCAAAAAAAAAAAAAAGAAAAGAAAAGAAATGGCATTACTGAGCCCATTGAGCACTTAAAGGAACATGCAAATATCCAACCCTAAAAAGTAAAAAGAAGCTATCTGTTAAAGAGCTTTGTGATGTGTTGTTGTATATCACTGAATGGAACCTGTGTTTTGATTCAACAGGTTCCGGCCAGGCACGATGGCTTACACCTGTAATCTCAGCAATTTGGGAGGCCAAGGAAGGCAAATCACCTGAGGTCAG
This sequence comes from Pan troglodytes, assembly GCF_028858775.2. Lineage (NCBI taxonomy): Eukaryota > Metazoa > Chordata > Mammalia > Primates > Hominidae > Pan > Pan troglodytes. The sequence goes on along the minus strand of NC_086015.1, from coordinate 128,944,034 downwards.
GAGTTTGAGATCAGCCTGGCCACCATGGTGAAACCCCTTCTCTACTAAAAATAAAAAAAAAATTAACCAGGCATGATGGCGTATGCCTGTAGTCCTGGCTACTCCGGAGGCTAAGGCAGAAGAATCACTTGAACCTTGGAGGTGGAGGTTGCAGTGAGCCAAGGTTGTGCCACTGCACTCCAGCCTGGGCAACAGAGTGAGACTCCTAAAAAAAAAACCACAGTATCTGTACAATCTAAGAAGGGACATTTCAGAACCAAATGAACTTTCATAGGAACATAACAAACATTCATCCCTCAAAACTAAAAACCAGCAATCTGTGAAAAAGCTTTACAATATGCTGTATTATATCACTGAATGGATATTGTGTTTTCATTACAAAAAATCCAAACTCATGTTTTGTAGAAACAAAAAAAAAATGACATTTCAGAGGTCTTTAGACCTATTTTGAAAATACAAATATCCAGTCCTAAAAACTACAAACAAGCTCTTTGTGAATATGCTTTGTGATGTGTTGTATCCTATCACTGAGTGGAACCTGCATTATCATTCAACAGGTTCTAAACACACGTTCTGTAGAATCCAAGAAATGACATTTCTGAGCCCATTGAGCCCTTAGATTAAGATAGGAATATCCAGCCCTAAAAAGTAAAAAGAAGCTATCCTTGAAAGAGCATCGTGATGTGGTGTTTCATATCACTGAATGGAACCTTGTTTTGATTCAACCAGTTCCAAACACACGTTTTGTAGAATCTAAGAAGGGACATTTCTGAGGACATTGAGCCCTTATAGGAACATATGCATATTCAGCCCTCAAAACTAAAATCAAGCTATCTGTGAAAAACTTCTGTGATGTGCCACTTTATATTACTGAATGGAACTTGTGTTGTCATTACAAATGATCCAGATACATATTTTGTAGAATCCAGAAAATAACATTTCAGAGGTTTTGAGGCCTGTATGGAAATATGAATATGCAGTTTTAAAAATTATAAACAGGCTGTGTGTGAATATGGTTTGTGACGTGCTGTTTTCTATCACTGAGTGGAATCAGTGTTTTGATGGAAGAGGTTCTAAACACGTGTTCTGTAGAATCTAAGAAATGACATTTCAGAGCCCATTGAGCTTTTAGAGGAACATACAAATATCCAACCCTAACAAGTAAAAAGAAGCTATCTGTGAAAGAGCTTTGTGATGTGCTGTTTTATATTTTGGGACTGAACCTGGGTTTTCATTAAACAAGTTCCAATCACTCTTTTTGCAGAATCTAATAAGTGACATTTCTTAGCCTATTGAGCCCTTATAGGAACATTTGAATATACAGCCCTAAAAACTAGAAACAAGCTATTTGAGAAAGTGCTTTGGAATGTGCAGTTTTGTAATACAAGATTGATCTTTGGTTTTGATTAAACAGGTTCCAAACAATTTTTTTTAGAATATGTAAGAAGTGACATTTCTGAACCTATTGTGCCTTTCTTTATAGGAACATATGAATATCCAGCCCTAAAATTTACAAACAAGCTATCTGTGAAAACACTTTGTGATATGCTGTTCCATATCACAGTATAGAACCTATAATTTGATTAGACAGGCTCCAAGTACACATTTTTTAGAATTCATGAGGTAACATTTCTTAGCCTATTGACTAATTAGAAAAACATGCAAATATCCAGCCCTAAAAACTAGAAACAAGGTATCTGTGAAAATGATTTGTGATGTCCTGTTTTATATCACAGAATGGAACATAGGTTTTGATTCAAGAGGTTCAAAACAATTTTTTTTAGATTAAGAAGTGACATTTCTGATATTATTGAGCCATTAGAGGAGCATATGAATAACCATCCCTAAAAACTAGAAAGAAGCCATCTGTGTAAAGACTTAGTGATGTGCTGATTATATCACAGAATAGAACCTGTGTTTTGATTCAACACGTTCAAAACACTAATTTGTAGATTCTAAGAAGCGGCTTACATTCTTTTTGAGCTTATTGAGCTCCTGAGTAGCAGGGATTACAGGTGCATGCCACCATGCCCAGCTAATTTTTGTAGAATCTATGAAGTGACATTTCTGGGCCCATTGAGGCCTATTAAAAAGAAATGAATATCCAACCCTGAAAACTAAAAGTAAGCTATCAAGGAAAACAATTTGTGATGTGTTGTTTCATATCACAGAATGGAACCTGTGTTTCAATTCACTGAGTTCCAAACATTCTTTATGTAGAATCTACGAACTGACATTTCTGAGCCCATTGAGGACTATTAGGAAATAACAAATATCCAGTCTTAAAAACTAAAAACAAGGTATCAGTGAAAAAACTTTTTTATGTGCTGTTTCATGTCGCAGAATGGAACCTGTGTTGTGAGTCCCCAGAGTCCAAAAACTCTTTCTGTAGAATCTACGAAGTGACATTTCTTATCTCATTGAGGCCTATTAAGAAAATATGGGGCCGGGCACAGTGGCTCATGCCTGTAATCCCAGCACTTTGGGAGGATGAGGTTGGTGGATCACTTGAGGTCAGGAGTTTCAGACCAGCCTGGCCATCATGGTGAAACCTTGTTTCTATTAAAAATACAATTAGCCAAGCGTGGTGGCAGGCAACTGTAATCCCAGCTCCTCAGGAGGCTGAGACAAGAGAATTGCTTGAACCCAGGAGTCAGAGGTTGCAGCGCGCCAAGATCACACCACTATACTCCAACCTGGGTGATATAGCAAGACTCAGTCTCAAAAAAAAAAAAAAAATATATATATATATATATATATATATATATATATAAAACCCTAAAACTAGAAACAAACTGTCTTTGAAAATCCTTTGCAAGGCTGGGCACAGTGGCTCATGCCTGTAATTACAGCACTTTGGGAGGCTGAGGCGGGTGGATCACCTGAAGTCAGGAGTTCAAGACCACCCTGGCCAACTTGGTGAAACCCTGTCTCTACTAAATAATATATTAAAAAATTAGCCAGGCGTGGGGCTGCGTGCTTGTAATTCCAGCTACTTGGGAGGCTTAGGCAGGAGAATCACTTGAACCAGGGAGGTGGAGGTTGCAGTGAGCTGAGATCGCACCATTGCACTCCAGCCTCGGTGACGAGAGTGAGATTCCATCTCAAAAAGAAAAAGAAAAAGAAAAGAAAATCCTTTGTGATGCACTTTCTATTATAACAGAATGGAACCTGTGTTTTGATTCACCAGGTCCCAAACACTCTTTCTGTAGAATGTACAAAGTGACATTTCTGAGCCAATTGAGAACTATTAGGAACAAATGAATATCCAGCCCTAAAAAGTAGAAACAAGCTATCTGTGAAAATGCTTCGTGATGTGCTTTTCAATATTACAGAATGGAACCTGTGTTTTGACTCACCACACCTGGTTACAAACACTCTTCTTGTAGAATATACAAAGTGATATTTCTGAGCCCATTGAGGCCTATTAAAAATATATATATCCAGTCCTAAAAACTAGAAAAAAGCTATCAGTGAAAACACTTTGTGATTTGCTGTTTCATATTGCAGAATAGAACCTGTGTTTTGGTTCACCAAGTTCCAAACGCTCTTTTTGTAGAATTTACGAAGTGACATTTTTCATCTCATTAAGGCCTGTAACAAACCTGCATGTTGTGCACATGTACCCTAGAACTTAAAGTATAATAAAAAAATAAATAACATAAAATAATACGAATATACAACCTAACAACTAGAAACAAGCTACCTGTGAAAAAGCTTTGTGATGTGCTTATTTATATCAAAGAATGGAACCTGTGTTTGGATTCATCAGGTTCCAAACATGCTTTTTGCAGAATCTCTAAAGTAACATTACTTAGCTTATTGAGGCTAGATAGGAAAAAGTGAATATTCAGCCCTAAAAAGTAGAAACAAACTATCTGTGAAAATGCTTTGCAATGTGCTGTTTTATATCACAAAGTTGAACCTGTGTTTTGATTCACCAGGTTCCAAACTCACTTTTTGTAGAATATACTAAGTGATATTTCAGAGCCCATTGAGGCCTATAAAGAAAAAATTGAATATCCAGTCCTAAAAACTAGAAACAAGCTAACTGTGAAAATCTTTTGTGATGTGCTGTTTTATATTACTGAATGGAAACTGTGTTTTGATTCACCAGATTTGAAGCACTCTGTTTGAAGAATCTCTGAAGTGACATTTCTAAGCCCATTGAGACCTTAAAAGAACATGTGAATATCCAGCCCTAAAAACTAGAAACAAGCTATCTGTGAAAACACTTTGTGATGTGCTGTTTTGTATCACTGAAGGGAGCATCTGTTTTGATTCACCAGGTTCCACACACTTTTTTTGTAGAATCTACAAAGTTATATTTCTGAGCTCTTTGACGCCTATTAAAAAGAAATGAATATCCAGCTCTGATTGTTTTCTCACCTAGCTTGCTTTTCATTCTCAGAGCTGGCAAGAAAATCAGTTGTGATGTGCTGTTTCATATCACAGATGGAACCTGTTTTTCAATTCGTCGAGTTCCAAACACTCCTTATGTAGAACCTACAAAGTGACATTTCTGAGCACATTGAGGTTCTATAGGAACAGTGAAATAACCAGCCCTGAAAACTAGAACCAATCTATCTGTCAAAACGCTTTGTGATGTGCTGTTTAATATCAAAGAATGGAATTTATGTTTCAATTTACCAGGTTTGTGCACTCTTTTTGATAAATCTATGAAGTGACATTCTTAAGTTCATTGAGGCCTTACAGGAATGTATGATTATCTAGCCCTAAAAGCTATAAACAAGCTAGCAGAGAAAATGATTTGTGAGGTCCTGTCTCATATCACAGAATGGAAGCTGTGTTTTGATTCACCAGGTTCCAAAAACTCTTTTGTAGAATCTACAAAATGACATTTCTGAGTCCATTGAGTCCTATTAGGAAAAATGAATATCCAGCCCTAATAACTAGAAACAAGCTCTCTGTGAATATGTTTTGTGGTGTGCTGTTCCACATCTAAGATTGAAACCTGTGTTTAAATTCACCAGGTTCCAAACATTCTTTTTGCAGAGTCTATGAAGTGCTATTACTGAGCCAATTGGGGCCTATTAGGAAACAACTAATATCCAGCCCTAAAAACAAGAAACAAGCTATTTGTGAAACCACTTTCTGATGTGCTCCTTAGTATCACAGAATGGAACCTGTGTTTTTATTCACCAGATTCCAAACACTCTTATTGTAGAATTGATAGAGTGACATTTCCAAACCCATTGAGGCCTATTAAGAAAAAACAAATATCCAGTCCTAAAAAGTGGAAACAAGCTATCAGTGAAAATGCTTCCTGATGTGCTGTTTCCTATTACAGAATGGAACCTGTGTTTTGATTCACCAGATTCCAAACACTCTTTTTGTAGAATCTACCAAGTGACATTTCTGAGCCCATTGAGTCCTTATTAAGCCCCAAGAAGTAGATACAAGCTATCTGGGAAAATGCTTTGTGATTTGCTATTTCATATTACAGAATAGAACATGTATTTTGATTCACCAGGTTCCAAACCTGCTTTTTGTAGACTCCATGAAGTGACATTTCTGAGCCCATTCAAGCCTACAAAGAAAAAATGAATATCAAGTCCTAAAAACTAGAAACAAGCTCTCTGTGAAAACACTTTGTCATGTGGTAGTCCATATCTCAGATTGGAATCTGTGTTTTAAGTCACCAGGGTCTAAACACTCTTTTGGTGGAATCTACAAAGTGACGTTTCTGAACCCACTGAGGCCTATTAGGAAAAAACAAAAAGTCCTAAAAGCCAGAAGCAAGCTACCAGTGAAAACACTTTTGGATTTGCTATTTCATATCACAGAATGAAACACGTGTTTTGATTCACCATGTTCCAAACACTCTTTTTGTGGAATCTAAGAACTGACATTTCGGAGCACATTTAGGCTTTACACAAACAAATATCCAGTACTAAAAACTAGAAAAAAGCTGTCTGTGAAAATGCTTTGTGATGTGTTGCTCCATATCACAAATGAAACCTGTGTTTTCATTCACCAGATCCCACTTTTTTTGCAGAATCTAATAAATGACATTTTTGAGCTGACAGAGACCTATTAGGAAAGAAGAAATATCCAGCCCTAAAAACAAGAACAAAACTATCTGAAAATGCTTTTTGATTTTGTTTCATATCACAGTAGGAAAACTGTATCTTGATTCACCAGGTTCCAAAAACTCTTTTTGTAGAGTCTATGAAGTGACCTCTCTGAGCCCATTGAGGTCTTATAGGAACATGCAAATGTCCAGCCCTAAGGAGTAGAATCAAGCTATCTGTGAAAAAGGTTTGTGATGTGTTGTTCTTATCACAGAATGGAACCTGTGTTTTGAATCACCAGGTTCCAAACACTCTTTTTGTAGAATATATGAAATGGCATTTCTTAGCCCATTGAGGCCTATTAGGAAAAATGAATATCCAGCCCTAAAAACTAGAAACAAGCTCTCTGTGAAAACACTTCATGATGTGCTGTTTCATATCACAGAATGGATGTTGTATTTTGATTCACCATGTTCCACACTTCCTTTTTATAGAATCTATGAAGTGACATTTCTGAGCCCATTGAGGCCTTATAAGAACATAAGAATATCCAGCCCTAAAAACTAGAAACAAGCTGTCAGTGAAAACACTTTGAGATGTGCTGTTTTATGTCACTGAATGGAACCTACATTTTGATTCACCATGTTTCAAACACTCTTTTTGTAGAATCTACAAAATGATATTTCTGAGCCCCATTGAGGCCTGTTAAGAAAAAACAAATATACAGCCCTAGAAACAAGCTATCTGTGAAAGTGCTTTGTGATGTGCTGTTTTATATTACAGAATGGAACCTAGGTTTTGATTCAGTAGGTTTGAAGCACTGATTTTGAATCCCTGAAGGGACATTTTTATACCCATTGAGTCTTCACGGGAACATACAAATATCGAGCCCTAAAAACTAGAAAAAAGCAATCTGTGAAAACGCTTTGTGATGTGCTGTTTCATATCACAAAATAGAACTTTTGTTTTGATAGATCAGGTTCCAAACACTCTTTTAGCAGACTCTACAAAGTGAAATTTCTGAGTTCATTGAGGCCCATAGGGAAAAATGAGTATTCAGCCCTAACAATTAGAAACAAGCTATCTGTGAAAATGTTTTGTGATGTGCTATTCCACATCTAAGATTGGAACCTGTGTTTAAATTCACCAGGTACCAAAAACTCTTTTTGCAAATTCTATGAAGTGACATTACTGAGCCGATTGCAGCCTGTTAGGAAAAAGCTAATATTCAGCCCTAAAAACAAGACACAAACAATCTGTGAAAATGCTTTGCAATTTGCTGTTTCATATTACCAGATTGGAAGCTGTATTTTGATTCACCAGGTTCCGAACAATTTTTTTGTAAAATCTACAAAGTGACATTTCTAAACCCATTGAGGACAATTAGGAAAAAATAAATATCCAGTCCTAATAGCTAGAAACAAGCTATATGTAAATATGCTTTATGATGTGCTGTTCCATATCCCAGATTGGAACCTGTGTTTAAATTCATCAGGTTGCAAACACTCTTTTTGTAGATTCTTCCAAGTGACATTACTGAGCCGAATGGGACCTATTAGGAAAAAATGAATATCCAGCCCTAAAAACAAGAAACAAACTATCTGTGAAAATGCTTTTGGATGTGCTGTTTCCTATCACAGAAGAAACCTGTTTTTGATTCACCAGATTCTGAACACTTTTTGTAGAATCTACGAAGTGACATTTCTGAGCCCATTGAGGCCTTATGGGAAAAAATGAATATCCAGGTCTAAGAAATAGATACAAACTATCTGTGAATATGCTTTGTGATTTGCTGTTTCATATTACAGAATGGAACACGTGTTTTGAATCACCATGTTCCATCCCTTTGTAGAATCTAAGAAGTGACATTCCTGAGCCCATTGAGGCCTATTAGGAAAAAAAAAATATCCAGCCCTAAAAACTGGAAACAAGCTATCAGTGAAAACTCTTTGTGATTTGCTGTTTTATATCACAGAATGGAGGTTGCACTTTGATTGAACAGGTTCCAAACACTCTTTTTGTGGAATCTACGAAGTGACATTTCTGAGCCCATAGAGGCTTTATAGGAACAAACGAATGTCGAGCCCTAAAAACTAGAAACAAGCTATCTGTGAAAATGGCTTGTGATGTGCTGTTTTATCACAGAATGGAGCTTGTGTTTTCATTCACCAGGTCCCAAACCTGCTTTTTGTAGAATCTATGAAGTGACATTTCTGAACCCATTGAAGCCTACAAAGAAAAAAATGAATATCCAGTCCTAAATACTAGAAACAAGCTCTCTGTGAAAATGCTTTGTCAGATTGGAACCTGTGTTTTAATTCACCAGGTTCCAAACACTCTTTTTGTAGATTCTATGAAGTGACATTACTAAGCCAATTGGGGCCTATTAGGAAAAAAACAAATATCCAGCCCCCAAAACAAGAAACAAGCTATCTGTGAAAATGCATTCTGATGTGCTATTTAATATCTCACATTGGAACCTGTATTTTGATTCCCCAGGTTCCAAACACTCTTTTTGTAGAATCTACCTCTTAGGAAAACACAAATAACCAGCCCTAAAAATTAAAAAGAAGCTATCTGTGAAAACACTTTTTGATATAGAGATATATGTGTCAAAATTATTCCATAATTTAAAATATATATTCATTTCAAAAAAAGGTTTCTGCATAGTTTTACATCTTGAAACCAAGTATTTTATCTTTTTTTCCCACCTACCATAGGGCCATAAGTATTTTTTGTGTGTATATTATTAGACTTTATGTGGATTTTTCATGATACTTATTTAAAATTCCTCCTACTTCCTTTTTGGGTTTACCGAAGAGATGTCTATCTCCATGTATCCCCTGTACTCCATGGTCAATAAAAGACACTTTCCTCTTTATTCCTTTGCTAAAACAGCAAGGAATGCCCTGATAGAAAGGGAGAAGACATATGCCTTTTTTTTTAATTATAGAAGAAATTCACTAATTACAATGTGCTATCCTGAAATGGATCTTGGAACAGAAAAAGGATATAAGTGGAAAAACTGGTGAAATCCAAGCAAGATCTGTAGTTTAGTTAATAGTATTGTACAGATGTTAATTTCTTGGTTTTCATAAATGTACCATGGTTATGTAAGATGTCAAAGTAAAGGATATATGCAAGAATTGTCAGTACTACCTTTGTAACTCTTCTGTAAATTTGAAGTTATTTCAAAATAAAAGTTTAAAATAAGTAAAGGAAAATCATACTTGTAGAAAATTTAGAAGATACATAAAAGCATAAAGAAATAAAAATTACATACTTAAATGGAACACTTTTCATATTTTGCACATCTATTTCCCATGGAAAGTAACAGTCAGCAACTACCATATAGTATATACTTAATAAAGTTTAGGTCCTTTGCACTTAAGGCCAAATTCCTTTGAGAATTGGACAAAATGAGTTGTTCCATGAAATAACCAAAGATTTAGAAAGGACTTGGCAATGAAGATTCCTAAGGGGAATATTTTGGCTTCTGAAGATCTTCACCTAGCAACAACAGCCTGGCTTCCTTTCTCCTTTCTCTGTTTTCCTTCTTTGCCCTTTCTTTTTTTTTTTAGACAGAGTCTCACTCTGTTGCCCATGTGTAGTGGTGCAATCTTGGCTCACTGCAACCTCTGCCTCCCAGGTTCAAGCGGTTCTCCTGCCTCAGCCTCCCAAGTACCTGGGATTACAGGCGCCTGACACCACACCTGGCTAATTTCTATATTTTTAGTAGAGACGGGGTTTCACCATGTTGGCCAGGCTGGTCTTGAACTCCTGACCTCAGGTGATTCATCCACCTTGGACTCCCAAAGTGCTGGGATTTCAGGCATGAGCCACCACGTCTTTCTTTGCCCTTCTTTGCACCTTTCTTTGCCTTTCTTCGCACCATCCTTCTTTGCCCTTTCAACTCCTAGTCCCTTTCTCAGAAGAAAGAAAAAAATAGTAATAATTTGGATGCTTTTTCCAGAGCAGTCATTACCAGTTGTGGCCTCGTTACCTTTACTTGTTTTGTTTTGTTTTGTTTTGTGAGATGGAGTCTAGCTCTGTCACCCAGGCTGGAGTGCAGTGGCACGATCTTGGCTCACTGCAACCTCTGCCTCGAAGGATCAAGTGATTCTTAGGCCTCAGCCTGCCGAGTAGCTGAGATTACAGGCATATGCCACCATGCCTGGCTAATTTTTGTATTTTTAGTAGAGATGGGGTTTTGCCATGTTGGCCAGGCTGGTCTTGAACTCCTGACCTCAAGGGATCCGCCCACCTTGGCCTCACAAATTGCTGGGATTATAGGCATGAGCCACCATGCCTGGCCACCTTCACTTGTTTTGATGCCTAGCTTCTCACAAATCAGAAGAGACAACAGTTTTATGACACCAGCGTTCTCAAAAATTGCCTGGTTAAAAGGGAGGCAGATGCCAGTATTAGAGGAAGGACAGAATCCAAAATTAGGACAGAGGAAAGAAAAGATAGAGAGGAGGAAACACAAAACCCCTCAAAGTTCACCAGCACGATCTTCTGCTCACTGTGAAGACAAGAAGCATATGTACTCCCAATCACATAGCCCATGTGCCCCATCAGCCTCCTCCAAGCCTTACTGTCTCCCCTTAGCTATTTTAGATACTGAAGTCCCCCCATTTCAGTCTACCCCTGGGAGTCTCAAAGTGTGGTCCCTGGACCAGTTGCATTGAAAATGCAAATTCTTGGGCACCACCCTATGCCCACTGAATCAAAACTTCTGTTTTAAGGCCAGGCGCGGTGGCTCATGCCTGTAATCCCAGCACTTTGGGAGGCTGGGGCGGGCAGATCACTTGAGGTCAGGAGTTCGAGATCAGCCTGGCCAACATGGCGAAACCCCATCTCTACAAAAAATACAAGAAAAACTAATCCAGACCTAGTGGTGGGTGCCTATAATTTCAGCAGAAGGTTCACTTGGACCCAGAAGGTGGAGGTTGCAGTGAGCCGAGATCACGCCACTGCAATCCAGACTGGACAACAGAGCGGGACTCTGTCTGAAAAAAAAAAAATTTTAGCTGTTTTAAGAAATCTGTTTTAAGGAGTCCTCCAGGTGATGCAGTTGCAAACTCAAGTTTGGAAACCCTGCCGCAAATTCTCTTGTGTGTCTTAACTGGCAAAATCCCACCTGTGGATAAACCCAGCGCTCTGCCTCTGCCTTACTTACACCTTGGCAGCTAAGCCCTGCTTGAGAAAAGCACTTGGCTGGGTATTAGTTGGTATCATAAATTCAGTCACCAGCCTCAACTAAGTTCTGCCCAGCAAGCTTACCTTTTTCAAGATGCTTATTCTCTTATTCTCTTAGGGTGGCCAGATTTAGGGAAGACAGAAAAAAAAAAAGGATACCAAGTCAAATTTGAATTTCAGAGAAACATACTTACCCTAAAAAATTATTTCATGTTAAACTGAAATTCAAATTTGCCTGGCCATCCAGATTTTTAGTTGCTAAATCTGGCAACCCTCACTAAGACACGTAGTCCTCAGGGCAGGCCATTTGGAGGAAAGCTGGAGGTGACATGGAAGAAAACCAGCATGGACCACAGGGAGGGAATGCAAGCCCTGTCAATCCTTGTGGCTCTGACCTTGACGGTGTGGATATCCTGCTGAAGCTGAGACCTTTCATCACAGAGCTAAACACATACACCTAGCCCAGAAGTCAGAGATGCTGGAGGAGAAGTCAGAGGCAGCTGCAGGCCTGGCTTTGGCTCACACAAGTGAAGCAGGCCAGCAACTCAATGACAAAGTGTGTGAGCTACACAATGACTGCTGCTTCACTTCTGCCCTCAAAGTCTCCCACAAAAATCTCTCTGCAGACCATCCTAACTGGAAACATGCCGGGAAGGGAATTTTGGGAAATGTAGTTCAATCTAGGCAAGGTGACACATTATAATGTCACCACACCTATTACTCATTTTAAAAAGAGACTTGAGGTCGAGTGCCAGGGAAAAATGAATAATTTGCACAGAAGAAATAGCTACACTTGGGCCAGGTGCAGTGGCTCACACCTGTAATCTTAGCACTTTGAGAGGCCGAGGCGGGCAGATCACGAGGTCAGGAGTTCGAGACCAGCCTGGCCAATATGATGAAACCCTGTCTCTACTTAAAAAAATACAAAATCAGCCAGGCATGGTGCACACCTGTAATCCCAGCTACTCAGGAGGCTGAGGCAGGAGAATCGCTTGAACCCGGGAGGCAGAGGTTGCAGTGAGTTGAGATCATGTCACTGCACTCCAGCCTGGGTGACAGAGCGGGACTCTGCCTCAAAAAAAAAAAAAAAAAAATTAAATGCTACCCTTTGTTGAATGCATATACATTCAACACTTCTCATATATAAAATACACTTTACATACATTTTGCTTATATAGATGATCTCATTTAGTTGTAACAATGCTTCAATGCTGGTATTATTAAGAGCATTTTATAGATGAAGGAACTAAGAGAGAAGTGGGAAAATTTGCCCATGAACGTACAAGCAAGGGGGAGAGCTATGATTTGTAGTCAGGTCTCTCTAAAATCTATATTTCTAACCACTGTACACTGTGTTATCCAGACTACCAACAAACTATAGACTTCCATTTCATAAGCATTAAGTCTGCAGTCTCCAGGCCACCTGGGAAACCTTCGCACATTGCCACTCCTCTGCAATTTTTACTTGACACCACTGGTTTGGGAACAAGTTCTTGAAGTGCTCGTTACGCTCCCTGAGAACTCCCTTAAGTTGGAATCCCAGCCCTTCCACTTAGCAGTTGGATGGCCCTGGGTGAGTTACTTAACTTTCATCAGCCTCACCCTCCTCATGAGGGCAGTTAATTCCTACCTTATGAGATCGTAGGAAAGATCAGACTACACTAATGCCAAGAAAACATCTGATACAGCCTGACTATCCTAGACACTCCACAAATAAGAGTTTTCCCCATTCCTTAATGGATTCGCCACCACCTCCTATATCCAGGCTGAAGACCCTTTAAATTATACCTTTCATCCTAATTCTTATTCTTCCTCCCGGTCTGTATTTCCTGTTTCCCACTCAGAGACATAGCAAGCCCCCAGTCATCTTACATCTGAGCCATGATTCCCAGTTCTTTATACTCTCAATGCCACCTTTGATGCCGTCTTTTAGTCTTCAGCTTACTTCCTTAAAATCATCTCCATTTCTTTCTCCCTCTGCCTTGCTCAGACATAATGCATGCAGCATGACTGTCTTTCCTGAGCCACTGGAAAAAAGAACTTTCCATTTCTAGTGCCATATTTTTAAAAGAATGTTGGAAATCAGAGCAGATTGATTAGGATGATGGGAGCCTGGAAACTGGCATATGAGAGAATGAGTTTGGTGGTTGTTGTTTTTTTTTGCCTTAAGAGCAGAATTCTAAGGTTTGTCAGTGGGAAGAGAAGGTCCTTTGCTCTGTGTCCTTCAAAATGCAGACCTGATCCATAGAAAGTGAATTTCTGTTCAACATAAGGAAATGTTGAGGATGAGAGTCCCAGCCAGTGAGGCGAGTGTGATCACATGAGGGTCTCTATCTTCCTCACCTACTTTGCTCATCCCATTTAAATGTATGAGGCTCTCAGCAAAGACCTATTCACCATCTGCTATAAATAAGAATTAAAGAAACAACTCACCAAGCTTCAAGCATGTGCATAGCAGCACCTTTATTAAATGACCCTAGACCCTCTAGAATCATATGCAATCCATTTTGAATCTGTTTGAAAGCAATCTTGCCAACACCAGTGATGTGTGGCCTAAAGGCCACCAATGGCAAAGAGGAGTTTACAGTTCCTCTCTGAGCCAAGCAGAGACTGAACTCATAATATTGCCTTAAATAATAGTCTACTTCTTTGCTGTAGCTATAGTGCTTTCAATGTTCAGCTTGGATAGCCCCAGTTTCAGACCATTCTTTTTGTTTGTTTGATTTGGTTTTTTTAAATAGAGATGTGGGTCTCACTATGTTGCCCAGGCTGGTGTTGAACCTGGTCTCAAGGTATCCTCCTACCTTGACCTCTCAGAGTGCTAGGATTACATGTGTGAGCCACTGTCCCTGGCCCAATTTCAGACTGTTAATTGTAGTTATATTAGTCAGCTTGGGCTGCCATGACAAAATACTACAGACTGGGTGGCCTAAACAACAGAAATGTATTTCTCGCAGTTCTGGAGGTTGGAAGTCTGAGATCAAGGTGCCAACTGATTTAGTTCCTAATGAGGGCTGCCTTCCTTGCAAACAGCTGCTTTTTTCCTGTGTTCTTACATGGCAGAGAGAGAGAAAGTGCACATATGTGAGTGAGCTCACCTCCCAAAGGCCCCATCTCCAAATACCATCACATTGAAGGTTAGAGCTTCAAACATGAATTTGTGGGGAGGGGAAAAAATATTCAGTCTGTAACCATGGTCTTTCTTTTCTTTCTTAACCAAAGTCATATTAGGCTGGGTGCAGTGGGTCATGCCTGTGATCCCAGCATTTTGGGAGGCAAAGGTGGGCAGATCACTTGAGGCCAGGAGTTCAAGACCAGCCTGGACAACATTGTGAAACCCTGTATCTACTAAAATACAAAAATTAGCCCGGCGTGGTAGTGCGTGCCTGTAGTCTCAGCTACTTGGCAGGCTGATGCATAAGAATCACTTGAACCTGGAGGCAAAGGTTGCAGTGAGATGAGATTGTGCCACTGCACTCCAGCCTGGGTGACAACATGAGACTCTGTCTCAAAAAAAAGCAGAGTAATATTAGTAAGACAGAGTTTTGTCTTTTTTTTTTTTTTTGACAGGGTTTTGTTCTGTCACTCTTGCCAGAGTGCAGTGAAACAATCGGGGCTCACTGCAGCCTTGAACTCCTGAGCTCAAGGGACCCTCCTTCTTCAGCCTCCTAAGCAGCTGGGACTACAGGCACATGCCAGAGTGCCCAGGTAATCTTTTAATTTTTTTTGTACAGATAAGATCTTGCTGTATTGCCTAGGCTGGTCTTGAACTCCTGGCTTCAAATCATCCTCCCATCTTAGCCTCTTAAAGTGTGGGATGACAGGCATCAACCACCTCGCTGATGTACATGAGTCACAGGAAGTTGGTGTGCTTCACACAGGCCAGAGTGACCAGCAGCATCTTCATTCTGGCTATTGCATGCCAGGGGCTGGTGATGGTGCCTGTCTCCTGGATCATATTCAGAAAGGGTTCCTTTATGGACATTGCCAGCAACGTTGGCATCATGTGGCCACATGATCCAGCAGATCTGGAGGGTGGACAGTATCTCAGCTGGAGGAGAATGCAGGTGTCTCCAAGCCTTATCTTTTCTTTTTCTTTATTTTTACTTATTTATTTATTTATTTATTTTTGGTCACCTTTATTCTACATCTATGCCTATGCTTACCCAAGGCCTTATCTTTTATTCCTTTGGATTTTTTTGTTTTTTTGTTTTGTTTTGTTTTGTTTTGAGATGAAGTCTCTCTGTGTCACCCAGGCTGGAGTGCAATGGTGCGATCTCGGCTCATTGCTACTTCTACCTCTCAGCTCAAGCAATTCTTGTGCCTCAGCCTCCTGAGTAGCTGGGACTACAGGTACTCACCACCACACCTGGCTAATTTTTGTATTTTTAGTAGAGACAAGGTTTCACCATGTTGGTCACACTGCTCTCGAACTCCTGGCCTCACGTGATCCGCCTGCCTTGCCCTCCCAAAGTGCTGGGATTACAGGCATGAGCCACTGTCCCTGGCCCCAAGGTCTTGTCTTATAAATGGCCCTTCTGCTCTTAAGAATGTGAGAACTGGGTCAAAGGGACTTAGCTGACTTAGTTGCGAATGTGAAGGGTAGACAGATCCCACAATTCACGACCTGGGACCTCAGGCAAATGCAGATTGCTTAACCTCTATTGCCTCATCTATAAACTGGGGCCAATAATGTTCATGGGGCTGTTTGAGGGATTAAATGACTTAATAAATTTAAAGCAATTAGAGTAGCCTAGCATGAAGAAAGCCCCCCAAAATGTTAGCAATCATTACTTTCTTTAGATGAGAAGTTGGCCTTAGATAGCTTCTAATGTCCACCCTCTACGATGTTTTTGATAATGTTGTGATTTTTTTCCCTTTCCCCTCACTTTGTGAGCCTGCCCTTTCCTATCCATTTCCGTAGCTAGTCCCCTGGTCCAGGGTTACATTCTTAGGCTTTTTGGGAAGAAACAAAGGAGAGCTTCCCATTGTCCCCCAGAGGGGATGTCTCGAACACCCCTACGTTTGCAGCCCTTTCTCTTAACATCTCCTTTCAGCTCCTCCAACTCCCAGACTGTGTGGTTCTGCACAACAGTGAAGAAAATGTCAAGGAACCGAAACAAGCTGAGGCAGGTAAGGTCCCACCCCCTCCTCCTGACGCCACTCTTATGCCGGAGGCCTGACTCACCAGTCAGGCTGGTGCGCCTGCAGCACCTGCCCTGGGTTTGCCTTTGATCCCTCCCCTGCAGCCTGGCCACCAGGAAACAAAAATCTCCTCTCTGGGTTTTCTAGGTCTTACCTTTTGATTCAGGGCAGACCAGAACCCAGGAAACCCTGAACTCCAGATAGACATCTGAAGGGAGAGGTGTCTTCACTCTGCCTCCAGGTCAGGTCTTCAGAACTATGCTTTGTCCTAACCTCACCTGACTGGTGGAGCACATCCAGCCTCGTGCTCCTTGTTTTCTGGACAGTTTCCTTTTGTTGTGTTTGATTTCCTTCTCTCAAGTAGTCACTCGGTTTCCATAGTGAATCCTGACTGGCACGCTAGAGTATACAAAAAATCTCTGAGCCTCCCAAGGTGAGTTCTAGCAGGCCTGAACACATACTTGAAAGGTTGTGCTTCCCTTGCCTCCTGTTCCAGCTTCCTACCATCCAGACTACACAAATCAGCAAGTACCTCTTTCTAAATGTGTTTTTTTAATTAGCAGGGTCTCTCTCTGTTGCCCAGGCTGGAGTGCAGTGGCACAGTCATAGCTCACTGCAGCCTCCAACTCCTGGGCTCAAGTGATCCTCCCACCTCAGCCTTCCAAGTAGCTGGGACTACAGGTGCATGCCACTACACCCAGCTAATTATTAAACTTTTTGTAGAGACGGGATCTCATTATGTTGCCCAGGCTGGTCTTGAACTCCTGGGCTCAAGCAATGCTCTCACCTCACCCTCCCAAAGCACCGGGATTATAGATGTGAGCCACACTGTGCCCAGCCCACACTTTGAAGGGTAATCAAGGTGTGGAATCCTAATTAGAGAAAAGGAGTCAGGCTGGTGGAATCAGGAGAAAGCAAAAAGAGAAAGCAGATAAGCTACAAGTCTGCCTTTCTTCACAGTCTAGGACACATAGCCCTCCTGTGCAGATAACTCACACTCTTCCTGTGCCCAGCTATCACCAGACCCTTGGCTGATAGAAAATTGCAAGTTAGCTCACTGCAGCCTTGGCATTATCAGTATTGCACAAAGCCCTCTTCAGCCTACAGCATAAACACTATCCTATAAAACATCCAGCAAGCCTTTGTTTCTTTGTGGTCAGCTCCTCTCTTCCTGGCTGCCCATTGCTTTCTTGCAACGTATTTTCATACTTTCTCTAATAAATCTGCCTTTCTTTTCCTACAACTGTCTTGGCAAATTATTTTTCCCCCATGCCACCAGCCCAGATAGTTGTCACTCACCCATGACACAAGGTACTAAATTTTTCATCTTACAGGTAGTTGTGACCTTGGAGTTCTACGATTTATACAAACTACACTTTGAGTAGCATCCCATGAGAGTTTGTTAGAAATATAAATTCTCTGGTCAACCCCAGATCTATTGAATCCATTTTGGGGCCTGGAGCCCAGCAATCTGTTTTCATAAGCATATTAGAATTTGAAAAGTGCTATTTGTAGACAACATTGATGAGCATCGTTGTTATTCTTCTCCCTTCCCCAACCTTCAATAGCATGTCAGTTCTCTGAAGACAGGCCCTTTATTCTTTTATGTTCACTTTTACATCCCTACTACCTAGAATGTGTTTGGTACAGAGTCAGTGCTTAATAAATAATTTGTTCAAATAGGAATTTAGAAATTAACCACACCCCTCTCCCTAAGGTTTGTGTCTTCACTGATTGGCCAGACTTTTAAGTAGGGGGCTGGTGGGTGTGGAAAGGAAGAGCTCATCCAGACTAAATTTTTGGTTCAGCTTTGCAAATGCAGGGTGTGTGATCACAAAAGTCTGGGAGAGTTGGTTGGCCCATAGGCTTCTGAAATGTTGGCCATTTTATGCCCCAAACCCGAAGCACATCAGTCAAAATGAGCTGTTCAGACAGCATGAGCAGCAAGCAGAAGAGATGCTAGACCACTGAAGCCTGTGGGTGGCCCCAAACCCACACAGCCCTTCTCCATCATACAACTTCTTCCCAGGGTTCCTCAAAATAAGTTCATCTCATGCTTGTCCCCAGACTACCTCTAGAGGAGACAACAGGACAGGGCAGACAGAAACAAAGAACTTATGTTTAGGGGCCCCGCTAGAATGATTTAGTCCATTGATGTATCCCAGAGCCAAGATCATTTTCTGCCACAAATTAGGTGTTCAATAAATGTTTCTCTTTTTTTTTTAAGAAACAGGGTCTTGCTCTGTTGCCCAGGCTGGCCTCGAACGGGCTCAAGGGATCCTCTCGCCTCAGCCTCTTGAGTAGCTGGGACTACAGGCAAGTGCTACCACACATAACTTTTTATTTTTTGTAAAGGAGGGGTCTCACTATGTTTCCTAAGCTGGTCTCGAACTTCTGACCTCAAGCAATCCTTCTGCCAAGGTCTCCCAAAGTGCTAGGGTTACAGGTGTGAGCCACTGTGCCTGGCCTATATTTCTGAAATGTTTGAAGAAAAATAGCAAGATACCTTTGCTTTATAATGCTTGTGCTAAAAAGCCAATATCCTCTAGAATTGATATACTTCCTTAGTCCTGTCTTTCGAGGACATCCTGGATTCTTCTTTTTTTTTTTTTTTTGAGACAGGGTCTCACTCTGTTGCCCAGGCTGAAGTGCAATGGCATGATCTTGGCTCACGACAGCCTCCGCCTCCCTGGTTCAAGTGATTCTCGTTCCTCAGCCTCCTGAGTAGGTGGGGTTACAGGCACCCACCACCATGCCTGGCTTTTTGTATTTTTGTAGAGACAGGGTTTCACCATGTTGCCCAGACTAGTCTCGAACTCCTGGACTCAAGTGGTCTGCCCACCTTGGCCTCCCAAAGTGCTGGGGTTATCAGCATGAGCCACCATGCCCAGCCTCATTCTAGTGTCTTGAAAAGACTCCACATGAGTCCAGAATGCTATCTGTGACCGAAACATGCATCTGAGCCAAGTGCCCAAGGCGTTAACCTTCAGGATAGCTCCTTAATTCTCTCTTAGTGAGGCAGCTGGGTTGTGGGGCCTGCCACATAGCTCATACTCAATAAACCAGCTCAGCATAGGCATAGGGAGGTCACCATGCTGATTCCAGGAATGCTTGCATGTCACTGAGAGCCATTGCCTTTATTTCTCACTGGAATCCCATGAACTTCCATCCCACTGAGAAGCTCAAAAGACAGACAATTACCCAGTATATAAAACCTGGCTTGGGGATTACTGAACAGTCCTTGGAAAGGGGTCAGTGTTGACCTAGGATTGGCAAAGCAGCACTCGCTCCATGGTTACCGAAACACACATCATCAAATAAGGGTGCAATTATAGTTATTGCACAACTTAGCAAAGCAAGAGCAAATCAACTATACTCAAGGAGAGGTCAAAGCTTCCAGGCTTCGCATGAGCCACCAGCTGTGTGCCTGTGGCCCAGATGCAATTCAGAGGGGTGACAAACACAAGGATATTGCCATTGGCTATGGCCTCGCAGGCATCAGAAAAAATATGCCTTTCCCAGAATCAGAAAAAGCAGCCTTTAGCTGTGTCTTCTGTCAGTCACCCTTTTCCCCACACACAGTGTGGCCTGTCCCTGGGTTAGGGATTCAGACCCTCGCTCCCGGCTTGCTCAGGTGCCTAGCTTCTGACTCAGGTTCTGTATGAGGTCCCTTCATCACAGAGTCCATTCAGAGTTCTTCCACCCACCCTCTTGCTTCCTGGCGGCTCACTGCTAAATGATCCAAGGGAGACATTTAGACATTTTACTTTCTTTTTCTTTTCTTTTCTTTTCTTTTTTTTTTTTTTTTTTTTGAGACGGAGTCTCACCCTGTCACCCAGGCTGGAGTACAGTGGTACCATCTCAGCTCACTGCAACCTCTGCCTCCTGGGTTGAAGTGATTCTCCTGCCTCAGCCTCTCGGGTAGCTGGGATTACAGGCATGGACTACCACACTCAGCTAATTTCTGTATTTTTAGTAGAGATGGGGTTTCACCATGTTGGCCAGGCTGGTCTTGAACTCCTGATCTCAGGTGATCCGCCTGTCTTGGCCTCCCAAAGTGCAGGGATTATAGGCATGAGCCACCGCACCCGGCAAATATTTTCATTACCAGATATCCCCAGGGTAATTTTTATTTTATTACAAAAGACATTTTATATAGCACACAAGCTTATGGATTAACTTTACTTATTTATAATCCTTTTCCCCACACATGAGCAAAAGTTCCACCTGGAAATACTAAATTTTATGATTTGCCATGATTCTTTAGCAAGCAGTGACTTCTGCATGTTGCTCAGAGAGTCTCAGCCTTTCCCTGTGCACTCCCTAATGCATCAGATCACAAGGACACTCCGTCCCCACTTGTCTCAAGTTCCAGACAGATGGAAGATATAACATCTCCCCACATTTTTCTCTCTTGCTTTGCTTCATTAAGCCCTAAGATCAGTAGCTTGTGAAACAATTTCACATGTATCAGTTCCAGGTCTTCCCCCAAGGCTGATAAGATTTAATAAAACTAGTTTATTACGCTACAAAGGCCTCAGTATTTGTCTCCACCAGGCCCCTGTAATTAACTATTGTGCCCTTCATAAATCTTGGGATTAACAGGACTTTTGCTGTTCACCCCATGACAGTGTTGATTCACTGAAAGCTTTTTTTTTTTTTTTTGAGAGTCTTGCTCTGTCACCCAGGCTGAAGTGTGGTGGCACGATCTCAGCTCACCGCAGCCTCAACCTTCCAGGTTCAAGCGATTGTCCTGCCTCAGCCTCCTGAGTAACTGGGACTACAGGCGAGCATCACCATACCTGGTTAATTTTTGTACTTTTAGTAGAGATGGGGGTTTCACCATGTTGGCCAGGCTGGTTTCGAACTCTGGTCCTCAAGTGATCCGTCTGCCTCTGCCTCCCAAAGTGCTGGGATTACACACGTGAGCCATTGAGCCCAGCTGAAAGCTCTTTTTTTCCTGGCAAAAAGTTCATGGTTTATTTATTTATTTATTTTACTCTTTTAAAAAATTGCAGGCTGGGAAACATAGTGAGACCTTGTCTCTATGAAAGAATAAAAAAGTTGGACAGCACATGATGGCTAATGCCTGTAATCCCAACAGTTTGAGAGGCCAAGGTGAGCTAATCACTTGAGGTCAGGAGTTCAAGACCAGCCTGGGCAACATGGTGAAACCCCGTCTCTACCAAAAACACAAAAAATACCCAGGTGTGGTGGCACGTGCCTGTAATCCAAGCTACTTGGGAGACTGAGGCAGGAGGATCACTTGTACTCAGAAGGCCGAGGCTGCAGTGAGCTGAGATTGCACCATTGTACTCCAACCTCAGCAACAGAGACCCTGTCTCAAAAAATAAAAAAAGAAAAAGGAAAAAAAGATGTAAAATATATATAATATAAAAGTCACCATTTCAATAATATTCTTTTCTTTTTTTTTTTTTTTTTTAGACAGGATTTCACTGTTACCCAGGCTGAAGTGCAATGATATGATCGTAGCTCACTGCAACTGCAAATTCAAGCAGTCCTCCCCCCTCAGCCTCCCAAGTAGCTAGGATTACAGGTGTACACCATCACTGCACCCAGACAATTTTTTTAAACTTTTTTGTAGAGATGAGGTCTTGCCATGTTGCCCAGGCTGGTCTCACACTCCTGGCCTCAAGCCATCCTCCTGCCTCAGCCTCCCAAAGTGTTGAGATTACAGGCACTAGCCACCATGCCCAGCCAACCATCTGGTTCAGTGGCATTAATTACCTTTACCATGTTGTGCAACAATCACCACTATCTATTTCCAAACATTTTCATCACCCTAGACAGAAACTGTGTAGGCATTAAGCAATAATTCTCCATTCTCTCTTCTCTGCATGCCTTGGTAACCTCTATTCTACTTTTTGTTTCTGTAAATTTGTATACTCCAGATATTTCATGTCAGGCCTCTGAGCCCAAGCTAAGCCATCATATCCCCTGTGACCTGCACGCATACATCCAGATGGCCTGAAGCAATTGAAGATCCACGAAAGAAGTGAAAATAGCCTTAACTGATGACATTCCACCATTGTGATTTGTTTCTGCCCCACCCTAACTGATCAATGTACTTTGTAATCTCCCCCACCCTTAAGAAGGTTCTTTGTAATCTCCCCCACACTTAAGAAGGTTCTTTGTAATTCACCCCACCATTGAGAATGTACTTTGTGAGATCCACCCCCTGCCCACAAAACATTGCTCCTAACTCCACCGCCTATCCCAAAACCTATAAGAACTAATGATAATCCCACCACCCTTTGCTGACTCCTTTTTCGGACTCAGCCTACCTGCACCCGGGTGAAATAAACAGCCTTGTTGCTCACACAAAGCCTGTTGGTGGACTCTCTTCACACGGACGCGTGTGACATTTCACAAGTGGAATTATACAGCATTTGTTGTTTTGTGTTCGACTTCTTTCACTTAGCATAATGTTTTCAAGATTCATCTGACTTAGCATGTGGCACAACTGCATTCTATTATATGACTATACAATATTCCACTGTATGCATATATCACATTTTATTTACATTCATCTGTTGATGGACACATGAGTTGTATCCACCTTTTGGCTATTGTGAATAATGCTGCTGTGAACACTGATGTATAAATATCTGTTTGAGTCTCTGATTCCAGTTCTCTTAGGTATACACCTAGGAGTGGAATTGCTGGGTCATATGATAACTCTATGTTTAATTTTTTTTGTCTTAAGACTTTATTTTATTTATTTTTGTAATTATTCTTATTTGTAATTATTTTATTTTAGATTCAGGTGGTACATGTGCAGGATTGTTACATGGGTATACTGTGTGACACTGAGGCTTGGGCCTAATGATCCCATTGCCCAAGCAGTGAACATATACCCAGTAGTTAGTTTTGCAGCCCTTCCCCCACACCTTTGGAATCTCCAGTGTGTGTTGTTCCCATATTTGTGTACATGTGTATCCAATATTTGGCTTCCACTTGTGAGAACATGTGATATTTGGTTTTCTGTTTCTGCTTTAATTCACTTAGGATAATGGCCTCCAGCTGCATCCATGCTGCTGCAAAGGAAATAATTTCACTCTTTTTTATAGCTGTGTAGTATTCTATGCTGTATATATAACCACATTTTCTTCATCAAGTCCACTGTTGATGGATACCTGGGTTGATTCCCTGTCTTTTTCTTTTTCTTTTTCTTTTTTTTTTGAAATGGAGTCTTGCTCTGTCACTAGGCTGGAGTGCAGTGGTGCCATCTTGGCTCAGTGCAACCTCCGTCTCCCTGGTTCAAGTGATTCTCCTGCCTTAGCCTCATGAGTAGCTGGGATTACAGCCACGCACCACCACACCCAGCTAATTTTTGTATTTTTAGTAGAGAAGTGGTTTCACTATGTCGGCCAGGCTGGTCTCAAACTCCTGACCTCAGGTGATCTGCCTGACTCAGCCTTCCAAAGTGCTGGGATTACAGGAGTGAACCACCGCACCTGGCATTTTTTAGTTTAGTTTTGTTGTTGTTTTTGAAACAGGGTCTCACTTTGTCACCCAGGCTGGAGTGCAGTGGCGTGATCTCAACTCACTGCAGCCTCGACCTCCCAGGTTCAAGTGATCTTCCTGTACCCAAGTAGGTGGGAATACAGGTGTGCACCGCCACGCCTGGCTATTTTTTGTACTTTTACTTTGTAGAAACGGGGTTTTGCCGTGTTGCCCAAGCTGGTCTCAAACTCCTAAGCTCAAGCGATCCGCCTGCCTTGGCCTCCCAAAGTGTTAGGATTACGGATATGAGCCTCTGTGCCCGGCCTGACTCCATGTCTTTGCTATTATGAATAGTGCTACAATAAACATGCAAATGCAGGTGTTTTTTGGTAGAATGATTTAGCTTCCTTTGAGTATATACACGTAATGGGACTGCTGGGTCAAATGGTAAATGTTTTTTTAGTTATTTGAGAAATCTCCAGACTGTTTTCCATAAGGGCTGAACTAATTTGCATTCCCACCAACAGTGTAAAAATGTTCTTTTTTCCTCCAAAACCTCACCATCATCTGTTATTTTTTGACTTTTTAATAATAGCTCTTCTGACTGGTATGAGATGGTATCTCATTGTAGCTTTGATTTGCATCTCACTGATGATTAGTGATCTCAGCACTTTTTATAAGTTTCTTGGCCACTTGTTTTTTGTTGTTGTTTTGTTTGTTTATTTTGAGACAGAGTCTCTCTCTGTCGCCCAGGGTGGAGTGCCGTGGCCTGATCTTGGCTTACTGCAACCTCTGCCTTCTGGGTTCAAGCAATTCTCCCACCTCAGCCTCCCTAGTAGCTGGGATTACAGGCTTGCACCACCACACCTGGCTAATTTTTGTATATTTTGTAGAGATGGGGTTTTGCTGTGTTGCCTAGGCTGGTCTTGAACTCCTGAGTTCAAGCGATCCACCTGCTTTGAACTCCCGAACCGTTAGGATTACAGATGTGAGCCACTGTGCCCAGCCTGACTCCATGTCTTTGCTATTATGAATAGTGCTGCAATAAACATATGAGTGCAATGTTTTTTGGTAGAATGATTTATTTTCCTTTGAGTATATACACAGTAATGGGATTGCTGAGTCAAATGGTAAATTTTTTTTAGTTATTTGAGAAATCTCCAGACTGCTTTCCATAAGGGCTGTACTAATTTGCATTCCCACCAAATAATAGCCATTCTGACAGAAATGAGATGGTATCTCATTGTAGCTTTGATCTGCATCTCACCGATGATTAGTGATCTGAACATTTATTATGTTTGTTGAACTTTTTTTTTTTTGAGACAGGGTCTTGCTCTGTCTCCCAGGCCGGAGTGCAGCGGGACATTCTCGGCTCACTGCAACCTCCACCTCCCAGGCTCAAGTGATCCTCCCACCTCAGCCTCCCACGTTGCTGGGATCACAGGACTGTGCCACCACGCCTAGCTATTTTTTTGTATTTTAGTAGAGACAAGGTTTTGTTATGTTGACCAGGATGGAACACTTTACTAGACACTTGTATGTGTTCTTTTGGGAAGTGTCTATTCACGTTTTTTGCCTACTTTTTAATGGGTTTTTTTTTCTTGTTGATTTGTTTAAGTTCCTTATAGATTCTGGATATTAGTCTTTTGCTGAATGCATAGTTTGCAAATGGTTTCCTCCATTCTGTAGGTTATCTGTTTACTCGTTGATTGTTTCTTTTGCTGTGCAGAAGCTCTTTAGTTTACTTAGGTTCCAACTGTCAATTTTTGTTTTTGTTGCATTTGCTTTTGAGGACTTAGTCATAAATTCTTTGCCTAGGCCAATGTCTAGAAGAGTATTTCCTAGGTTTTCTTTTAGGATTTTTTACTTTTAAGTCTTACAGTTAAGTTTTTAATCCATCTTGAGATAATTTGTGTACATAGTGAGAGGTTGGGGTCCAGTTTCATTCAGCACATGGCTAGCCAGTTTTCCCAGCACCATTTATTGAAAAAGGTATCCTTTCCCATTGTTTATTTGGGTTGACTTTGTAGATCAGTTGGTTGTAGGTGTGTAAGTTTATTCCAGGGATCTCTATTCTGTTCCATTAGTTTTGCTTAGGATTGCCTTGGCTATTCAGGCTCTTTTATTGTTCCATATGAATTTTAGAATTTTTTTCTGATTCTATGAAAAATGACATTGGTAATTTGATAGGAATAGCATTGAATCAGTAGATTGCTTTGGGCAGGATAGACATTCTATATGTTTAACTTTTTGAGAAACCACCAAACTGTTTTCCACAGTGACTGCACTATTTTACATTCCCACCAACCATATACGAGGGTTCCAATGTCTTCACATCCTCACCAACATATATTTTTATTTTTTATGCTTGGTTTTTTGTTTTTGAGATGGAGTCTCGCCCTGTTGCTCAAGCTGGAGTACACTGGTGTGATCTTGGCTCACTGCATCCTCTGTCTCCCTGGTTCCAGCGGTTCTCCTGCCTCAGCCTCCCAAGTAGCTGGGACTACAGGTGTGCACCACCACGCCCAGCTAATTTTTGTATTTTTAGTAGAGACGGGGTTTTGTCATGTTTGCCAAGCTGGTCTTGAACTCCTTACCTCAGGTGATCCACCCGCCTCAGCCTCCCAAAGTGCTGGGATCACAAGCATGAACCATTGCACCTGGCCTTATTTTTATTTTTCAAATATAACATCCTAGTATGTTGGGAGCAAGCCCCCCAAAATCTGGCCTTAAACTGACCCCAAAACTGGCCATAAACAAAATCTCTGCAGCACTGTGACATGTTCATAATGGCCCTAATGCCCAAGCTGGAAGGGGAATGAGGGTAAGGAACACCTGGCCCGCCCAGGGCGGAAAACCACGTAAAGGATTTCTTAAGCCACAAACAATAGCATGAGCAATTTATGCCTTAAGGGCATGTTCCTGTTTCAGTTAACTAGCCCAACCTATCCTCTAATTTGGCCCATGCGTTTGTTTCCCATAAGGGATACTTTTAGTTAATTTAATATCTATAGAAACAATGCTAATGACTGGTTTGCTGTTAAGGCTGTGAGACCCCTGATCTCCTGCTTCACACCTCTATATTTCTGTGTGTGTGTCTTTAATTCCTCTGGCACCCCTGGGTTAGGGTCTCCCCGACCAAGCTGGTCTCGGCACTAGTAGGTGTGAAATAATTTCTTAATTGTGTGCTGTTGTTTTTTTTCTGAGACAAGGTCTCACTCTGTTGCCCAGGCTGGAGTGCAGTGCTTGCTGAAGCACTGACCTCCCAGGATCATCCCAGGATCAAGCAATCCTCCCTCATCAGCCTCCTGAGTAGCTGAGACCACAGGCATGCACCATCATGCCAGCTAATTTTTTAACTTTTTGTAGAGATAGGGTCTCGCCATGTTGCCCAGGCTGGTCTCTAACTCATGGGCTCAAGCAATCCTCTTCCCTTGGCCTCATGATTATTGGGATTTTGGTTTGTATTTCCCTAATGACTAATGAAATTGAGCATCTTTTCATGTGTTTATTGGTCATTTGTTTAATCATCTTTAGAAAATATCTATTCAAGTCCTTTGCCCATTTTTAACTAGGTAGTTTGCAGTTCATTTTTAACTTAGAGTTTTGGAAGCCTCACCACTGTAGGTTAGTCAGCCTGCACATTTTTTTTTCCATTTTCTTTCTTTTTGAGACAGCATGAGCCATGACACCCAGCCTCAGTCTGTACTTTTAAGAATTTATTTACAACCTAGAGTTCCATTCAACCCTAGATGGCAGACTCTAGTGGCAAGGGTGGTGCCTTTTTAAATTCAGGACCAGGCCAGGCATGGTGGCTTACTCCTGTAATCCCAGCACTTTGGGAGGCCGAGGCAGGCGGATCACTTGAGGTCAGGAGTTCGAGACCAGCCTGGCCAATATGGTGAAAACCCATCTCTACCAAAAATACAAAAATTAGCTGGGCATGGTGGCATGTGCCTGTAATCCCAGCTACTCCGGAGTCTGAGGCAGGAGAATCGCTTGAGCCTGGGAGGCGGATGTTGCAGTGAGCTGAGATCATGCCACTGCACTCCAGCCTGGGCTACAGAGCAAGGCCCTGTCTAAAAATAATACTAATAATAACAATAATAAATTCAAGACCAAATGGAGAAGCAGATTGCTCAACCACGGAACTGGTCCTTCCCAGTTCCATCATATTTTAGGATAGGGCAATCAAAAACTAAAATGAAAATGAAAACAAATGAAAGCAGAGGATAAGATTTTTAGTTTAGTTTACTATTCCTCACTCATTAGTTTAACAAAGGTTTTTGTTTTTGCTTTTGTTTTTTGAGATAGAGTCTTGCTCTGTCACCCAGGCTGGAGTCAAGTGGTTCAGTCTCAGCTCGCTACAACCTTCACCTCCCGGGTTTACGTGATTCTCCTGCCTCAGCCTCCTGAGTAGCTGGGATTATAGACATGCATCACCATGCCTGGCTGATTATTGTATTTTTAGTAGAGTTGGGGTCTTGCCATATTGGCCAGGCTGGTCTCGAACTCCTGATCTCATGTGATCTGCCCGCCTCAGCCTCCCAAAGTGCTGGAATTACATGCATGAGCCACTGCACCTGGACAAAGCTTTAAGTTAGTAACTTTACATTGTTTTAAGCACTAAGCTGGGGTATTTTGTTACAACAGCAATAGGAAACTAATACAGTTTCTCATCACCTTTATAAAGCACCCTGCAGTATTGGCAGCAGCCCTCAGAGGACCAGGGTCTGACTGTGTGCTGGGTCCACAGAAGCTGCGTGGCTTGGGGCAACAGACTGTGTCATGCTGAGACTCATCCATGTGTAGCAAATGGGGACAGCAATGTTTGCCTCACAAAGCTGTGAGAATTAGAGATAAACTGTGTCAAACAGCCGTGAGATAGTAGGCTCTTAGTAAGGGGAAGCTATGTTTACTATGATCTGTGTCATCACTATTTATTTACTTATTTTTCAAACACTTTTCTTAGCCCGGGAAACATGGTGAGGCCCCATCTCTACTAAAAGTAAAAAAATTTTTTAAAAAGTTACCCGGTCCTGGTGGTGCACAGCTGTGATCCCAGCTATTGGGAGGCTGAGGCTGGGGTGGGAGGATCACTTGACCCTGGGGCGGGGGCGGAGGCTGCAGTGAGCCAAGATCATGCCTCTGCACTCCAGCCTGGGTGACAGAGAAAGACTGCCTAAAATACATACATACATACGTACATACATACATACACACATACATAAAATGCTTTTCTTTAACTAGGAAGTGGATGGCAGACAGGGACCTCGTTTAGAATCAGGATGCAGGGAGGGAAAGGGATCACAGGATGTCACGGAGGAGGAATAAGTTCTATTCTAGGGAGCAAGGCAGTGGCCCTGGCTGCCCTCCCTCTCCCCTTTCCCCTTTCTCCACCAAGTTCCTCAACCATTAGCTACCACACTCAGGAATTCTCCCTGCCCCATCTTCCTTCTCCCCACCAAGCCCTGCATTTTCTCTGTCTAAACCCACCCGTAAGCCAGGGGTTTTGTTTCTCCTTCTCCATCATGATTCAGGTCTCTTTGGTTATATTTGCTTGAGTTTGGTCATTCTGGCCTTCCTTGTGCAACACAGATGTCCAGTCTAGATTGGTCTTGAGTCCTCGGTCACACACTGTAGTGAAGTGTGTCTTTGCTCATGTTAGGCTGGGCCCCAGAAACCACTTCTGCACTGTGTACCTCATTTCCCATGGCTGTAAGGAGTTCATTGGCTTAGGCTGGACACCTTACGCAAGCCAGGAATTGGGATTTGTGACCTAGACAGCCCCACTCTGAACTGGTTGGAACCATACACTCCCTCAGGAGTGTTCACCAGCTATATTCCATCAGGTGAGGGGGAGGGAGGAGACAAGAACCAGCAGGCATCTAGGGAAATGGCTCAGTGGTTTCGTGGTTCCCTGATGTAATGTAGCCCCCACCACACCCCACCTCCCCACCTCCCCACCTCCCTTTTTTTTTGGAGCTCTGTCACCCAGGCTAGAGTGCAGTGGTGCAAACACAGCTCACTGAGGCCTCACCCTCCCGGTCTCAAGCAATCCTCTCACCTCAGCCTCCCAAATAGCTGGGACTACAGGCACACACCACCATGCCTGGTTAATTTTGTATTTTGGGTTTTTTATAGAAATGGGGTTTCACCACATTACCCAAGCTGGTTTTAAACTCCTAGGCTCAAGTGATCCACCTGCCTCGGCTTCCCAAAGTGCTGGGATTACAGGTGTGAGCCACTGCACCTGGCTGATTTGTGAGTTCTTACTGTCTGCACTAGGCCAGTTCACTAAACCTACCAGATGTTTGCACAGTCAGTATCCTCATAGGAAAGGACCAATGAATTGGGATGGAGACTAGTACATGCTGAGTGCCTGCTTTGGCCAGGCACTTGGCTTCTAGTCATTCCTCACAGTCATCCAATGAGGCAGGTGGTATTTTTCTCATTCGATAGATGAAGAGCCAAGGTTCAGTCAGAGAGGTCAAGTAACCTGCCCAATATCTCACAGGTAAATTGTAGTGGATTCCTTCCCATTCTAGAGCTCGCCTTAAAATAAATAAAGGCCAGGAGCTGTGGCTCATGCCTGTAATCCCAGCACTTGGGGAGGCCAAGGTCAGCCTGGCCAACATGGCAAAACCCCATCTCTACTAAAAATACAAAAATTAGCTGGGTATGCTGGCATGTGCCTGTAATCCTGCTACTCAGGAGGCTGAGGCAGGAGAATTGCTTGAATCTGGAGGGTGGAGGTTGCAGTGAATGTGGTGCCATGCACCCGTAGTCCCAGCTACTAGGGAGGCTGAGGTAGGAGGATCACTCAAGCCTGGTAGTAGTTTGTAGTTGCAGTGAGCTACGATTGCACCACTGCACTCCAGCCTGTCTCAAAAACAACAAGAAACTACAAAGAAAAAAGAAAGGAAGGAAGGAAGGAAAATGTAAAAAAAAAAAAAAAATGAGTTTAATTAACACAGGCTACCCATGTTGTAAATGGGAGTTTATTGCTAAAATCAGTCTCCCCAGGAACTCAGAGGTCAGGGCTTTCATGGATAATTGGGGCAGAGGTGCTGCTGATTGGTTGGGGATCAAATCATAGGGTGTGGAAAGCAGTCCTTCTGCGCTGAGTCAGCCTCTGAGCAGGGTCAGGAGTCACGAGGCTGGGTGGAGTCAGTCAGTTGCCGGAAAGCAGAAGTTATCTTAAAAGACTGATCATAGGTTCTACAATCATGGTGTCATCTACAGGAGCAATTGGGGAAGTAACAAATCTTGTGACCTCTGGCCACATAACTCTTGAGCAGTAAGGCATTATAGAAAGGCAAACCAGAGAACAATGGCTGATTATAGGTTAACTATGCCTACATTTTAGCAGAATTCAGGCCCCTCGCATAATCCTAATCTTGTAGCCTTTCTTCAGTCTCACAAAGGTGGTTTCAGTCCCTGAACAAGGAGGGGGTCCGTTATAAGGAGGGACTACTATTGTCCTTGCTTCCAAGTTAAACTGTAAACTAAATTCCTCCAAAAGTTAGCTTGGCCTATGCCCAGGAATAAGAGAGGACAGCCAGCCTGTGAGGTTAGAAGCAAGATGGAGTCAGCCATGCTAAGCGTCTTCTATGGTCATAATCTTTGCAAAGGTGGCTTCATAACTGAAGTTGTTAGTCCAGTGCAGCTGACTCGATGGCACTATGGTCACTTAGGAAACACTGTTCTAGAGGTCACTGCAGCCATTCCATGGAGGATGTGGGCTTCAGAGGAATCACCAATGAATACACACTGTTGATATTGTTCCGACTCTTTATCTAGGTAGATACTTGGTCCACTAGGAGATGGCCCAGGGGCCTACCAGAGAAAAAATGATTTTCTGAATTGCAACATGTCTTCCTCTCCCAACCCCCAGAAGATTAGCTGTTTTTAACTTTCACCTAAGGATAACTGTCCCCTGTAATCCTTAGATGGTCATCAGTGATTCTTTTCTTCATAGAGCACAGGCTTCAAGGGGAAGAGTGTGGGTCTTCGGAAAAGCATGATCACAAGGACTGCCACAATCTAGCTCCTGACTACCACATCTGCCTCAACTCCATGCCTATACTGATTTTGTGTTCCAATGACTCCAGACTGTTCGTGGACCTACACTCACAATGCTGCTTTCTTTTATTTATATATTTATTTATTTATTTATTTATTTATTTATTTATTTATTTATTTTTGAGACAGGATCTTGCTCTGTTACCCAACTGAAGTGTAGTGGCACGATCTTGGTTCACTGCAACCTCCCTGGCTCCCAGAATTCTCCCACTTTAGCCTCCTGAGTAGCTGGGACTACAGGCGTGCACCACCATGCCTAGCTAATTTTTGTCATTTTAGTAGAGACGAGGTTTCACCATGTTACCCATTCTGGTCTTGAACTCCTGGGCTCAAGCAATCCTCCTGCCTCAGCTTCCCAGAATGCTGGGATTACAGGTATGAGCCTCCGCACCCCACCTTCATAACGCTGCTTCTCATCTCCAAGCCTCTGCTTGTGCTGTTCCCTCCCCGTGCCCAGGACACATACTCCTACCCTTGTCCAAACATTTTTGAGCAGCTTAATGCTTACTCATCATCCAAGATTCACTTAGGGAGTCATGTCCTCTGGGAGTCTCCTCACTCCTGGGCTGGTCAGATTCCACTATCTGAGCACCCACGATGTTTTTCCTTACAATTATCTCTCATTTACCAAATCAAATTATGAAATCTGTTTAGTGGTCCATGTTTGTCTTTAGACCATGAGCCTTTGAGTACAGGGCTACTTCTTATACATTTCATTATTTCTAGTGCTTATTCCAGTACCTGGCACATACTAGAGGCTCAATAAATGTTTATTTATTTATTTATTTTCAGAGATGGGGTCTTGCTCTATCTCCCAGACTGAAGTGCAGTGGCACTATCATAGCTCATTGTAGCCTCCAGCTCCTGGGCTCAAGTGATCCTCTTGCCTCAGCCCCCCGAGTAGCTGGGACTACAGGCGCAAGCCACTACACCTGGATAATTTTTGTTTTGTTTTGTTTTTGGGTGTTTCCTTTGTTTTGAGATGGAGTCTCACTCTGTTGCCCAGGCTGGAGTGCAATGGTGCAATCTTGGCTCACCACAACCTCTGCCTCCCGGGTTCAAGCGATTCTCCTGCCTCAGCCTTCTGAGTAACTGGGAATACAGGCACTCGCCACTATGCCTGGCTAATTTTTGTATTTTTAGTAGAGACGGGGTTTCGCCATGTTGGCCAGGCTGGTCTCAAATTCCTGACCTTGTGATCCGCCCACCTCAGCCTCCCAAAGTGTTGGGATTACAGGCGTGAGTCGCTGCACCTGGCCATTTTTAAAATTTTTTAAGAGACAGAGTCTTACTATCTTGCCTAGGCTGATTCCAAACTTCTGGCCTCAAGCAATCCTCCCACCTTGACCTCCTGGGTATCTGGGATGATAGGCAGGAGCCACTGTCCCCAAAAATAAATGTTTATTAAATGAATGAGATTTAACTGCTTGGGACCTGTGTGACCTTGTCAAATCACTTAACCTTCTGGAGTCTAAGCTTTCATGTGCGCGATAAGGTAATGATACCTCCTCCCTAAGACTGGCATGAGAATAAAATGAGATAATGTATATAAAAGCATTTAGCGTGGCACCTGGCTAATAGGAGATGACCGATAATTTTTTAAGAGCTAAAAGAGGATTCAAGAAGTTATCTCAAAAACGAAATCAAGTTGGAAATTTAAAAATTATTTGAACTGAATGACAGTAATGACACAACCTATCAAAACCTCTGGGATACAGCAAAGGCAGTGCTAAGAGGAGAGTGCATACCCTAAACGCCTACATCAAAAAGACTGAAAGAACACAAACTGACATTCTAAGGTCACACCTCAAGGAACTAGAGAAAGAAGAGCAAACCAAATGCAAACCTAGCAGAAGAAAGTACATAAGCAAGAGCAGAGCAGAACTAAATGGAATTGAAACAAACAAACAAAAAAATACAAAAGATAAATGAAACAAAAAGCTGGTTATTGGAAAAGATAAATAGAATTGATAGACCATTAGCAAGATTAACCAAAAAAAGAAGAGATAAAATCCAAATAACCTCATTAAGAAACAAAACAGGAGATATTACAACTGACACCACTGAAATACAAAAGATCATTCAAGGCTACTATGAACATCTTTATGCACATAAACTAGAAAATCTAGAAGAGATGCATAAATTTCTGGAAAAATACAACCCTCCTAGCTTAAATCAGGAAGAATTAGATAACCCTGAACAGACCAATAACAAGCAGTGAGATTGAGGAAACATAGATGCTAAAATCCTTAACAAAATACTAGCTAACCAAATCCAAGAACATATCAAAGCTAAATTGATATTTTAAAAATACTAGCTAATCAACTTCAACAACATATCATATTCATCCCTGGTATGAAACCCTCCATGATCAAGTGGGTTTTATACCAGGGATGCAGGGATGGTTTAACATACGCAAGTCAATAAATGTGATACACCCCATAAACAGAATTAAAAACAAAAATCACATGAGCATCTCAATAGATGCAGAAAAAGCATTCAACAAAATCCAACATCCTTTATGATTAAAATTCTCAGCAAAATCGGCATACAAGGGACATAACTCAATGTAATAAAAGCCATCTATGACAAACCCACAGCCAATATAATACTGAATGAGGAAAAGTTGAAAGCATTCCCTTTGGGAACAGGAACGAGACAAGGATGCCCACTCTTACCACTCCTCTTCAACATAGTACTGGAAGTCCTAGCCAGAGCAATCAGACAAGAGAAAGAAATAAAGAGCACCCAAATTGGTAAAGAGGAAGTCAAACTGTCACTGTTTGCTGATGATATGATAATTTACCTTGAAAACCCTAAGGACACCTCCAGAAAGCTCCTAGAACTGATGAAAGAATTCAGCAAAGTTTCTAGATACAAAATTAATGTACACAAATCAGTAGGTTGTCTATACACCAACAGTGACCAAGTAGAGAATCAAATAAAAAACTCAACCCCTTTTAAAATAGCTACAAAAAAAAATAAAATACTTAGGAATATACCTAACCAAGGAGGCAAAAGACCTCTACAAGGAAAACTACAAAACACTGCTAAAAACAATCATAGATGACACAAACAAATGGAAACATATCCCATGCTCATGGATGGGTAGAATCAATATTGTGAGAATAATTATACTGCCAAAGGCAATCTACAAATTCAATGCAATCCCCATCAAAATACCATCATTCTTCACAGAATTAGAAAAAAAAAATTATAAAATTCATATGGAACCAAAAAAAGAGCCTGCATAGCCAAAGCAAGACTAAGCAAAAAGAACAAATCTGGAAGTATCACACTACCTGATTTCACACTATACTATAAGGGGATAGTCACCAAAACAGCATGGTATAAAAATAGGCACATAGACCAATGGAACAGAATTAAGAACCCAGAAATAAACCCAAATCCTTACAGCTAACTGATCTTCAACAAAGCAAATGAAAACAAAGTGAGAAAGGATACCCTTTTCAACAAATGGTGCTGGGAAAATTGACTAGCCACTGTAAGGTCCTCTGAGTTGGCCGCACCATGGTCAAGCCGTCATGACATTCCCCCGTCCTTGTGATAATGTACTTTGTGATATTCCCCCCCTGCCCCCCACCTTGTGAATGTACCTTGTAATATTCCTCCCGACTCTTGGGATAATACATCCTCCCCACCCTTGTGAATGTACTTTGTAACATCCTCCCCAACCTTGAGAATGTACTTTGTAACATCCATCCCCTGCCAGCAAAAAATTGCTCCTAACTCCACCACCCATCCCAAACCTATAAGAACCAATGATAATCCCACCACCCTTTGCTGACTCCTTTCTCAGACTCAACCCACTTGCACCCAAGTGAATAAACAGCCTTGTTGCTCACACTAAGTCTGCTCAGCTGGTCTCTTACACAAATGCCGTAATAGCCACATGTAGGAGAATGAAGCTGGATCCTCATCTCTCACCTTATACAAAAATCAATTCAAGATGGATTAAGGACTTAAATCTAAGACCTGAAACTATAAAAATTCTAGGAGATAACATTGGGAAAACTCTTCTAGACATTGGCTTAGGCAAGTATTTCATGATCAAGAACCCAAAAGCAAGTGCAATAAAAACAAAGATAAATATTTGGGACTTAAAGAGCTTTTGCATGGCAAAAGGAAGAGTCATCAGAGTAAACAGACAACCCACAGAGTGGGAGAAAATCTTCACAATCTGTACATCTGACAAAGGAGTAATATCCAGAATCTACAACAAACTCAAATGAATCAGTAAGAAAATAAAAACAATCCCATCAAAAAGTGGGCTAAGTACATGAATAGACAGTTCTCAAAAGAAGATATACAAATGGCCAACAAATGTCAAAAAATGCTCAACATCACTAATGATCAGGGAAATGCAAATCAAAACCACAATGCGATACCACCTTACTTCTGCAAGAATGGTCATGACCAAAAAATCAAAAAACAGTAGATCTTGGCGTGGATGCAGTGATCTGTGTACACTTCCACACTGCTGGTGGGAGTATAAACTATTACAGCCACTATGGAAAACAGTGTGAAGATTCCTTAAAAACTAAAAGTAGAACTACCATTTGATCCAGCAATGCCACTACTGGGTATCTACCCAGAGGAAAAGAAGTCATTATTCGAAAAAGATACTTGCACACACATGTTTATAGCAGCACAATTCACAATTGCAAAATCGTGGAACCAACCCAATTGCCCATCAATCAACGAACGGTTAAAGAAACTGTGAGATATATATATGTGTGTGTGTGTGTGTGTGTGTGACATACACACACACACACACACATATATATGATGGAATACTACTCAGCCATAAATGAATTAACAGCATTTGCAGTGACCTGGATGGGACTGGAGGCTATTATTCTAAGTGAAGTAACTCAGGAATGGAAAACCAAACATCATATGTTCTCACTGATATGTGAGAGCTAAGCTATGAGGATGCAAAGGCATAAGAATGATACAATACCAGCCTGGCCAACATGGTGAAACCTTGTCTCTACTAAAAATACAAAAATTAGCCAGGCATAGTGGCAGGCTCCTATAGTCCCAGCTACTCAGAAGGCGGAGGAGGGAGAATCGTCTGAATCCAGGAGGCAGATGTTGCAGTGAGCCGAGATCACACTACTGTACTCCAAACTGGGCAAGAGAGTGAGACTCTGTCTCAAAAAAAAAAATGATACAATGGACTTTGGGGACTTGGAGGGAAGAACGGCAGGGGGATGAGGAATAAAACACAACAAATATGATGAAGTCTACACTGCTCGGGTGATGGGTGCACCAAAATCTCACAAATCACCACTAAAGAACTTACTCATGTAACCAAATATCATCTGTACCCCAATAACGTAAGGAAAAATAAAAATAAATAAATAAATAAATAATAAAAATTTAAAAAAGAAGTTATCTGCTCCAGCCTCCTGCTTTCATCATCATCGAAAAGCATTCAGCCAGTCTCTCATGCTCCAGGTCTTAGGTTGAAAGAAGATGGTAACCGCAAGGTGGCTCCTTCTGGGGATGCATATTAGATTGAGTTTCAGTCCAAAAAACAACCCTCTCAAGGGCAAGGTCTCCAGAGCACATTCTGCCTGGCTATGCCTAAGTAAATGAGCAAAGTTTGCATATGAAACCAAGTCAAAGGATCCTTTCACTCAGACTCTCCCGGAACAATAAACACTCCAGACTTCCACCACTCTCTAAATCAGGAAATAAAAATGAAACAGAATCACTGGTCTCAGACTGATTATGTTCCAGAGATAGGATGCTATTTCTAAACTCTCACCCATCAATCCTTTTTATTTTCCACCCTGTAGATATCCATTTGCCCTTGTAATTGGGAGTGCAGGAAGGGTAAGCAGGCATAGCAGAGGGAAAGAGAGCAGTCTGAATAAACTGGCTGTTGTTTCATTGTAATGACTTGAGTAAAATCAAATCAACATACTATATTAGTATCTTTCTGACTCTAAATTTGCCCTTGAAATACGGGTGGAATCCATAGAAAGTTTTAACATCTGGACACAGGAGCCCCCTCAAGTCTCATTTAGGACTGGAGGTTTGTAAACCAAAGGTGGCTGCCCAAACCCAGAAGATAGAGGGTCCATCCTCAAGAGGCAGGACTCTGGACAGTTAGTTCAACTCATACTTCCTGCCTACCTTGGGCCAGGCACTGTGCTAAGAGCTGGGGAGACGGATGCCAGTAAGACGTTGTGCCTGCTTTATAACTATCCTCATTTTACCGATGAGAAAACTGAGGCACAGACAGGGTCAGTAACTAGCTAAAGATCATAAAATAGAAAGAGGGAGAGCCAGCCGGGTTCGGTGGCTCACACCTGTAATCCTAGCACTTTGGGAGGCCGAGGAGGGCGGATCACCTGAGGTCAGGAGTTCGAGA
The DNA here is from genome assembly GCF_028858775.2 of Pan troglodytes. Classification (NCBI taxonomy): domain Eukaryota; kingdom Metazoa; phylum Chordata; class Mammalia; order Primates; family Hominidae; genus Pan; species Pan troglodytes. The sequence continues at coordinate 128,905,694 of NC_086015.1, read as the reverse complement.
CCAGCCTGGCCAACATGGCAAAACCCCGTCTCTACTAAAAATACAAAAATTAGCTGGCTTTGTTGGCGGGCGCCTGTAATCCCAGCTACTCGGGAGCTTGAGGCAGGAGAATTGCTTGAACCTGGAAGGCAGAGGTTGCAGTGAGCCAAGATCCTGCCACTTCACTCCAGCCTGGGCAACAGAGTGAGGCTTTAAAAAAAAAAAAAAAAAGAAGAAGAAAGAAAGAAAGAGGGAAAGCCAGAATTCAAAGCCAGGAAGTCTATTTTCAGAGCCCATCCTGGTAACCATGAAGCTACTGCTCAAAGCTTTTCTAGGTGCTAAGGCACACAGAACTGCTGGACTCAGAGACAGACCCCACTGACTAAGGCTTTGGGTCTGTCTAGAGTGTGTGTGTGTGTGTGTGTGTGTGTGTGTGTGTGTGTGTGTGTGTCTTGTTTTGTTTTGAACACATAGGGTCTCACTCTGTTGCCCAGGCTGGAATGCAGTGTCACAATCATAGCTCACTGCCACCTTGAACTCCTGGGTTTAAGGAATCCTCCTGCCCCAGCCTCCTGAGTAGCTAGAACTACTACAGGCATGTGCCACTGTGCCTGGTTAATTTTTTTGTATTTTATAAAGACTGGGTCTTGCTATGGTGCCCAGTCTGAGGTCTTGAACTTCTGGCCTCAAGCAATCCTCCTGCCTCAGCCTCACAAAGTACTGGGAGCCATCATGCTCCCAGGTGTGAACCATTATGCCTGGTCAGTTTATATTTTTGTCTTAAAAAAGGCAATGGTGGCCAGGCGCGGTGGCTCATGTCTGTAATCCCAGCACTTTGGGAGGCTGAGGTGGGCAGATCACCTGAGGTCAGGAGTTCAAGAACAGCCTGGCCAACATGGTGAAACCCTGTCTCTACTTAAAATACAAAAATTAGCCGGGCGTGGTGGTATGCACCTGTAGTCCCAGCTACTTGGGAGACTGAGCCAGGAGAACTGCTTGAACCTGGAGGTGGAGATCACGCCATTGCACTCCAGCCTGGGAGACAAGAGTGAGACTTTGTCTCAAAAAAAAAAAAAAAAAAAGGCAACGGTGGAAAGACCTACTGAGTTTGTGAATATAAAGGCTAACATCATATTTAAACTATTTGGCAAAGAATCTGACTCTTGAAAATGTCTTATCAGATACCAGAAATGGAGTTAGAGATCACTTGACTAAGTAGTTTAGATCTTTCTGACTAAACAATATACAGTGGGGAACATTATTAAAGTTCACAATCCATTTCATTTCTTTCTTTCTTTTTTTTTATTTTTTTATTTTTGAGAGAGGCTGTCACTCTGTCACCCAGGCTGGAGTTCAGTGGCGCGATCCTAGCTCATTGCAGCCTTGACCTCCTGGGCTCAAGCGATCCTCCTTCCTCAGCTTCCTCTGCAGCTGGGACCACAGGCATGTGCCACCATGCCCGGCTAATTTTTGTTGTTGTTGTTGTTGTTGCTCAGGCTGGTCTAGAACCCCTGGGCTCAAGTGATCCTCCCACCTCAGCCTCCCAAAGTGTGAGGATTACAGGTGTCAGGCACTGTACCTGCCCCACTATCCATTTCTAAAGTGATTCTACAGAGATTGAGGCACAGGTTTAAAAATTAAAAAAGAAAAGAAGTCAAACTTATTAATGAGCCATAGTAAACAGGCTGACATTGGTAACCCTTTTAAAAGAGTGCCTGGTACCTCTTAAGCATTACGAAGTGTTTGTTAAATAAATAAAATACAGCTGGTCCTCTGTATCTGCATCTGAGATTCCACCAACTGCAGATTGAAAATATAGTATTTGAAAAAAAAAAAAACCCCAAACGATAAAAAATAACAATACAACAATAACAAATGATGCAGATTTTTAAAACAATACAGTATAACAACTATTTACATAGCATTTACATTGTATTGTATTAGATATGATAAGTAATCAAGAGATGATTTAAAGTAGATGGGAGGCCAGGCCAGGCACAGTGGTTCACACCTGTAATCCCAGGACTTTAGGAGGCCAAGGCAGGCAGATCATCTGAGGTCAGGAGTTCGAGACGAGCCTGGCCAACAGGGTGAAACCCCATCTCTACTAAAAATATCACCAGGGTGTGTTGGTGTGCGCCTGTAATCCTAGCTACTCAGAAGGCTGAGGCACAAGAATCGCTTGAACCTGGGAGGCGGAGGTTGCAGTGAGCTGAGATCACATCACTGCACTCCAGCCTGGGCAACAGAGTGAGACTCTGTCTCTAAATAAATAAATAACTCTATGGGAGGCCAGATATGCTCACGCCTATAATCGCAGCACTTTGGGAGTTTGAGGCAGGCAGATTGTCTGGGCTTAGGGGTTTGAGACCAGCCTGGGCAACATGGTGAAACCCTGTCACTACAAAAAAAAAAAAAAAATTAGCCAGGCATGGTGGCATGCACCTATGGTCCCAGCTATTGGGGGGCTGAGATAGGAGGATCATTTGAGCCCTGGAGGTAGAGGCTACAGTGAGCCGAGATCATGCCACTGTACTCCAGTTCTCTAATATATATTTGTAAAATAAAGTATATTGGAGAGTTGGGCACTGTGGCATAGGCCTATAATTCCGGATACTTGGGAGGCTGAGGCAGGAGAATCGCTTAAGCTCAGGAGTTCAAGACCAGCCTGGGCAACATAGTGAGACCCTATCTCAAAAAAAAAATCTAATGAAATATATTGGAGGATGTGCATAGGATATATGCAAATACAACGCCATTTTATATCAGCGACTTGAGCAATCATGGATTTGGGTATCTGAGGGGGAGAGGAGTCCTGGAACCAAGCCCTCATGGATACTAAGGGAGAACTGTATAGACAACTAGCTGTGGGAGGAGACATGAAGACATGTCATTTGTAAGCTATAAAACACTATAAGAATGTCATTAGTATTCCTATTAGTTATTATTCAAAATGCCTGAGAGTGAACGGACTAGAAAGATGTCATGAGACAGAGAATCAAACTTCTGGTTCTGCTGCTCAAACATTACGTGCCCTTCTCCCCAGCACCCTTCCTGGAACAGCCCCTCACCCCAGCTGCCAGTCTAGCCAAGTAGGGAGCAGGGGAGGGCTGTGTCCCTGGCACCCAGAGTTGGAACACAAAGTACCCTCTCTGTCTCCCTTTCAGAATCAAGCTCGTGCAGTTACCGGGAGTAGCAACAGTACACCTCGTGCAGCAGATTGGCAACATTCTGGATTAGATGGACTTTCGTAGGCTGCCCTGAGAACCTGATGACCAGTGGTAACCTCATTTCTGTGGGAACTGGCATTGGGAGTTTCAAATGACTGGCTTTGTAAACACTCTTTAATACATAGGCTATTCCAGAAGTGGGGACTACTTGTAAAGAACCAAATAGAACTGCTAGAACTATGGCAGGTACTTCAGAAGAGAACACACAGCTGTAGCGGACCATTACTATAAACTGTGAGATATCACCCCACACAGAATCCATTTTCACTTTTTTTTTTTTTTTTTTGAGACAGAGTCTCACTGTGTCACCGAAGCTGGAGTGCAAGTGGTGTGTTCTTCGCTCACTGTAACCTCCACCTCCCGGGTTCAAGCAATTCTCCTGCCTCAGCTGGGTGCCACCACACCCAGCTAATTTTTGTATTTTTAGTAGAGATAAGGTTTCACCATGTTGGCCATGGTAGTCTCAATCTCCTGGCCTCAAGTGATCGGCCGGCCTCAGCCTCCCAAAGTGCTAAGATAACAGGTATGAGCCACCAGGCCCCACCTCTTTCTTTATTTCTTTTCTATAAATTTAAATTTTTATTTTATTTCATTATTTACTTCTTATTTGTTTAGATGGAGTCTTGCTCTGTCTTGCCCAGGCTGGAGGGCAGTGGAATGATCTCGGCTCATTGCAGCCTCCACCTCCCAGGTTCAAGCAATTCTCTTGTCTCAGCCTCTGTAGTCGCTGGGACTACAGGCTCCCACCACCACACCCAGCTCATTTTGTATTTTTAGTAGAGATGGGGTTTCACCATGTTGGCCAGGCTGGACTTGAACTCCTGACCTCAAGTGATCCACCTGCCTTGGCCTCCCAAAATGCTGGAATTATAGGCATGAGCCACGGCACCCGGCCCTTTTTTCTTTCTTTTACTGCTTAGGAGAGAGTCATAGTTGAGTATTGATATGTCTCTAGGATCAAGTCAAGGAGAAAATGAAAGTGACTCATCAAGAATATGTGAAAGACAAAACTCCATGATGCCATGGAGGAATTAGCTGCCACAGATGCTAAAAAGCAATATAAAGGCTGGGTGCGGTGGCTCACGCCTTTAATCCCGGCACTTTGGGAAGCCAAGGCAGGTGGATCACTTGAAGTCAGGAGTTTGAGACCAGCCTGGCCAACATGTTGAAACTCCGTCTCTACTAAAAATACAAAAATTAGCCAGGCATGGTGGCAGGCGCCTGTAATCCCAGATACTTTGGAGGCTGAGATGGAGAATCACTTAAGCTCAGAAGGCGGAGTTTGCAGTGAACCAAGATCGTGCCACTGCACTCCAGCCTGGGCAACAGAGTGAGACTCTGTCTAAAAAAAAAAAAGGCAACATAAAGCCACTAAGGAAAAGTGCAACTGAACAAGGAGGAAATGTTCATAGGAAGCATGAGTTCCAGAGGAAAGCAGAAACCTGCAGGCAGGTGGGAACCCTTTGTACAGACAGCTTTTAAGCAACTTTCCAGTATGCCATCAATAGCAGGGCTCCAATGCATTCTATCTAGAAATATTCACACCAGGTTTCTTTACCTGAAACAAGGTGAGAAAGTAACTAACATCAGAAATTAATCTATTTTCATTCCCTATAACTGCAGCAGGTAAGTAGTATTATCCACATTTAATAGATAAGAGAACTGAGTCTTTGGGATGATATATAGTTAGCCCAAGTTCATGCAACTATTAGATGGTGAAGCCATTTTAGGATCATCTGACTCTAGACCAGGGGTGTCCAATCTTTTGGCTTTCCTGGGCCACACTGGAAGAATTGTCTCAGACCACACAAAATACACTAACACTCCTGATAGCTGATGAGCTTTAAAAAAAAATATCACAAAAAACTCAATGTTTTAAGAAAGTTTATGAATTTGTGTTGGGCCACATTCAAAACCGTCCTAGGCCGCAAGTGGCCCGTGGGCCACAATTTGGACAAACCTGCTCTAGTCCATGGTCTTTTTTTTTTTTTTTTTTTTTTTGAGATGGAAGTCTCACTCTGTCACCCAGGCTGGAGTGCAGTGGCATGATCTCGGCTCGCCGCAACCTCCGTCTCCCGGTTCAAGCAATTCTCCTGCCTCAGCCTCCTGAGTAGCTGGGATTACAGGTGTGCACCACTATGTCCAGCTAATTTTTGTGTTTTTAGTAGAGACATGGTTTTGCCATATTGGCCAGGCTGGTCTCGAACTCCTGACCTCAGGTGATCCACCCACCTCGGCCTCCCAAAGTGCTGGGATTACAGGCATGAGCCACCGCACCCAGCCAGTCCCTGGTTTTTCAATCACACCTTGTTGTCGCCACCACATAGCCATATGAAAGAGCCACACTACTGAACTTCCAAAAGGTAGAAAGATAAGAAGAGAACATTTGGTTCTCATATATTTAGGAGGAACATTCAGTTCACCTTGGAATGATATCTTTATCTATCTGACAATTGATGGGTTTTTTTGTTTTGTTTTGTTTTTTGTTTTTGTTTTTGTTTTGAGACAGAGTCTCTGTCACCCAGGCTGGAGTTCAGCGGCACAATCTTGGCCAACTGCAACCTCCACCTCCCAGGTGCAAGTAATTCTTGTTCCTCAGCCTTCCGAGTAGCTTGAACTACAGGCACGCACCACCATGGCCAGCTATTATTTTTGTATTTTTTGTAGAGACAGGGTTTTGCCATGTTGGCCAGGCTGGTCTCAAAGCCCTGGCCTCAAGTGACCCACCCGCCTCAGCCTCCCAAAGTACTGGGATTACAGGTGTGAGCCACTGTGCCCATCCCAACTGATGGATATTTTATCTGGCAGATGCTGGTCTTTATGGTTCACTTATTCACAGAAGAATCATTCATTTATTCAACATATGTTTATCATACCATGAATTTTTTAGGCACTGATGATAGAAGGACAAGAAATAGTGCAATGCTCCATAACTCTGACATATGTTTTATATATATTCTTTTCTATGTATCAACTGTTATAGAAAAAAGAAGCCTACCTGCCCCATGGGGCTTACTTTCCAGTGGGGCTGTAGAGGACTAATTGTAAGTGCACTTCAGGTACTGTACTAGCAGTATTGAGGGGCACAGAAGGGTCAGTGCTTTGCAGCTTAAGCAATCGCTTCTGAGGCAAATTCACATACATTTGCAGATAAAGCATCTGTATTAGTCAAGGTTCTCCAGAGGGACAGAACTAATAGGATACATGCATATATGAAAAGTAGTTTATTAGGGAGAATTGGCTCACACGATTACAAGGCGAAGGGCACAATAGGACATCTGCAGTCTGGGGGAGAAGCCGGTAAGTGGCTCAGTCTGAGTCCAAAAGCCTCAAAATGAGGGAAGCCAACAGTGCAGCCTTCAGCCTGTGGCTGAAGGCCCGAGAGCCCCTTACAAGCCACTGGTGCAAGTCCCAGAGTCCAAAGTCCAAAGAACCTGGAGTCTGATGTCCAAGGGCAGGAGGAGTGGAGGCAAACATCCAGCATGGGAGAAAGGAGGCAGCCAGAAAACTCAGCAGACAAAGCTTATCCCACCTTCTTCACCTGCTCTGTTCTAGCCACACTGGCAGCAGATTGTATGGTGCCCATCGACACTGAGGGTGGGTCTCCCTCTCCCAGTCCACCGACACAAATGTCAATCTCCTCTGGCAACACCCTCACAGGCAACCCAGAAACAATACTTTACCAGCCATCTAGGATCCTTCAATCTACTCAAGTTGACACATAATATTAACCAACACAAGCCCACCCCTTGTCAACTTGGCATTCACACACATCTCCCGAAATCATACTTAGTCTACAAATAAATACAATAAGGTCATAATTACACCTAACATAATGCAACTATCCTTCATACAGCCGGAAGCGCACCCATCCTTAACCTAAATATTATTACATAAAGGTAGCAACACTTAAATGCTGATATAAAGTCAACAAATCTTACGTTACATGACAAAGGAAAAAGAAAGGAAATAAAACAGATTTTCTTAGTAAAGGTGTGTACATGCACAAACATATTCTTAACAAAATAAGGAGGAAATATTCATGACAATTACAGTCATTTTTTCTGCAACCAGTCACGTGATCATAGTTGGTCTTGATAACTACCTTCTTCTAATATCCATTCTGTATTCCCTTTGCCTTCAGCAAGCCCCTCGGCTGGTCATGTTTTTTCGCCTGGTGGACCCAAACCTTCATTCCTGACGGGTCAGCCATTTGTAGTCCTGCCTGGATTGGGTTGTTGTACTTTCCCGTTGACCTTAATCACAGGGCATGGTAATACTAAGAGACACCCTAAGGGATCTCCTGTACTCCACGCATACTCTTCCTTACCTCCATTGTGGGGTAGTAGTCTGATTTCATCCTGATAGTCAATCACCCCAGCCAACAATCTAACTCCTTTCTTAGCCTGTTGACTTAGAGGAAGGAGGAGCCAAAAGTGTTCAGGTGGCAATCTTAACTTCCAGTTTGATGGAATCATTGTTGTGTCTCTTGGTGGCAGCATTCCTCCCTCTGGAACTAAGACCTCTAGGTCAGCAGAACAAAATGTCATGGGAGCAGAAAGCAAAAATTTTGCTAGCAGGTCACTAGGGGTGATGGTGAGTGGTGCCACTTTCACTTCCACCCCTTGATTCCTGGACCTGTGAATACTGGCTATGGGAGAAATAGTACCATATTTATATTGAATGCTGATTCAGAGCATACACAGCCTTCTGGAGAACTTTGCCCCAGTCCTGCAAAGTATTATCACCTAGTCGGTGTTGTAATTGTGACTTCAAAAGGCCATTCCACTGTTCTATCAATCCAGCTGCTTCAGGATGATGGGGAACACGGTAAGACCAGTGAATTCCACGAGCATGAGCCCACTGCCGCACTTCTTTAGCCATTAAGTGAGTGCCTTGGTCAGAGGCAATGCTGTATTGGAATACCATGATGGTGGATAAGGCATTCCATGAGTCCACGGATGGTAGTCTTGGCAGAAGCATTGCATGCAGGATAGGCAAACCCATATCCAGAGTAAGTATCTATTGCAGTGAAGACAAACCTCTGCTGTCCTTTCCATGATGGAAGAGGTCCAATATAATCTACCTGCCACCAGGTAGCTGGCTGATCACCCCGAGGAAGGGTGCCATATCAAGGGCTCGGTGTTGGTCTCTGCTGCTGGCAAACTGGGCACTTGGCAGTGGTCGTAGCCAGGTCAGCCTTGGTAAGCGGAAGTCCTTGTTGCTGAGCCCATGAATAACCTCCATCCCTGCTACCATGGCCACTTTGTTCATGGGCCTATTGGGCGATGACAGGGGTGGCTAGGGAAAGAGGCTGAGTGGTGTCCACAGAACGGGCCATCCTATCCACTTGGTTATTAAACTCCTCCTCTGCTGAGAAGCACTCACATGGGATACAAGTATCCTCAGTTTTTGACCACTCAGACAGGTTCATCCACATACCTCTTCCCCACATTTCTTTGTCACCATTTTCCAATCATGCTTCTTCCAAGTCCCTGACCATCCAGCCAAACCACTGGTTACAGCCCATGAATCTGTATATAATCGCACATCTGGCCATTTCTTCTTCCATGCAAAGTGCACAACCAGGTGCACTGCTCGAAGTTCTGTCCACTGAGATGATTTCCCCTCACCATTGTCCTTCAGGGATGTTCTAGAAAGGGGCTGCAGTGCTGCAGCTGTCCACTTTCAGGTGGTGCCTGCATATTGTGCCCTAGTCTTCTTTTCCTCTGTCAACTGATCATAGGGAACACCCCATGAGGCCATCAGTGCAGACAGGGTAAGAGAAGGCAGGGTGGCAGAAGTGGGGACCATGGGCATTTAGGCCACTTCCTCATGTAATGTGATTGTGCCTTCAGGACCTGCTCGAGCCCAGTCATGTATATACCACTTCCATTTGATGATGGAGTGCTGCTGTACATGCCCAACTTTATGGCTAGATGGGTCAGAAAAGACCCAGTTCATCATAGGCAGTTCAGGCCACATGGTAACTTGGTGACCCACAATCAAACGTTTGGTTTTTACCAAGGCACAGTAACAGGCCAAGAGCTGTCTCTCAAAAAGAGAGTGGTTATCTGCAGAAGATGGTAGGGCCTTGCTCCGAAGTCCTGGAGGTCTCTGCTATGATTCACCTATGGGGGCCTGCCAAAGGCGCCAAACAGTATCCCTATCTGCCACAGACACCTCAAGCATCATTGGATCTGCTGGGTCATACGGCCCAAGTGCAAAAACGTAAATGGGCCGGAGTAACACACCTGAATGAGGAATGTGCTCCCTCCAAAATCCAAATAGGCCCACTAGTTGTTGTACCTCTTTCTTGGCTGTAGGAGGGGCCAAATGCAACAACTTATCCCTTACCTTAGAAGGAAATTCTCTGCAGGCCCACACCACTGATCCCTAGAAATTTCCCTGAGGTAGAGGTCCCTGAATTTTAGTTGATTTTCTTTCTTTCTTTCTTTCTTTCTCTTTCTTTCTTTCTTTCTTTCTTTCTTTCTTTCTTTCTTTCTTTCTTTCTTTCTCTTTCTTTCTTTCTTTCTTTCTTTCTTTCTTTCTTTCTTTCTCTTTCCTTCCTTCCTTCCTTCTTTCTTTTCTTTCTTTCTTCCTCTCTCTCTCTCTCCCCCCCACCGTTCCTTGCTTGCTTCCATGGAGTTTCACTCTTGTTGCCCAGGCTGGAGTGCAATGGCACTATCTCGGCTCACTGCAACCTTCGCCTCCCAGGTTCAGGCAATTCTCCTGCCTCAGCCTCCCAAGTAGCTGGGATTACAGGCATGCGCCACCACACCTAGCTACTTTCGTATTTTTTTTAGTAGAGACAGGGTTTCACCATGCTGGTCAGGCTGGTCTTGAACTCCTGACCTCAAGTGATCCACCCCCCTCAGCCTCCCAAAATGCTGGAATTACAGGTGTGAGCCACCACACCCAGCCTTAGTTGATTTATTTCCCATCCCCTGGCATGCACATGTCTCACTAATAAGTCCAGAGTGGTTTCTCCTTCTCACTCCCTGGGCCCGGAGCTTTGGTGCAGGTCCCAGAATTCAAAGTCCAAAGAACCTGGAGTCTGACATCCAAGGGCAGGAGGAACAGAAGGAAACATCCAGCATGGGATAAAGACGAAAGCCAGCAGATTTAGCAAGCCAGCTTATCCCATCTTCTTCTGCCTGCTTTGTTCTAGCCACACTGGCAGCCGATTGGATGGTGCCCACCACATTGAGAGTGGGTCTGCCTCTCCCAGTCCACTGACTCAAATGTCAAACTCCTCTGGTAACATCCTCACAGACACACCCAGAAACAATACCTTACCAGCTACCTGGGCATCGTTCAAGCCAATCAAGTTGACACCTAATATTAACCATCACAGCATCCTAGAGGAATTCATTTTCACTATGTTTGAAATATTTTCATATTTCAAAATTGCTTGTGCAGGATCTGGATTTTAAGCAAACTTTTTTTTTTTTTATTTTTTTGAGAAAGAGTCTCGCTTTGTTTTCCAGGCTAGAGTGCAGCGGCGCGATCTTGACTCACTGAAACCTCTGCCTCCCAGGTTCAAGTGATTCTCCTGGCTTGCTGGAGTATCTGAGACTGAGTAGCTGGGACTACAGGCATATGCCACCACACCCAGCTAATTTTTCTATTTTTAGTAGAAACAGTTTTTCACCATGTTGCCTAGTCTGGTCTCAAACTCCTGACCTCAAGTGATCCACCTGCTTTGGCCTCCCAAAGTGCTAGGATTACAGGCGTGAGCCACTGCACCCGGCCAAATAAATATTTTTTAAAAATTGCTTTGGCAACGGTTTCATACAGTAGAGACTTGTGCCAGCCTGAGGCAAAACCTAATGAGAAGAGTGAGGTGGACAGATTACAGGGTCAAAGTGATATGTGTCTAATCCTCCAAAGACAGGATATCCCAGTGAAGTTCCCAAGGCAAAAGACTTCAAGGGCTGAGGACTACAGATGGGCTTTATTACTGTGAGCAGGCCAGATCATCCTTAGAAGGGTTGGGCCTTAGATGGAGCATTTTGGTTTTTGTTTTTTTGTGCAGTTTTTTTGAGTCATGGTCTTGCTCTGTCACCCAGGCAGTGGCACCATCATAGCTCACTGCAGCCTTGACCTCCTGGGCTCAAAAAATCCTCCCACCTCAGCCTCCCCAGTAGCTGGGAGTACAGGTACCTGCCACCACACTCAGTCTCACCATACTCACTACACTCAAAATATTTTTTTGGTAGAGATGGGGGTCTTACTATATTGCCCTGGCTGATCTCAAACTCTTGGCCTTAAGCAATCCTCCCACTTTAGCCTCCCAAAGAACAAGGATTACAGGCATGAGCCACCATGCCTGGCCGAGACTGAACATTTTGTATGGGACCTCTCTTCCACCAGTCCAACTTTTTTGTGTGTGGAAGAGATGGGATCTCATCATGTTGTCCAGGCTGGTTTTGAACTTCTGGGCTCAGGCAATCCTGCCTCAGCCTAGCAAAGTGCTGGAGTTACAGGCGTGAGCCGCCATGCCTGGCAGCCCAATATTTTTTGTGTGAATATGATTTAAATTATTAAGTACAGGCTAGAGCAAACAGAAGGAACTCGTAGATATAATCATTAGAAGGGTCGTACAGCTATTCATTTTTCATTTAGCATAATGAAATACTTTATTCATTCAGCATTTAATTACTAGTAGGGTTTGTGCTTCAGTGGAGAATACAGACATCAAAACACCTCTCAGCTTCAAGAGCACACATTCTAGTGGAGAAGACAAAGTTGACAAGGCATGAACACAGACAGCTTTGTGCAGAGTGTGCCAAGAGCTCAGAGGGGCTGTTGGAACATATTAGGGTGGAATTAGCTTTTCTGAGGGTGGAGAGGGACAGTAATGCTTGAGTTTGAGTTTGATTTTGGAGAAGGAAGGTACTGAAAGCAGACAGCAGAGCACATGCAAAGCCAGGTAGTTGTGAAAGAAGCCACTTGGTTCAGAGGTTAGAGTGATGCAGAGTTGAAATGTATGGTTGGAAGTAGAGTATGGGTATGATAGATGAGGCTGCAGAAGGGAGCAGGAACAGCTCGTGAAGGGCTGCCACACGTGCACTGAGGCACTTGGAATGTGGTGAATAAATGAGAAACCATAAAAAAGCTTTAGGGCTGGGCATGGTGGCTCATGCCTGTAAGCTCAGCATTTTGGGAGGCCGTGCTGGGAGGATCACTTGAGCTCAGGCGTTTGAGACCAGCCTGGGCAATATGGCAAAACCTCACCTCTACAAAAGATACAAAACTTAGCCAGGTGTGGTGGTGCGTGTCCCACAGCTACTCTGGAGGCTGAGGTGGGAGGATCATCTAAGCCTGGGAGGTCGAGGCTGCAGTGAGCCATGATAGTGCCACTGCACTCCAGCCTGGGTGACAGAGCAAGACTTCAGCACACACACACAAAAAATCTGTTAGGCCTAGAAATGCCATAATCATATTTGTATTTTAATAGATCACCAAGAATGCAGTGAGAATGATTATAAAGGGCAAGAACAACGAAGAGGGACTACTAAGAAGGCCGGAGCCATCACTTGGCATAAGTCATATGAACGCATTTCCATTATGAACAATTTAAATAGTTGAGAAGCTATTCCAGAAGGAACACATTAGCCTATGAATGGATATTTAGATTGTTTCCCATTTTCTTCTGTTACAAACTATGAATATGCTCGTACAGTTGCTCAATTAATTGCTTCCAAAAAAGATGACTTCTTAAAATGGTCTTAAAAGGCTAGATGACCATTCTCTTGGCACAGCTAACAAGATTTTTCCAGGAGTTAAGGGAAGTATAAGATGGTAAAAGTGCATTAAGATTACTTCAGACCCAATTAGTATCAGCCACAGCATGACTGAGCCCAGCACTGTGAAGATTAGCACTGATTCTATTAGAATCCAGTCTGACACTGGCACTCATATGTTGAGCACAGCATTATTCACAATAGCAAAGTCATAGAATCCACCTAAGTGTACAGTGGATTGGATAAAGAAAATGTGGTACATATACATCATGAAATACTATGCAGCCATAAAAATAATGAAATCATCTCCTCTGCCCCAGTATCTCCCAATATACGCATGTAACAAATATGCACATGTATCCTCTGGATCCAAAATAAAATTTAAAAACAAAAAAGAATGCAGTGCGAGAGGGGAAGAACTCTCGACGCTCCCAAGGATAGGCTTGGGAAGAGTAGGTGAATGAGATGGAAATGTGCTCTATTTTTCCTTCCTTGGAAAGTCTGACCTTAAAGAGGAAACTGGTGACAAGGGAAAATCAGGCTGAGGCTTTCAGAGCAATTCAGCACGTGAAGCTGATGGTGCAGGAGATGGTGTCTGGCCCCACACCCCACCACCACTGCTGCTGTTGGCCAGCTGTCAGTGGTTGGTCATGGAAGGCTATTTGATATGCAAAGCTTAAAACAAGTGGCCTCCACTCTACCCTTTCTGCGGCAGCTCTCTTCCTAGTTCACCTGTTAATCACTGAAACAACTGAAAGCCTTCCAAGGTCTAAGATCAGATTTGTTTGGGGTCATACCTTCCTTAGGTTCTGTTCCAACACCATCTGTGACAGACTGATGCTGATGTTAGTTCTCAGCAGAAATCAGCAAGGATCAAGAATTCACATTATTGGCCAGGCGCAGTGGCGCATGCCTGTAATCTCAGCGCTTTGGGAGGCCGAGGTGGGTGGATCACTTGAGGTCAGGAGTTCAAGACCAGCCTGGCCAACATGGCAAAACACTGTCTCTACTAAAAATACAAAAACTAGCTGGGCATGGTGGCACACCTGTAATCCCAGCCTCAGCCTCCCAAAGTGCTATTATTATACGCATGAGCCACCACGCCTGGTCACCCCCAGTATTTTATTTATTTATTTATTATTTTTTTGAGACAGAGGCTCACTCTGCCATCCAGCCTGGAGTGCAGTGGCACGATCTCAGCTCACTGCAAACTCTGCCTCCCGGGTTCAAAAGATTCTCATGCCTCAGCCACCTGAGTAACTGGGATTACAGGTGCATGCCACTTCACCCAGCTAATTTTTTGTATTTTTAGTAGAGACAGGGTTTCACCATGTTGGTCAGGCTGCTCTCGAACTTCTGACCTCGGGTGATCTGCCCACTTCAGCCTCCCAAAGTGCTGGGATTACAGGTGTGACCCACTGCACCTGGCCCACCCCCAGTACTTTAGAATGTGCTTTATTTGGATAGAGGATCTTTAAAGATGTAATTAAGTTAAAATAAGTTATTAGGGCCAGCCCTAATCCAATATGAGTGGTTTCCTTTGTTCGACAGAAATTATGGCAGGTGGCCAGGCATGGTGGCTCATGTCTGTAATCCCAGCACTTTGGGAGGCTGAGGTGGGCAAATCACTTAAGGCCAGGAGTTCAAGACCAGCCTGGCCAACGTGGTGAAACCCCATCTCTAATAAAATACAAAAATTAGCTTAGTATGGTGGCACACGCATGTAGTTCCAGCTACTCGGGTGTCTGAGGCAGGAGAATCACTTGAACTTGGGAGGTGGAGGGTACAGTGAGCCAAGATCATGCCACTGCACTCCAGCCTGGCAACAGGGCAAGATTATGTCTAAAAAAAGAAAAAAAGAAGAAATTACGGCAGGCCATTGTTTTGTACTGAGTTTCTGCTCTAGGACCCAACAGACCAGACCAAATCAAAATGGAGTCACTCATGCTAAATGTCACATAATCAAACTAAAACTTTAAGGAAGCAAATAGATCCCCAAATAGCCTAGTTTTTCCTGAAAATAGGAGATTCCAGTCAGCATAATAAGAAAGTCCGCTCTGCTTTAAACTTTAGAAAAAAAGTAACCTGAAGTAATCTGTTGTTAACCAATCAGTTTTGTTTTGTGTTTTTGAGAGAGGGTCTCACTCTGTCACCTGGGCTGGAGTGCAGTGGTATGATCAAGGCTTTCTGCAGCCTCAACCTCCTGGGCTCAAGTGATCCTCCCACCTCAGCCTCCCAAGTAGCTGGGACTACAGACACATGCCACCACGCCTAGCTAATTTTTAAATTTTTTTGTGAAGATGAGGGTCTCCTTTTGTTGCGCAGATTGGCCTCAAACTCCACCTCAGCCTTCCAAAGTACTGGGATTACAGGCATGAGTCACTGCACCTGGCAACCAATCCGTTTTTTTCTATTGTTCTGTTTCCTTGTTCCCACTTTACAAAACTCACTGTTCTGACTTTGTCCAGTGGGAGCTCTCATTCTGTTTTGTAGAATGGAGGCTGCCTTGATTCATGAATTGTGAATAAAAGCCATTAGATCTATAACTAAATATGTTGTAATTTTGTCTTTTGATACCACATAAGAAAAGGAAAATAAGACACAGACAGGTACAGATAGAAGACCATGTGGAGACACAGGGAAAAGACAGCCATCTACAAACCAAGGAGAGAGGACTTACAAGAAACCAACCCTGCTGATACCTTGATCTGACTTTTAGCATCCAAAATTGTGAGAAAATGAATTTCTGTTCCTTCAGCCACTCAGTCTGTGGTACCTTGTTATAACAGCCCTAGCAAAATACACCTGCATTTTCACTCTTCTTTGCCCCTACATATGGCCGGGAGAATACAGTGGTGCAATCTTGGCTCACCACAACCTCTGCTTTCCAGGTTCAAGCGATTCTCCCGCCTCAGCCTCCTGAGCAGCTGGGACTACAGGCACGCACCACCACGCTCAGTGAATTTTTGTATTTTTTTAGTAGAGATGGGGTTTTGCCCTGTTGGCCAGGTTGGGCAGGCTGGTCTCAAATTCCTAACCTCAGGTGATCCACTTGACTCAGTCTCCCAAAGTGCTGGGATTATAGGTGTGAGCCACTGCCCTTGGCCCTATAAAGGCACCCATAAGATTTATACTTAGATGTCATCAGTCCCTCTCAGAAATATGATGCTTTTTCTCCAGTTACAGATTTCACAACTAGAACAGACTCTAGACCAGAGATCCCAAACTGGTACCTATGGGTTGAATCTGGTCACAAACATTTTGTTTTGGTCCCCACAATATTAAAAAAAAAATTTTAGGCCGGGCACAGTGGCTCATGCCTGTAATCCCAGCACTCTGGGAGGCTGAGGCAAGCGGATCATGAGATCAGGAGATCAAGACCATCCCAGCTAACATGGTGAAACCCTGTCTCTACTAAAAATACAAAAAATTAGCCGGGCATGGTGGCAGGCACCTGTAGTCCCAGCTACTCAGGAGGCTGAGGCAGGAGAATGGCGTGAACCCGGGAGGTGGAGCTGGCAGTGAGCCGAGATCGTGCCACTGCACTCTAGCCTGGGCGACAGATCGAGACTCCAACTCAAAAAAAAAAAAAATTAATGGTGGTGAACATTTAAAACTTGAGGGCAGCCAGGCATGGTGGCACACACCAGTAATCCTAGCACTTTGTGATCCAACTGACTCGGCCTCCCAAAGTGCTAGGCTTCTCTTAGAAAACAAGCCTTGGCTTCACTAAGCCTTTCTGGTAACAGCCTGTTGTAGTGAAGTAGTCGTACTCTCTGTAGAAGGAGCACATACCCTCCACTAACCTACAGTCTCCATCCGGCCTACTGTTCACCATCTGCATCTATGACTCTTGTCAACTAAAAAGGACGAAAATGTGTTCTCCTCCTCCCTTCAGAATGTCTTCTCAATAGCAAGAGATATGGAAGTTATGATTGTGATATTTCCTTTGAATTTTGTTCAACTACCACATTTGATATTTTACCTGATTAAAAGCTGAGCATGAAACTGAGAGCATGATACCATGAGAAAGTGTCACTGAAGCGTGGAGAGCTGAGGCTTAGGGAAGACTGAAGACTGAAAGTCAGAGGACTAGCTGACCTTAGCCTCTGGCAGCCTGACCAAACGTTCGAAGTAATTAGCAGCTTGGCATGCCAATAGTATTGCATCTACCAAGGGTAACTGAAATTGCCAAAGGCAATGAGGAAATATTGCCTCAAGTTCTCCAGGACTGAAAGCAAGTAGAATCAGGCACAGTGCATGGCAGAGGACGCTGTCTCTCTGTCATGCTTCTCTGAGATGAATTGATACTACTGGGCCGTGGTCTGCATGAAATGCGTTCATCTGTTCATTTCCTAGAACATGTGAAAAATTTGTTTAAGATCTGACCAGTTATTTCTAAAACATTAGGAATGGCTCAGAAGAGCTAAAACAGTTTTTTGTTTTTGTTTTTGTTTTTTGAGAGAGAGAGTCTCGCTCTGTCACCCAGGCTGGAGTACAGTGGCAAGATCTTGGCTCACGGCAACCTCTGCCTCCCAGGTTCAAGGAATCCTCCTGCTTCAACCTCCCAAGTAGCTGGGACTATAGCATGCACTACCACACCTGGCTAATTTTTGTATTTTTAGTACAAACAGGTTTCACCAAAACCCCATGTTGGGCAGGCTGGTCTCAAACTCCTGACCTCAGGTGATCCACCCACCTCAGCCTCCCAAAGTGCTGGGATTACAGGCATGAGCCACTGTGCCCAGCCAGAAGAGCTAAAATAGGTTTTGTTGCAGGTCAGAGGGCTATGACTTGCAAGACATGAACAACTATAATTGCCATAAAAAGAACAGTTTATGAGGAGCCAAAATGGCCTCACAGATGGAAGGAAAGGGCAGAATGTCCTTTTATGCCATGCCCATTGTACTGAGCAACTTTTCACCAAGTCACATTGTGTCCAGAGTTTGTTCCTTCCGGTGGGTTCGTGGTCTCGCTGACTTCAAGAATGAAGCTGCGGACCTTCACAGTGAGTGTTACAACTCTTAAAGATGGCACGGACCCAAAGAGTGAGCAGCAGGAGATTGACACTGAGAAGGCCCCACCAGTGTCCAGGAGGAAGTCAATTTCCTGGCCCTCAATGGTTAAACATACCCAGGGCTCAGTGAAGGTGATGACATGAGCTGGTGCTTGCCCCAGGCACCCTCAGTCCTGTTGTTGGATCATCTGGTTGGGGGCTTCTGGCCCAGAGAACCTTTGTCCTCTGGGGCAGTGTGCCTTCCAGTGATTGCCTCGGCATAGCGGACATGGGCGAGGGGGTGGCTTGTTTCTCAATGGACAATTTTTTTTAAGGTGTCCTTGCAAACCACACTGGTGAAAAGCCCTACTGGGTTATTGGCCTACTCCATTTTCTGTCCTCTCTGAACTACCAAGGTTTGTTTGTCTGAGGGCCATGACTAAGGCTGTGGCCTTTCTCTGATCTCACTTTTCCTTCTCAGCCTATTCCTCTTGGTCCCTACTATAGAACACCGAGGTTGCTAGGTTTAATAATGCCTCCAGATTTTGTTCAGGGCCCAGGGCTCGCTTTTGGAGCTTTCTCCTGATATCTGCGGCTGATTGGGTAATAAACTTATCTTTGAGGATCAATTGACCCTCAACGGAGTTGGGTGACAGGGGAGTATATTTTCTTAAGGCCTCCCATAGCCACTTGAGGAACGGGGAAAGATTTTCTTCCTTTCCTCGAGTTATGGTGGATATCATTAAATAATTCATGGGCTTTTTCCTAATTCTCCTTAACCCTTCCAGAACACAGGTCAGCAGATGTTTGTGACTCCAGTCTCCATGATCTGAGTCAAGGTCCCAGTGGGGATTCATACTGGGGATGGCTTGCTGACCGGTAGGGAATTTGTTCCTTTCTTCAGCTGTCATTCTATCATTTACTTGACTAAGATGCCAGGTATCTCCAAACTCTCAGGCTGCAGCCAAAGCTGCATTCTTTTCGTTAAAGGCCAGGGTTTGATCTAACAATAGCATGACATCTCTCCAAGTGAGGTTGAAGGTTTGCCCTAGACCCTGTAAGACATCTATATACCTATCAGGATCATCCAAAAACTTCCCCAGGTCTACCTTGATCTGCTTTAAAGCAGAGAGGGAGAAAGGGACATGTACCCAGGTTGGGCCAAATTCCCCTCCCCCTACAGATTGAAGGGGACATAACTGATAGCCTGGGGGTTTTTGCGGTCCCTTGGAGATTTCTTTGCTTGTTTCCTCCTGGGCAGGGGAGATTAGAGGAGGCTTATCATTAATAGGAAGGGGAGCTGTAGGGTGGCCAGGATATGGAGGTAAGCTGAGAGGTCCTCCTGTGAAATGTAAATTGCAAGCTTTGCATAGTTGCGGATTATTCTTCAATGAAAAGAAAGCTTGGACATAAGGTATTTCACTCCATTTGCCTTCCCTCTTACAGAAAAGGTCAAGCTGCAGGATAGTATTGTAATTTATACTTCCCTCAGGTGGCCATTTTTCCCCATCAGAGAGAGAATATTGGGGCCAGGCCATAGTGCAGAAAAAATAAGCTGCTTCTTTTTCAGGGTTTGTGGGTCAAATTGGTCCCAATGGCTTAAGATGCATTTCAAGGGTGAGCCTGTTGATGCCTGAGTGTTTCCCATCTGAAAGAAAAAACCGCCCGTGGTTTTGGTTTGTTTGTTTCCCACCCCCTTGCCCCACCCAAGAACCCACAACGGTCCCTGGACCCTGCTGCTCAGAATAGTTGCACTCACCGATGCAGCAGCAGATTCCCCTCTTGCCCAAGAACTCTCAACTGTCCCTGGACCATGCTGATCAGAATAGTTGCGCTCACTGAAGCAGCAGCAGAAACACTAGTTTTCCTCCTAGACCACAAAGAGGACCGAGGAAGGTCAGATTTAGTGGCCCTTACCGATGCATTTTCGAAAACCTGCACTCTTGCTCTTCCTCTTAGACTACAAAGAGGACCGAGAAAAAATCAGATTTAGTGGCCCTTACCAACACATTCTCAAAAACCTGTTAAAGAGTCCTAAGCATTTTCTCCTGTTAGCATTAGGACCTTAACCTTGTCCTTTAAAGATTATATGCCTCAAAATGGAGTAGAGGGCCATACCCTGAGAGAGGGAAGAGATCTCCAGGGTTAGAAGAGTGACTCCTTTTGTTTTCACTTCTCATCAAATGAATAGGAAGGATATAATTTCTGAGGCTCCCCGTATCCTAGCTTCGGGAATAGCTTTTGTTAGACCTGCTAGTCTGAGGAGGGATCTTAAAATTCCAGATAGTGCCCCCTCCCCGATGGGGCTTTGGGCGAAAAATTATGTCTTTCTGATTGGTGAGCCCGGGTACCTAAAGAAGGGAACAGAGTCCTGAAATTTATACTAGAAATCATTCTTATAGGAGAAACTAGAAAAGCACCAGAGACAAGGAGTGGTTTTTAGAAGTGGGACTAGCCTCGGAGAAGAGAGGCAGGAGGAAGTTTGTCTGACTGATGTTAGGACCCAGGAGGGAAACGTCAGGATAGATAGGATAGATGGGCGACTCTTACTTGGGCGATGTGACTTTGAGAGTTCTGCTCACGTCTACAGGGTCAACCAACTTTTTGTCAGGACCCTGGAGCTGAATGGCTTTCCTCTCTGTCGTCCCTCAGCTCAGCCCAGAAATACAGGAAAAGTGGAAGCTGGTTCCACGCAAACCAATGCTCCCAACTCCAAAGAGTTGGGGGTTGTTAGAGAGCCCTTTCCCAGAAAGTCTGACACCCGTGTCTTTAGTCCAGTGGCTGTGCTAGTCACTTTAAACTGGCCGACAGGTGCCCAGTGTTTAGCCCCTGAATTCTAAGGAAAAATAGGACAGAATAGCAAGCAAAAGGGGTCCGATGGTACTGACCATGTGGTGAAATCCCCAACAAGCCCCCAGGATGTGTTCAGAGTTTATTCTTTCTGGTGGGTTCGTGGTCTTGCTGACTTCAAAAATGAAGCTGTGGACCTTTGCAGTGAATGTCACAGCTCTTAAAGGTGGCATAGACCCAAAGAGTGAGCAGCAGCAAGATTTATTGTGAAGAGCAAAAGAACAAAGCTTCCAAAGCATGGAAAGGGACCCGAGCAGGTTGCCACTGCTGGCTGGGGTGGCCAGCTTTTATTCCCTTATTTGTCCCTGCCCATGTCCTGCTGATTGGTCCATTTTACAGAGTACTGATTGGTTCATTTTACAGAGTGCTGATTGGTCCATTTTACAGAGTGCTGATTGGTCCATTTTACAAACCTCTAGCTAGCTACAGAACGCTGATTGGTGCATTTTTACAGAGCACTGATTGGTGCATTTTACAAAACCTCTAGCTAGCTACAGAGCACTGATTGTTGTGTTTTATAATCCTCTTGCAAGACAGAAAAGTTCTCCAAGTCCCCACTCAACCCAGGAAGCCCAGCTGGCTTCACCTCTCAGTATGGTTGTCCAATTCCATTTTAAAGCTGTAGTGGCCAAGCATGGTGGCCTATGTCTGTAATCACAGCATTTTGGGAGGTTGAGGCAGGAGAATCATTTGAGCCCAGAAGTTTGAGACCAGCCTGGGCAACATATCAAGACCCCATCTCAGCTAGGCATGGTGGCTCATACCTGTAATCCCAGCACTTTGGGAAGCCGAGGCAGGTGGATCATCTGAGGTCAAGAGTTCGAGACCAGTTTCACCAATATGGTGAAATCCCATCTCTATTAAAAATATAAAAAATATAAAAATTAGCCAGGTGTGGTGGCGCATGCCTGTAGCTACTCAGAAGGCTGGGACAGGAGAATTGCTTGAATCCAGGAGGCAGAGGTTGCAGTGAGCCGAGATTGTGCCACTGCACTCCAGCCTGGGCAACACAGCGAGACTCCCTCTCAAAAAAAAAAAAAACAAAAAAAAAAAACACACAAAAAGCATTTCTACAAAGTAAAAAAATTAGCTGCATAGAGCCTTCCAAGGTGCAGTTCCTTCCCTGCCAGGGGCTTTCTGGGCACATCCTTCTATCTCCTTTATGAAGATTCATGATGCACATTAGCACAGTAAATTCCCCAAGAAATTCTGCAATAAAGGAACCAGTCTCACTTAAAATAAAATTAGTATTTTTCAAATGTATGAAATCACAGCAAGAAAAATTTTAAATCAAGTAACACCTATTAATACCCCACAATATTGTGTGGAGTACATATTGAAAAGTGCTCCCCTAGTGTTTGCCTTTTTTTTCTTTTGGTAAAGGGATGCAGTTTTTTCAAAAGAAATATTGGCACATGCCCTCTCACATTAATCAACGTTCTCCGTCAAATGAGTCATTTCATGGAAACAATACACTCACATACCATCTCAAAAGCTGATCCACATGAGCGCTCCCTGGAATTCATAACCCTGACATTTCATGCTAGTAAGCATTAGTTGCCTTCTCTCTCCTTTCCCATGGCAACCCCTGGCATTCGCCACTTGACGATGGAAAGGTCACGTGACTGCAGTTAAATCTGTGCATTTTATTGAAACTGTGAGCAAAATACTACCTGCACTAGCCAAATGAGTCTAAAAACGGACAAAAAGGACACATAGCTTTAAAATAAATGCGTTCTCATTTTATAATACAGTTTTAAAGGCTCCAGTGAAATACTTTTAAGTTCAATAGGGATTCAAGGGAAAGTTGTGGAGAGAAGCAAACAATGGGAGGGAAGTTTCATTTTATCAAAATCGGAATAAAATAGACTCTTTTTCTCCTTTCCCATCCTCCATTCCTCCTCTCAAATAAAAACACCAACTGTGTCTATTTCTTTCACTCCCACTACAAGCTTTGAGCTTGGCAGGGGAGTGTTTGAAGAGAAATGCTGCTCTCTTGGAGCCCTTTAGCTGAATCACTCCATCAGAGTGGGAAATCACAAAAGGATTTCTGCCTAAACTGCAGGCGAGTGTGGTGGGAGGTAGAGGATCTCTTGATTAATTGAAACTTTGTTTCAGCAAAGTAGTAAAACCTATTACCAATGTGAACACTTTGTCTTCTCTTTCTTCCTTTTCTTTCTTTTCTCTTTTTTTTTTTTTTTGAGACGGAGTTTTGCTCTTGTTGCCCAGGCTGAAATGCAGTGGTGCAATCTTGGCTCACTGCAACCTCCGCCTCCTGGGTTCAAGCGATTCTTCTGCCCCAGCCTCCTGAGTGGCTGGGATTACAGGCATGCGCCACCACGCCTGGCTAATTTTGTATTTTTAGTAGAGACGGGGTTTCCCCATGTTCGTCAGGCTGGTCTCGAACTCTGGACCTCAGGTGATCCGCCCACCTTGGCCTCCCAAAGTGCTGGGATTACAGGTGTGAACCGCAACGCCCGGTCTCGTTTTCTTTTTTTAAGAAATTGTGGGTTCACAACCTTATTCTCAGTGGGAACTTTTTTCCTGGCTGCATTCCTCCCTGTGTTGACCTCCTCTCATGGGATTAGCACTGTTTCCCGCACCCCTGCTCCCTGCTACCCTGCCCCGAGTTTCTCTGTGGCCTATCCTCCCATTCATTCCAGCTGCGGGTTCTTGTGCTTCAAGGAAACTAATCATACTTCCCTTTCTTGCATGTCAGGGTTAGAGAGAGAAAATAAAAACAGGCAGCATTTGTTCTAGTGCACTAGACATCAGGCACTCTTTTTTTTTTTTTTTTTTTTTTTTTTTTTTGAGACAGGGTCTCGCTCTGTCATCCAGGTTAGCTAAAGTGCAATGGCACAGTCTTGGCTCACTGCAACCTCTGACTCAAGCAATCCTCCCTCCTCAGCTTACCTAGTAGCTGGGACTACAGGCACATGCCACCTCACCCAGCTAATTTTTTTTTTTTTTTTTTTTTTAGATGGAGTTTCGCTCTGTCACCCAGGCTGGAGTGCAGTGGTGCGATCTCAGCTCACTGCAACCTCCTTCTCCTGGGTTGAAGCAATTCTCATGCCTCAGCCTCCCGAGTAGCTGGGACTACAGGTGCATACCACCATGCCCGGCTAGTTTTTGTATTTGTAGTAGAGATGGAGTTTCACCATGTTGGCCAGGCTGGTCTCAAACTCCTGACTTCAAGTGATCCTCCCTTCTCGGCCTCTCAAAGTGCTGGGATTACAGGTGTGAGCCGCCACTCCTGGCCCCATAATTTTTGTATTATTTTGTAGAGATGGGGTTTCACCATGTTGTCAAGTCTGATCTTGAATTTCTAGGCTCAAACAATTACCTGCCTTGGCCTCCCAAAGTGCTGGGATTACAGGTGTGAGCCATCATGCCTGGCCTTCTACATGTTTATTTCATCCTATTTTTCCATTTTACAGATGAAAAAACTGAGGCTTACCAAGGCAAGTAACCTCCCCAGGATCATATGCACTAAGTGGCAGAGCCAGGATTTGAAGGCTTGTGCCAAAGTTCATGTTCTTAACCACTGTAATAAATTCATCCACTCATTCAACAAATGTGTCAAGCAATGGTCAAGTATTGGGGACACTGTAGTGGGGAAAAAAAAGAATCAAGTCTTTCTTCACAGAGCTTACATTCTAGTAAGGAGACAGACAATGCATAACAAAGCATATAATGTTGGCCAGGCGCAGTGGCTCAGGCCTGTAATCCCAGCCCTTTGGGAAGCCAAGGCGGGTGGATCACCTGAGGTCAGGAGTTCGAGACCAGCCTGGCCAGCATGGCAAAACCTCGCCTCTACTAAAAATACAAAAATTAGCTGGGCATGGTGGCGGGTGCCTGTAATCCCAGCTACTTGGGAGGCTGAGGCAGGAGAATGGCTTGAACCCAGGAGGCAGAGGTTGCAGTAAGGCAAGATCATGCCATCACACTCCAGCCTGGGCAACAGAGGAGACTCCCTCTCAGAAAAAAAAAAAAAAAAAAAAAAATGTCAAGTGCTATGAAGAAAACTAAAGCACAGTAAAGGGATAGAGTCTAATGGGTAGGAACTGCTACTCTGTATAGAGTGGTCAGGGAAGGTCTCTAGGAGGAGATGACACTGAAGCAGAGATGGCCTTAGGTATCTACATTTTCACACTGACACCCACAAACTGGGTGATTTCAGGTAATGTTCTTAGAATTCTACATTTATCGTACATACTCTGATGGGTCTCTTTTGATTAGAATTTCTAACTTGAAAACTCCATTGCATTTGGGAGACAAAGCTGGCATTCTCCCACAGAAATATGTTGAATGTCTTCAGAAATATGTTGTTTGATGTGTCTTCAGAGATGTCCCTAGCAGAAGGGTGCCCTCACCAAACACCAACATTCATTTTACTTAGCAGGTAGCCCTACCCTTCTAAACAATGGCTAACAGTTGCTGAACACTTAGCTCATCCTGCGTCAGACCAGAGTCTAAGTGCTTTAAATGACATGAGTCATTTCATTTAATGCTGACAACCCCTCAAAGAGAGAGACTGGCTTGGCTGCCATAGCAAAATACCATAGACTGGGTGGCTTAAACAACAGCAATTTATTTTTTCACAGTTCTGGCGGCTGATAGTCCAAGGTCAAGATACCAGCATGGTCAGTTTCTGATGGCGGCTCTTTTCCTAGGTTGCAGGTAGCTGTCTTCTCCAAGTGCCCTCACGTGGCAGGGGTGGTGAGGGCTGGGGCATGGTACATGCTAGCTTTCTGGTGTCTCTTCTTACAAGGGCACTAATCCAATCATTAGGACCTCATCAAAACATAAGTGTCTCCCAAAGGCCCTATCTCCAAATACCATTGCATAGAAGTTAGGCCTTCATTGTAGAAATTTGGGGAATAACACAGTTACTCCTATTTTATAGGTGATGAAACAGGCACAAAGAGGTTAGGTAACTTGCCTAAGGTCACAGGGAGTGGAATCCGCGTGTCAGTCTGATAGAAGAGACCATGATCTTGACCACTATGCATACGCAGCTTCTCTCCATGGGCAGGGCACCCTCATCTCTTACCCAGCTAGACTGGTAGGGAAGGCACAGAGATGAAGTACACATCCTTCTTTGATGGCTTTCAAAAAAGTACATTTCTTTATCTTCCTTATTCAAACAGTATGTCCTCCTCTCTCTTTGGATGCTGAATGTAACAGTCAAACTCAGATCCTATTGTAAAACATTTTTGATAAAAAGTTTTGGCTTTAAAACAAAGCAAAACAAAACATCTATCCTACCAACTCCCATGGGCATGACTCCACAAGCATTATAACCTTCTGATAATAATTTAGTTTA
Organism: Pan troglodytes; assembly: GCF_028858775.2. NCBI lineage: Eukaryota > Metazoa > Chordata > Mammalia > Primates > Hominidae > Pan > Pan troglodytes. The sequence continues at coordinate 128,879,564 of NC_086015.1, read as the reverse complement.
TCTTGCCGAGTTTCTTACACCGAATGTGCTGACACTCAAACCTCAGTACTCTAGACGGTATTTTTTTTTTTTTTTTTTTTGAGACAGAGTCTTGTTCTGTCATCCAGACGGAAATACACTGGTGTGATCTCAGTTCACTGCAGCCTCAACCTCCTGGGCTCAAGCAGTCCTCCCACCTCAGCCTCCCAAGTAGCTGGGACTGTAGGCATGTGCCACCACACTCAGCTCATTTTTGTTTTTTTACTAGAGACGAGTTTTGCCAGTTGCCCAGTGTGGTCTCAAACTCCTGAGCTCAAATGATCCGCCCTCCTTGGCCTCTCCCGGGTCCAAGCGATTCTGCTGCCTCAGCCTCCCGAGTAGCTGGGATTACAGGCATGAGCCACCACACCTGGATAATTTTGTATTTTTAGTAGAGACAGGGTTTCACTATGTTGGTCAGGCTGGTCTCGAACTCCCGACCTCAGGTGACCCGCCCGCCTCAGCCTCCCAAAGTGCTGGGATTACAGAAGTGAGCCACCACACCCGGCCAGTAATTTCTAATCTTATAGCTAATTTGTTAGTCCTGCAAAGGCAGACTGGTCCCCAGGCTAAAAGAGGGGTCTTTTCGGGAAAGGGCGATTATCAATTTTGTTTCAGAGTAAAACCATGAACTGAATTCCTTCCTAAAGTTAGTTTGGCCTGTGTCCAGGAATGAACAAGGACAGCTTAAAGGCTAGAAGCAAGATGGAGTCAGGTCTGATTCCTTTCACTGTCATAATTTCCTTAGTTATAATTTTGCTAAGGTAGTTTCACTATTGCAAATCCAGTCCATTTGCAGTACTGTAGCCCCATCCCAGACACAGCTTGGATCCATTTACTTCTCTCTATCCCCACTGCCACCACTCTAGTCCAAGCCGCTATGATCTCTGCCCTTATTCCCTATAATATCCTCCTACCTAGTCACCCCGCTTCCTCTTTTTCTCCCACTAAAATTAATTCTCCATGTGGCAGCTAGAGAATTTGTTTTTTAAAAAATAGCATTATTGCAATATAATTCATCCACCATAAATTCACCCATTTAAAGTATACAATCAAGTGAGTTTTCATATACTTACAAGATTGTACAACCATCACTATTATCTAATTTTAGAACATTTTTATTACCCCCACCCCCAGAAAACCCCATACTCATTAGCAGTCATTTCCCATTCCTCCTTTCTCCTATCCCTAGCAACCACTCATCTACTTTCTATCTCGATGGATTTGCCTATTCTGGACATTTCACATAAATGGAAGCATACAGTATGTGACATTTTTGCGTCTTGCATCTTTCACTTAGAATCATGTTTTTTATATTTTTTTCCCACAAGCTTTTTTCCACTTTTATATTTATTTATGTATTTATTTAAAGAGACAGGTCTTCTATGTTGCCCAGGCTACCCTCAAACTCCTGGGCATAAGTGATTCCCCCCATCTCAGCTTCCCAAGTAGCTGGGACTACAGGTGTGCATGACCACACCTGGTTTTCCATTATTTGTCTTTGTTTTTTTTTTTTTTTTTTGAGATGGAGTCTCACTCTGTTGCCCAGGCTGGAGTGGTATGATCTCAGCTTACTGCAACCTCCGCCTCCCAGGTTCAAGCAATTCTCCCGCCTCAGCCTCCAGAGTAGCTGGGATTACAGGTGTGCACCACCATGCCCAGCTAATTTTTGTATTTTTAATAGAGATGGGGTTTCGCCCTGTTGGCCAGGCTGGTCTCGAACTCCTGACCTCAGGTGATCCACCAGCCTCAGCCACCCAAAGTGCTGGGATTACAGGCGTGAACCACCGTGCCTGGCCTACATACCACAAATTCTTTACCCATTCATCTGTTAATGGACACAGGCTGGTTCCATATTTATGCTATTGTGATAGTGTTCCAGTAAGCACGTGAGAGCAGGTACCCTTTTGATATGTTGATTTCTTTCCCTTTGGATAGATACTCAGTAGTGGGATTGCTGGGTTGTACGGTAGGTTTATTTATTTATTTATTTATTTTTGAGACAGAGTCTCGCTCTGTTGCCTAGGCTGGAGTGCAGTGGCATAATCTCGGCTCACTGCAAGCTCCACCTCCCAGGTTCATGCCATTCTCCTGCCTCAGCCTCCCGAGTAACTGGGACTACAGGCACCTGCCACCACACCCGGCTAATTTTTTGTATTTTTAGTAGAGATGGGGTTTCACCGTGTTAGCCAGGATGGTCTCAATCTCCTAACCTCGTGATCCGCCCACCTCAGCCTCCCAAAGTGCTGGGATTACAGGCGTGAGCCACCATGCCTGGCCGGTTTTTGTTTTTTTGTTTTTTCTTTCTTTCGTTGAGACTGAGTCTTGCTCTTGTTGTCCAGGCTGGAGCGCAGTGGCGCAATCTCAGCTTTTAGTAGGATGAGCCGCAAACAAAACCTCTCAGACACCAAGTTGTAGAAGGAAGGGCTTTATCCAGCTGGGAGCATCAGCAAGCTACTGCCTCAAAACCTGAGCTCCCCAAGTGCACAATTTCTGTCCCTTTTAAGGGCTCATGACACTAAAGATTTCACATGAAAGGGTCGTGATTGATTTGAGCAAACAAGCGGTACATGACAGGGGCTGCATGTACCGGTGGTCAGAGAGAAACAGAACAGGGCAGGGAGTTTCACAGTGTTCTGCTGCACAATGTCTGGAATCTATGAATAACATCGGTTTCTAAGTTATGAGTTGATTTTTAACTACTGAGTTTAGGCCAGGCAGGCCCAGGCCTGGTTTCGGGCCTGGTGCTGGGCTGCCTGTCTTTGGTTTTACTTCCTTGCTGTTTTTTTCTTTTTTTCTTAAAACAGGTACTGAGTATAAAACAATATGAGAGGGTCTCTCTCTTTCCTCAGGCTCACTGCAACCTCCGCCTCCCAGGCTCAAGTGATTCTTCTGTCTCAGCCTCTCAAGTAGCTGGGATTACAGGCACACACCACCATGCCCGGTTAATTTTTGTATTTTTAGTTGAGAAGGGGTTTCACCATGTTGGCCAGGCTGGTCTCGAACTCCTGACCTCAAGTGATCCGCCCACCTCGGCCTCCCAAGTGCTGGGATTACAGGCGTGAGCCACCGTGCCCGGCCTCAAGTCATGTTATTATAAACTAAAATTAACAATTAGGAGAGACTTTAGAAATCTACCCATGCACTCTCGTTTTACAAATCCAAAACCAAGGCCTAAACAAGGTGAAAGATTTGTCTGGGGTCTGGAAGAGTACCTAGCTCTGTTCTGAGATCTCTAATTTCCATGACAGCTTCTTTTTAATTTATAATAATGATTGGCTTTACTCCAATGTCATGCTTGCCCCCCCACCCCACCCCAAGTAACTAAAACGTACAGATGTTTGCTTCGTTCTTGTACTTTCTTATTTTTGTAAGCTTTCTTCCTAAAATGCCTGGAACAGCCCCTCAAATGGAAGGCTAGGACGTGGTTAGGAAGGCGGGCACTCACACACCAGAAGGGAACTCTCTAGTGCTGCTGGCTCCTTTGTTTCTTCCTCCTTCACTGTCCGGGTTCCTCGTTCCGTTGCGGCGCCCTCCCTCGCCCTCCCTCGCCCTCCCTCGCCCTCCCTCGCCCATCAGCCAGTCGCCCAGCTACCAGCTCCCAGAGCCTCCGCCTCCTTCAGGGACCGGCCGCCCTGACCCAAGATGGCGCCAGACGCTTCGGCTGTGAGGGAAGTGAGCTCACGCTACTCCGGAAGGGAAGGCGGGAAGGGAGTGGGGGGCGGGGGGTGGCTGACCCGCTGTGGGGCTGTGGGGCTGTGGGTGGGGCGGCGGCCGTGGCCCTGGCATTCGCGCTTGGGTCTGGAGATAGCGCGAGAGACTCACCGGCTCCTGGGAACCCAGTCGAGGGCCCGGGCCAGGGGCATAAGAGGAAGTTGTCCCGAGTGGCTCGCCTCTGGCCCTGGGAGAGGCGGCCCCGGGAGCCGGCGTCCCGCCCCCGGCGGCCTCATTCCCCGACCCTCCTCCCCGGCTGCGCGCGCCGGCCCTGGCTGTATCTCGGGGGCTGCGGCGGGAACTGCCGAGCGGGCTTGACTGGACCCACTGCCTGAGGACCTGCGGAGGAGACGAGGGAGCGCGGCAGGTCAGCCCCGAGGTTAGGCCGCGGGTCCCCTGTCCCTGGCGCTCCGTCCTTTTCCCAGCCGTCTTGGCTACAGAATCTGCGACCTCCCCACACTCCTCTTTTGAGTATGTCACTTAAGTCTTCTCGCCGGATGCTTTTTCCTCCGTGCTTTTGCCGGAAAGGAGAGAGATACATGTGAAGGATATCTGTCCTCGTTGCTTCCCCTGCCCTCTTAAAAGTTCAACTTCGGTGGGAATGTGTATCTTCCTTTTCTGGACCATTTGACAGTCCCGCCCCAGCCCCCGTGTGATTTAGCAACCGGTATCATATTCAGATCAAATCTTAAAAAAAAAAGTCACCTACAGAACTACAGAATTGTTCTCTCCCGCTCAAGAAGGGCAAGTGGACTTTGGCGTTAAGATGCAGGGGGGTGAACCAGTGTCCACAATGAAAGTCTCGGAGAGCGAAGGAAAGCTGGAGGGCCTGGCCACAGCGGTGACCCCGAACAAGAACAGCAGCTGTGGAGGTGGCATCAGTAGCAGCAGCAGCAGCCGCGGTGGCAGTGCAAAAGGCTGGCAGTACAGGTATGGTCCTTTCTCCAAAATTATTTCCTGAGGTGGAGGTAGGGGTGAATATGCCCTGGAGGCTGCATCCCGCAATTGTTGAAAGATAAAAGTGTTTTCACTGGCTTCCAGAAGCTACTGATACATCTCATTTGGATCTGGGACCTCGCCTAAAAGATTTAATCCATTCATTTGTTCATTCAACAGGTATTTATGGAAGGCCTTTTGAGGAACACAGAAATGTATCCCTGAACTTCCTCTACAGTCAGAGAGTTAATGCTTCCTCAGATTTAATTCTGTACTCACTTCTGCTTTTGCCTGTGTTGCAATTTATTTACAAGCCAGCTTTCTCTGATAGACTGCGAGGGCAGGAACTGTTTAACTCAGCTTTCTCGAGAGGCTAGCAAATACTGGTGCTCAAAACTTACTTGTCCAGAGCTTGTCCAGAATCAGAAAAGATTCTTGCCCTGAAGGTATTTGTGACTTGGAAAGGGGAATGTACATAAATAATTGGAATACAAGGACAAAGGTAGAGATCCTAATGCCTCTGATAAACTAAACCTGAGCCTGGAGATGTTCAGTTTGCGTTGCTCAGGCCACTTCAATGCTCTCTGTGTTGATGAGAAAGTCTATATTTGTTAATTTTCACTAATATGAATGAACAACTTAAGGAACAGGAGGAGAGCCCTGGAGAGGCAACAAGTTTTGTTTTTGTTTTTTCATATATGAAGTGTAGGGAGAAAGAACTATCCAGAACCTTAAGAATGAATGAAACAAACCAGCACATCGCATCGTATTGGAACTAAAGGGATGAATTCTTAAGTTTTGATTGACTCCTATGTGCCTAACTGTAGTCCTTTTTAGCCTTTGTGCTTATTTGTGCTTGTGAAATTTTTGTGAAACTTGGAAGGGATTAAAGCCAAGATTTTGTGAGGGATATACATTTATCATGAATAATATTCATATGTATGAAATATGCATGACTATATTAACATACAGAAGTGAAGTATAGAAGATTATAATTTTTTTTTTTTTTGAGGCAGAGTCTGGCTCTGTCACCCAGGCTGGAGTGTGGTGGCGCGATCTCGGCTCACTACCACCTCCACCTCCTGGGTTCAAGCGATTCTCGTGTCTCAGCCTCCCGAGTAGCTGGGATTACAGGCGTGCGCCACCACACCTGGCTAATTTTTGTATTTTTAGTAGAGATGGGGTTTCACCATGTTGGCCAGGCTGGTCTCGAACTCCTGACCTCAAGTGATCAGCCCTCCTCTGCTTCCCAAAGTGCCGGGATTACAGGCTTGAGCCACCGCGCCTGGCCAGAAGATAACTTTTTGTTGGTAAATGACTGTAGGATAAGAAGATATATTCGGTTAGTTTGAGAGGTCTAGGCCCGCTTTTGGAATCAGCATGGTTTTTGTGTGTGTGTGTGACCTGTGGCAGGGGCCGCGGGTCCCCTGTCGGTGGCGCTTCGTCCTGACCCGCTATGGGGCTGTGGGTGGGGCGCCGCCGCGGCCCTGGCATTCACATTTGGGTCTGGAGAGAGCCGAGAGTCTATTAAGTTGGTTGTGAGGTGCCTTCGAATGTTATTTTTGGTTTACAACTTTCTTGATGATATTGTTTGCAGCACAATGGTTTTTAATTTTCATGAAGTCTAATGAGTTTTTTCTTCTCTTGTTATAGTTTTGTGTCACATCTAAAAAAACATTGTGAAGTTTAAGATGACAAAGATTTACACTTATGTGTTTGTCTAGGAGTTTTGTTTTAGTGCTTATGTTTAGGTTTCTGATGCATTTTTAGTTCATTTTTCTTTATGATCTTTTTTTTCTTTTGTGAAACATCTACATATGTGTTTTTTATACATTTCCTGTTAGGTCTTAATATTTTTCTTTTTAATATGCTTGATATCTCTTATTAAAATGTCAACATTAAATACCAATATTCCTTTAAAAATATTTTGTTGATTTTTCTTCTTTTCAATAGGTAAAGGGATGAGTGTATACAATGAAACATTTCCCTTACATACTTTCCCAGCCACTCTGTTTCCTTCTCTGGAAATGCTATCTTTTACTGATTTCTTGACTATAATTCCAGAGAAATTTATATTAGTTCTTTATTTAGTAAACATGTGATGACATGCAATATATTTTAATTTTGTATAAATTCTTTGCTATACTTTCTGCAAATATTTCACTAGTCCTCAGATTTTAATTTCATTTTTTTTGACACACAGAAAACTTTTAAGTCAGACCTCTTATTCCTCTTTTCCATCCATTTCTAATTATAAAAAGTAACTTTTATAAGTACTTGGTTTTGGCTGGCACTGTAGCTCACCCAAAGTGTTGATCCTTAGCACTTTGGGGCACTGAGGTGGGAGCATCACTTGAGCCCAGCAGTTTGAGACTAGCCTGGGCAACATAGAGAGACCCCATCTCTACAAAAAATTAAAAAATTAGCCAGGCATGGTGGCATGCCTACTCAGGAGGCTGAGGTGGAAGGATTGCTGGAGTTCTAGGCTCCAGTGAGCTGTGATTGTGCCACTGCACTCAAGCCTGGGTGACAGAGCAAGACCCTGTCTCAAAAATAGTTAAGTAAATAAATAGTTGTTTTCATGAAGTTTTAAAATAATTTGGTAGTTTTACAATTTAACTTTTTTTTTTTGAGACAAGGTCTCTCTCTGTCTCCCAGGGTTGAGTGTGGTGTCTCCATCATAGCTCATTGCAGCCTTGAACTGCTAGGCTCAAGTGATCCTCCTATTCAGCTTCTGGAATAGCTGGGACTACAGGTGTACACCACCATGCCCAGCTAATTTTAAAATTTTTTTCTAGAGGCAGGATCTTGCGATGTTGCCCAGGCTCATATTTAACTTTTTAATCTATCTGGAATTTATTTTGAAATACAGTGTGAGATAGTGTATCTACTACTGCATTACAAATTACCCCCAAATTTAATATATTAAAACAGCAACATTTATTATTTCATAGTGTCTTTGGGTCAGGAATCTCAGTGCAGCTTAGCTGGGTCTTCTGGCTCTGAGTCTTTCTTAAGACTGAACTGGGAAGGATTCATTTCCTAGCTGATTCATGAGACTCTTGGTGCAATTCAGTTCCTTTTGGCCCATTGGACAAAAAACTCAGTTCCTCATGAACTGATGGCCAGAGACCTCCTTTGGTCACTGGCCACATGGGCTTCTTCACAGAGCATCTTACAACTTGGCAGCTTGTTTCTTGAGAATGAGGAGGTAAGAGGACTAGAGAGTGCTACCTGGAGAGAAGTTAACAGTCTTTTGTAACCTAAGCACTGAGGTGAATTCACATCACTTTTCACTGTTCTTCAGAAACAAGTCCCACACAAGGGTGTGAGAATACCAGCAGGTGGGGATTATTGGGATTTATGCCAGAAAATGCCTAGGCAGTTAATATAATAGACTCAAGATTGTAAAGACTAGAGGGGAAAACAGACTTGGGGAGTCAAATTATGTATCTGGTTTTAGGTATGTCCAGCTAAAGTTGCCAGAATGTTTAAGTGTCTTATCTAGCCAGTCCTCAGAGATATGGGGTATTGGAAATGTAGATAATTGTCTTTACATTATCCAGAATGTTTTCACATCTGTTATCACATTTAATCCTCACAACTCTGGAGGAAAGATACAGCATTATTATTCCTATTTTGCAGTTGAAGAAAACCTAAGTCTAAATGACAATATAGACTTAGGCAATATAGTACATGAAGTTATATATTGCATGTAGCTAAGGTTACATAGCTAGTAAGTGGGAGAACTTTTATTTCTAGATAGATATTTACATAGAGGTATTAAAAGTAGATAAACTCTCTAAAAGGAATGAATAATTATTGATAATAACTAGTTTGGTACATGGTTGGTTTTATGGTTTACTCATGTTCTAACTTACGTAGCAAATATTTTTGAGTCTCTACTATGTCTGAAGCACTCTTTTATTAATGCCAAATTAATGTGCACACCCAAAACAACGAAAGAATGAATTCTAAGGCTTATTTTAGGAGGATCATCAAAATAATCAGGAAAAGGAAGGGTGTCAGTGGCATTTACAAAACAATCTCATGATGACCTTTTGAAAAAAAAAAAATTTTTTTGAGACAGAGTCTGGTCCTCTTGTGCAGGCTGGAGTGCGGTGGCAGATCTTAGCTCACTGCAACCTCTGCCTCCCAGGTTCAAGTCCAAGCGATTCTCCTGCCTCAGCTTCCCAAGTAGCTGGGACCACAGGCACTTGCCACCACACCCGGCTGATTTTTGTATTTTTAGTAGAGATGAGGTTTCACCATGTTGGCCAGGCTGGTCTCAAACTCCTGACCTCAAGTGATCCGCCCACTTCGGCCTCCTGAAGTACTAGGATTACAGGCGTGAGCCACCGTGCCTGGCCCTTTTGAAAAATTAAACTTAAGAACTTAATTTATTAGATTAGCCTTGTATTTTCTTGTTTCCAGAGTAATTTATATTCATACAATGTGAGCTTTCTTTACCATTTATAGAGAAGATAGATTTCCCAGTTCTGGGTCTTTCCTTCCTTTTTCATAGTGAATATTCACACTTTATAAAATATGCATGTTTTCATTATTTTTGTATTCTTCATGTCAGCTTGTAGAGAAATTCACAAATCTGCAAATATGCCACCTGCTTATTAAAATGGGCAGAAGAGAACTATTCAAAAGAGGAACTGAAAGACAAACCAGGGTGTTTGATGGCCTGCTTTTTTTAAAAATTTTGAGCTCCTCACTGGCTAATCATATTAACAGATAAATCTATTTTCCTCATTAGCAAACAGTTATACTTTTCAGTAAATGTGTAAAAGTCTGCAAATGTGTAGTATAGAAATAATTTTTGTGGTCAGACCACAATAATTTTGTGGTTTCTTCCACTGTCAATACTATTGTAAGGAAAAGTGCCTGTTCGCGGATGGGAAAATGAGATTGGCCTAAATATAAATGAATGTTCATGGTCTTAGAGGTTTTACCTCTTCTTCTGAGTTGATTTGAAGAAAAAGTCATAAATGTCTGCTTTTTTTTTTTTTTCCTCTGCAGGGGTTAAAGGAACATTGATACATATTTCTACACTCTAGTTTTTGTTTTCTGTATCTGAAATCTGCTATAGATGCTGGTAAAAACAAGAGAAAGATGATTGTAGGCATGTAACTGGAAACTATAAAATATTATTCCAAAATCTAGTTAAAAATATACCAAGTCTTGAGGAGCAAGAGTTGGTTTATTAATAATGTGCTGTGATTTCTTAGTTTCCTTACATTTTTGCACTACATATCTTTTCTGTTTTTTGTTTTTTTTTTTTTTTGAGATGGAGTTTCGCTCTTGTTGCCCAGGCTAGAGCACAATGGTGCAATCTTGGCTCACCACAACCTCTGCCTCCTGGGTTCAAGTGATTCTTGTGCCTCAGTCTCCCGAGTAGCTGGGTACAGGCAGGTGCCACCCGGCTAATTCTTATATTTTTGGTAGAGACGGGGTTCCACCATGTTGGCCAGGCTGATTTCGAACTCCTGACCTCAGGTGATCTGCCTGCCTAGGCCTCTTAAAGTACTGGGATTACAGGCGTGAGCCACCACACCCGGCTTTGTCTACATTTCTAATCATTTGTCATAGATGGGATACCTAAAAGCGAAATTCTAGGGCCAAAGAGTGCTAACATTTTTAAGACTCTTGGCAGGAGGGAGGACCCCTCTCTTGACTTTATACTTTTTGTCATAGATTAAAATACAGTTAGACTTTATTTTGTTTGCGATTTTGAGTATACAGTCTGCGAGTTGAATTTTTTGGGGAGGAGGTGGGCAGGTTACTGAGAATTGCCTCATGGCTTCATAGAAAAATTCTGTTTCTTTCTTCCCATTGCTTAATTCATTCAACAAATAAACATTATATCCCAGGCTACACACTAGCTGTTGCAAGGAATATCTCTTAATGTCATTAGCCTTTTCCTCAGCTAAGCAAGCCACTCCCCGCTTCATGCTATTTCTTATCCAGAGAATGGACCAAAGTGCTAAGCCCTTTGGGAGGATACTTTTTGCCTAGTTGAAAGTATGGATTTTGACATGTGACTTGCCTGGTACCTCATATTTACTGACTACAACTTGGATTCCTGCCTGTAATTAAATACCTTAAGGTATCGCTATTTGGCTTTTCCAGGAAAATAGAACCAATAGGTAGATATATAGAGAGAGAGAGATTATGAGGAATTGGCTCATATGACTGTGGAGCCTGAGAAATCCCATAGCTCTGTTGTCTACAAGCTGGAGAACCTCTTGACATTATCGTCAACCTCTGATGTTACTTCCAGCTGACTGCCCTCATCATTCCATTAAACTGTTATCTCTGGGTTTTAAGTCTAATGAGTCTTCTCAGTCTTTGTCATATCTTACTTTATCAGTAGCACTGAACTTCTCTTTTTTTTTTTTTTTTTTTGAGACAGGGTCTTACTCTGACGCCCAGCCTGGAGTACAGTGGCAGGATCTTGGCTCAGTGAAACCTCCGCCTCCCAGTTTCAAGCAATTCTCCTGCCTCAGCCTCCCAAGTAGCTGGGACTACAGGCATGCACCACCACGCCCAGCTAATTTTTGTATATTTAGTAGAGATAGGGTTTTACCATGTTGGCTAGGCTGGTCTTGAACTCCTGACCTCAAGTGATCCACCCACCTCAGCCTCCCAAAGTGCTGGGATTATAGGCATGAGCCACTGTGCCTGGCCTGAGACAGAGTCTTGCTCTGTTTCCCAGGCTGGAGTGCAATGGCACGATTGCAGCTCCCTGCAGCCTCCACTTCCTGGGCTCAAGCAATCCTCCCATCTCAGTGTCCTGAGTAGCTGGGATTACAGGTGTGTGCCACCCTGCCTGGCTAATTTTTAATTTTTTTTGTAGAGACAGGATCTCACTGTGATGCCCAGGCTGGTCTCAAACTCCTGGCTCAAGTGATCCTCCCAAAGTGCTGGGATTACAGGTGTGAGTGAAGGCACCTGTCCACTGAATATTCTTGACCACAGACTTATCTTGAAACACTTTCTCTGGTTTCTGTCTTTCCATACTCCTAGTTTTCTTTCCACTACTCAGTTGTTCCTGATTTCTTCTCTGTATTCCCCTTGCCCTTAGAACTTTTCCTTAGAGATCTCTCTTAGACCCTGCCCATCTCTTGCCATTTCGTAATACTTCCTGAGTGACCTTATTTACTGCTGTAACTTCAAATACCAGTTATATGCTTATATGCTGATGACTACCAAGCCCTAATCATGCTGCCTTACTGGATATCTCCCTGTATAGTCCTGCAGGTTCATTAAATTTAACATCTTAAGTTGGAACAAATCCAAAATTTCTCTGTGATCCCTATCTCAGTGAAGGCATTAGTTATCCACCCAGTTGTTCCAGCTGGAAATCTGAGTGTTGCTCTTGTCCTTTCTCTCTCACTTTCATTCTTTCTGTCTCACTTCACATCTAATCAGTCATCAAATCTAGTCATTTCAGCCTTCTCACTCACTACTGAATCCTCTGTATTTGTTTAATGCCTTTTTTATTTGTATGGCAACTGCAAATGTAGTCCCATTGTGTGTCTTTTCCAGTAGCAGGAACCCATGTTACTGCCTTTTTCTTCAAGGAGATATATTTCTCTTAGATTAGATTATAGATTTGAGATGGAGACTTATTAGTTATTGCCTTTTTGATTTTCTTATGCTTTTCAATGGTTTTTCAGAGTGCTGTGCTTTAGTAGGTATTGAGTAATTGTTTTGAGTTGAAAGGATTTGAAACTGTTTAAAAGGTAGCTTAATTTTAAAAACTTTTATCTATCTTAAGTCTGATAAAGAAAGGTTGAGAAATAAGTATATTGCCGGGCACGGTGGCTCACGCCTGTAATCCCAGCACTTTGGGAAGCCAAGGCAGGCGGATCACGAGGTCAGGAGTTCGAGACCAGCCTGACCAACATGATGAAACCCCGTCTCTACTACAAATAGAAAAAGTAGCCAGGCATGGTGGCACACACGCACCTGTAATCCCAGCTACTCGGGAGGCTGAGGCAGGAGAATCACTTGAACACAGCAGGCGGAGGTTGTAGTGAGCCAAGATCGCACCACTGCTCTCCAGCCTGGGTGACAGAGCGAGACTCCATCTCAAAAAAAAAAAAAAGAAATGTGTATGTTATAGTAATGGAGATTAAAGAATTGAAGCAGTTATTTTTAAGATATTTAAGAGAAAATGAGTATCAAACTAAACACAATATAATAAAGCCACTTAGCAAAGTTTAATCAGTTATTTTTATAGACTATCAGCTTCCACTACTAATCCCAATTAAATGTTAACAAGTTTAAAAGATCAGAAATATACCCAGTTTCTTGAGCAGTGAAGTTTTTGGAGGACTGAAGAAGAAATTAACTTTATCATAGCTTATTTTTTAGTGTATTAGTCTGTTTTGGACCATCACTTCTATTTTATAGAACACAAAATAGTATAATATAATCAGATATGTGGTATGTTCCCACTTCAGTAGCTAGATTTTATTCATATTAACAGACACACATTAAAAATATTCTATAAAAATTTGCACATTTTATTTTATTTACTGTTTTTAGAGATGGGGTGGGTCTCCCTATGTTGCCCAGGCTGGTCTCAAACTCCTGGACTCAAGGAATTGTCCCACCTTGGCCTCCCAAAGTGTTGAGATTACAGGCATGAGGCACTACACCAGGCCCTGAAAATTCACACATTTTAGATAGGAATAAAGCATGAGAGTTAGAGATACTGTGTAGTAACTCAATTATAAGACAGTAGAAGAAAAGAAAGTGTGAATCAGATGTTCAGTCACAGAGCACTTTTTATGCTGACCACCAGATGGCACAGTTGTTCCACACCAGCTGGTTGCCTTCGATAGTGGCTATTTCTTGGGATACATGGAAAAGGGGAAGAATGAGGGAGGGACATTGCAACCAGCTGTTCCAAAGAATAGGATGTTTTCAAGTTGGTTCTTTGTAACCTGGAGACAGCTGTTTTATATAATAAAAATAAGCCAGCAGTTTACTTACTTGAATTTCTGGCTCTTTTGAAACTAACTTTATGCTACTACCAAATAAACCGTGTCAATATCCTTATAGTTTTGTTTTGTTTTTTTTTCAGAAAGCTAACTCTTTAGATATATGAATCAACAAAATATTAATAACATTAGAAAATTAAACAACATTACTATGATGTGAAATATGAAGATACACTTAGAGCCAGGTACAGTGGCTCATACCTGTAATCCCAGCACTTTGGGAGGCTGAGGCAGGCTGATCACTTGAGGCTAGGAGTTTGAGACCAGCCTGGCCAACCCATCTTTACGAAACTCTATCTCTACTAAAAATACAAAAATTAGGTGGGCATGGTAGCAGGTGCCTGTAGTCCCAGCTACTTGGCAGGCAGAGGCAGAAAAATCGCATGAGCCCGAGGCGAAGGTTGCAGTGAGCTGAGATCACACCACTGCACTCCAGCCTAGGCAAAAGAGCGAGACTCTGTCGCAATTAAAAAAAAAAAAAAAAAAAGATACACGTGGGATCTTTTTAGCGATTGATGTTACTGAAATTGTACACTTTAAAAAATTTGTGGCTCATGCCTGTAATCCCAACACTTTAGGAAGCCAAAGTGGAAAGATCGCTTGAGCCCAGGAGTTTGAGAGCAGCCTAGGCAACATAGTGAGACCCCCCCATCCCCACAAAAATAATTAAAAATTAACTGGGCATGGTTGTACGTTCCTATAGTTGCAGCTACTCAGATGCTGAGGTAGGAGGGTCACTTGAGCTGTTAAATGACTGATATAGATAATTAGATATGACCAAAATGGGGAGTACCTTCAGTAATATGAGAGTAGTGACTAAATAAAGATGATGTATTTTGTTTATTGCTTTGAAATAAAAATTTTGTTTTTCTCAGGTATAGGTAAGTATATATAAGGTTTTAAGAAGGTTTTGCCCCATAGTTCACATACATTTGAAGAATACATACAGTCTTAAAACCAGAGGAATTGAACTGTAATTCAGTTGTGATATTTTTTATTACATGCTAATGGCTATGACTTGACATTTATTTAGTAATGAAAGCTTGGTGTAGAGAACCTAGATTAAAGAGTAGTTCCCAAAATGGCGAATTATGAAATATCTTGGCACTTTGAGAAAATATTTAGGTTGTATACTACCTCAAACCTCTTATGGATTGATGCAGAATGTAAGCAAATATTCAGATTATGGAGCAACTGGACAGAATGGAGAAAGAGTAAGTTTTTCTGTTTTTTTATTTTTGTTTTTGTTTATGATGGAGTCTCACTCTGCCACCCGGGTTGGAGTGCAGTGGTGCAGTCTCGGCTCACTGTAACCTCTGCCTCCTGGGTTCAAGCGATTCTCCTGCCTCAGCCTCACAAGTAGCTGGGATTACAGGCACGTGCCACCACGCCTAGCTAATTTTTTGTATTTTTTGTTGAGATGGGGTTTCACCATGTTGGCCAGGCTGGTCTCGAACTCCTGACCTTAGGTGATCCACCTGCCCCGGCCTCCAAAAGTGCTGGGATTACAGGCGTGAGCTGCCATGCCCGGCCAAGAATAAGTTTTTCAGGAAGCTGAGCTGTGTACTAAGTACCTAAAACAGAGGAGGAGCTCTTTAGGGAATTTTTTTGAGACAGAGTCTGGGGCATTGGGTTTTCTATGGCCTCAAAGAGCTGCTTAAGCCTGAAGCCTGGGGAAGATAGGGGAGCCAAACAAAAAATATAGCTCTCTGCTTTTCTAAGCAATGTATCTCAAAATAACTGAAATAAACAACTTGATTGTGACCTGGGCCGGAAGTATAAGAACTCTAGCAGAAACCCAAGTGGCTGTATTTCTACAGAAGAATTCTTTCCTCTAGTTGTGGGCTTTATTTATTATTCTTATTTATTTATTTTACGTATTTAATAAAGAGAGACAGTGTCTCATTATGTTGCCCAGTCTGGTTTCAAACTCCTGGGCTCAAGTGATCCCCCTATCTTGATCTCCCAAAGTGTTGGGATTACATGTGTGAGCCACTGCACTCAGCCCATTTTTTTTTTTTTTTTTTTTTTTTTGGAGACGGAGTCTCACTCTGTTGCCCAGGCTGGAGTGCAGTAGTGAGATCTCAGCTCAGTGCAGCCTCCACCTCCTGGGTTCAAGTGATTCTCCTGCCTCAGCCTCCCAAGTAGCTGGGACTACAGGCACACACCACCATGCCCGATGAATTTTTGTATTTTTAGTAGAGATGGGGTCTCGCCATGTTGACCAGGCTAGTCTTGAACTCCTGACCTCAAGTGATCCTCCTGCCTTGGCCTCCCAAAGTGCTGGGATTACCGGTTCGAGCCACTGTGCCCGGCCATCCCATTTATAATATAATACTTATAGTATATTTGTTTTATGTTTATGTAATTTTATATTTGTATAATGATTTTACATTTGGAATATTTATAATAATATATAATTTATGAGGTATTGTACTTGGTTTGAGGAAATTGATGAAGTCCTATAGATATGAAATTTGGGAGATTAAATGCCTCTGTTGACCTATACATTTTACTTCTCAATAAAATTTGAGGCATTTATAGAGCATATATGTATCTGCAGCTATTTTGAAAATTGTACCATTATCCTCCTGGGATTTCTTCTAATTTTTACTAACTTTGGCTTTTTCGTTTTGAAACAGTGATCACATGGAAAATGTGTATGGCTATTTAATGAAGTATACCAACCTTGTCACTGGGTGGCAATACAGGTAAGTGTGATTATTTGTGTCACATCAGTCTCTCCTAAGAGACCAGGAATAGGGCCCAATAATTTTATATTTTGATATTACTTTAGACAGACATGGCTGGGAAACCTTTTAGAGAAGGATTTCCCACAGCTTCTAAAAGTTTGGTGACTTCTTCTTAGAGGGTGGGAAAAGTTGACATCTGTCCAAGTAGCAGCCTCTAAATGCCTCAGATGTTACTATTAAATGAGGATTAGAATCACTTGTTACCTGGCTTGGGCATTGTGTACTTGCAGAAGTTAGGTTCTTAGGGGAAGAGAAATAGGGGTTTGGAGACAGCAAACACATTTGTGTTAGGTTCCCATCTTATGCCAGATTCACAGCTTCTCTGGGATCTTGAAGAGGTTAAGTAACCAGCCAAGGGTCACACAAGCTGTCAGGAAGCAGGAAAACCAGCTATCTCAAATACTTTATAGAATTGTAGTTGTGGGGCAGGCATATTAAACGGGATCAAATTGTCTACCAAGTTCTATTATAGAACAGGCTAACGTAGAATGCCAGACTTCTCCAAACCCAAACATGATTTTTTTTTTTTTTTTTGAGACGGAGTCTCGCTCTGTCACCCAGCTGGAGTGCAATGGCGTGATCTCGGCTCACTGTAACCTCCGCCTCCGGGGTTCAAGTGATTCTTCTGTCTCAGCCTCCTGAGTAGCTGGAATTACAGGCATGCGCCACCACACCCGGCTAATTTTTGTATTTTTAATAGAGACGGGGTTTCACCATGTTGGTCAGGCTGGTCTCGAATTCCTGACTTCAGGTGATCTACCCGTCTTGGCCTCCCAAAGTGCAGGGATCACAGGCATGAGCCACCACACCTGGCCACCCAACATGAATTTTAAAAGTTTAAAACTTTTTAGAGTTACTTTTTATTTTATATTAATTAATTAATTAATTATTTTTGAGACAGGGTCTTGCTCTGTTGCCCAGGCTGGAATATAGTGGCATGATCTCAGCTCACTGTAACCTCCACCTCGGGCTGAAATCATCCTCCTGCCCCAGCCTCCTAAGTAGCTGGAGCTACAGGCATGCACCACCACACCCGGCTAATTTCTGTATTTTTTTTTGTAAAGACAGAGTTTTGCCATGTTGGCCAGACTGGTCTCGAACTCCTGGATTCAAGCAATCTCAACTCATCCAGCCCTTTTTAGAGTTACTTTTTTTTTTTTTTTTTTTTTGAGATGGAGTCTCACTCTGTCACCTAGGCTGCAGTGTAGTGGTGCAATCTCAGCTCACCACAACCTCTGCCTCCAGGGTTCATGTGATTCTCCTGTCTCAGCCTCCCAAGTAGCTGGGATTACAGGTGCACGCCACCTCGCCCAGCTAGTTTTTTGTATTTTAGTAGAGACGGGGTTTCACCGTGTTGCCCAGCCTGGTCTCAAACTCCTAAGCTCAGGCAGTCCACCCGCCTTGGCCTCCCAAAGTGCTGGGATTACAGGTGTGTGCCACTGTGTCTGGCCTAGCGTTCCTTTTTTAAAAAGGGGCCAGATGAGGTGACTCACACCTGTAATCCAAGCACTTTGGGAGGCCGAGGTGGGAGGATCGCCTGAGTTCAGGAGTTCGAGATCAGTCTGGCCAACATGGCAAAACTCCATCTCTACGAAAAATACAAAAATTAGCTGGGCATGGTGGTGGGCGCCTGTAATCCCAGGTACTTGGGAGCTGAGGCATGAGAATCGCTTGAACCTGGGAGGCAGAGGTTGCAGTGAGCCAAGGTGGTGCCACTGCACTCCAGCCTGGGCAACAGAGCACGACTCCATCTCAAAAAAAAAAAAAAAAAATTATTACACTACTTAAATTGGAATTTCTGAAATGTATTTTTGAAAGTAGTTAATCTAGAACCAAATCAGAATTTTTTTTTCCAAAGTGTATTAGTATTTCATCAAATTCTTTTCCAGAGTGTATCAGCATTTCATCATTTAGTTTTAAGGTCCTGATATTTCAGCATCTCCAATTGCAGCTTTTTCATTTTTAAACAGGAGAAGTAATCTTTAGTTTTGACTTATTTAATGATTCATTCACAAAATCTTTTTTACCCTGTTATTCTTGTTGTATATTTCACTAATTCTTAAATCACAATGCATATGTTGCCTAGTATATCTTGCCTTAACCTCAGAGCTCATATTTTGATTTATTTCCGGTGAATTTTAAAGAAAAATTTTCACTACCATTTGTCCTTTGGCAGTTTACCCTCTGTTAATGAATTCTGGGGAAAAATCTGTCTCTGAAGGGATATGGTATCTTTGCTTCCTTTTGTGCATTAACTGATAGGCCTCTTACTTAATAAATGCCTCTCCCTCAGCTGAAGGGTTTATTATATCTTTTATTAAACTCATACAATTTTTTTTTTTTTTTTTTTTGAGACGGAGTTTTGCTCTTTTTGCCCAGGCTGGAGTGCAGTGGCTCGATCTTAGTGCAGTGCAACCGCTGCCTCCCAGATTCAAGCGATTTTCCTGCCTCAGCCTCCCGAGTAGCTGGGATTACAGGCATGCACCACCACACCTGGCTAATTTTGTGTTTTTAGTAGAGATGGGGTTTCACCATGTTGGCCAGGCTGATCTCGAACTCCTGACCTCAGGTGATCCGCTCGCCTCTGCCTCCCAAAGTGCTGGGATTAGAGGCATGAGCCACTGTGCCTGGCCTAACTCATTCGATTTTTAGTAATCTTCACTGCTGGAAAATTCAGTGTAGTGTTTCCAGGTACCTCTTGAAATGCTTTTAAATTTTATTTTTAAGAGCAAAACCCTGAAATGTATAAGTGATTAAAGTTTGCTTTGCTTTAGTTTGCTGAGGGAAAATGTTTACAAATTATGGATTTTAAAAAATCATTACAGGTTTTTTGTTTTAAACAATGAAGCTGGGCTGTTGGAGTACTTTGTGAATGAACAGTCTAGAAATCAGAAACCTAGAGGAACTTTGCAGCTTGCAGGAGCTGTAATATCACCCAGTGATGAGGATTCTCACACCTTCACTGTAAACGCTGCCAGTGGGGAACAATATAAACTCAGAGGTATGACCAAAATATGAGAATTAATACTGTGATTTTCTTCTTTTTTTGAGAAGCTGGTGTCTTACATGCTTTCATATGGGCTTTGGAAATAGAAACTGCTGTCATCAGTGATGTAAATACAATATTCTGAACCTTGGAACTGCTTTGAGAATTTATGAAATCTTTTGTAATAAGTAACTGTTTTCAAGTGGGACAATGTATGTTTGTTTAGGACTGGCCCCTCTGAAAAACTGTGTAGGTGAAACTCTGATTACTGAAAATCTAGAAACATAGACTTTAAATGAAAATTTTTATGTATTTCACCCCTTTACTTGGTTTAGTTTACGTGCCCTTTTTGCAGTTTTCAGTAACTAATGTACATTATTGGGATTTATTATAATGTCATTCATTAAAATAACGTATAACTTCTGTTAAGATAAATTTAATTTGTGTAGAAGTTTTTTATTTAATGAATACACAAAGTATAATGGTAATCCTAAGTGAGCGTGCTCCTGCAGATCTGAAAGTATTGATTATACATCAAATAATTAAGGGGTTATTTCTTTAAATAAGAACCTATTTTTATGAGTTACAACGTGTCAGTCTCTCATCCTCACCTCACTGCATGTAATTTATCCTTTTAATGAAGTAACTACGTCCAGCTACTGTGTTCCCTAACAACGTTGGTGCTTTGGCCTCTTTCCTGCCTCCCTCTAGTCAGGGAAGTTTGCTCTAGTGAGAGTAAGACCAGTATCTGCTTTTCAGTGATCTGATCTTCATACTGTAGGCGATTAATTGTGTTCCAGAATAGATAAATATAAAATAATTTTTACATTCTTTTAACAGCTACAGATGCAAAAGAGCGACAGCACTGGGTTAGCAGACTTCAGATATGTACACAGCATCATACTGAAGCTATTGGAAAGGTATGTAGATTTATATACAATATTAATATACAAAAATGAGGAAGGAATATTTTTTATTTTTTGCCTTTTAAAATTGAGATACTATTCACATACCGTAAAATTCACCCTTTTAAAGTATATACGTATAATCCTGTGGTTTTTAGTATATTCACAAGGTGGTTCAACCATTGTAACTTTCTTTTTTTTTTTTGAGACGGAGTCTCTCTCTGTGGCCCAGGCTAGAGTGCAGTGGCGCAATCTTGTCTCACTGCAACCTCTGCCTCCCGGGTTCAAGTGATTTTCCTGTCTCAGCCTCCCAAGTAGCTGGGACTACAGGCACACACCACCACACCCAGCTTATTTTTGTACTTTTAGTCAAGACAGGTTTCTTTACTAAAAAAAGTTGTTTCTTTACTAAAAATGTTGGCCAGGCTGGCCTCGAACTCCTGACTACAGGACTACAGGCACACACCACCACACCCAGCTTATTTGTGTACTTTTAGTCAAGACAGGTTTCTTTACTAAAAAAAGTTGTTTCTTTACTAAAAATGTTGGCCAGGCTGGCCTCGAACTCCTGACTACAGGACTACAGGCACACACCACCACACCCAGCTTATTTGTGTACTTTTAGTCAAGACAGGTTTCTTTACTAAAAAAAGTTGTTTCTTTACTAAAAATGTTGGCCAGGCTGGCCTCGAACTCCTGACCTCAAGTGATCCGCCCACCTTGGCTTCCCAAAGTGCTGGAATTACAGGTGTGAGCCACCGCACCTGGCCAAATTGCAGCTTTCTAATTTCAGAACATTGTCATCTCTCCCACAAAAAAAATAAAAAATCCGGAGCCACTAGCAGTCACTCCCTGTTCTCTCCTTCCCAATCCCCTAGCAAACTCTATTTTCTATTCCATGGATTTGTCTATTCTGGGCATTTTATGTAAATTGAACCATATAATATGGGGTTTGTTGTATCTGGTGTCTTTCATTTAGCATGTTTTCAAGGTTCAT